>NC_090924.1:94988164-95291208 GCF_040938575.1 Ambystoma mexicanum
CAATCCCATAAAAACTAAGATCATGATGACACGGAAAAGGGCTTATGGTGCCCCGTTGTATGTTTGGAATCTGGACAGAGTTAAATTAGAGCAGATAGATGGAATATACATATTTAGGAATCAACTATCTCGCCCATATATGTGGCAGAGGGGATAATGCACAAAGCCTGGCAGAAGTGGTTATCAATTAAGAAGATTATTGATGCATACAGGGGTCAAACTATTGAGGCCAAAATCATTGCATATAGGAATTCAGTTGTCCCGGGTAAATTATATGTCCTGGAAGTTTTTACGGGGAGGACGGTTGCCTGGTTTCCAAGGTTGGAATCTCAAATTCTCAGATCCTTAGTTAGCCTCCCAGAGAGGGTTCCAGCAGAAGCTTTAAGACTGAATTAGGTCTGCCCTCTCTTTTCATCTCCTTGGAAGACTTCTGCCTGTAAGTGTTGGTCAAAAATGTATTATGGTTGCATGGGGGACGATACTTTATTAAGTATGGCAATTATTCACTCCAGAAGATTGAGCAACAGTGGATGGTTCAGGGAACTGGAGGATATAGCAAAACATCACCTTATTGAAATTGGGGTACATAGTGTGCCAGAATCATGGCTGGACTTTAATTTATCAAAAATAGAAAAAAAGTCTAGATTTCATGATATTGCCCAGGCATTGAATCATTTCCCCAAATTGGACGAGTATGAGACCTATTCACATCAGGGTTTTTGTATAGGTCGCCTAAAGCATTACCTCACTAAACTCTGGGTACCGGCATTGATCAGATTTATTCTATCTGTCCATCTTTATACTCTTCCTATTTTAGAAAACACTGGGATCTGGTCAGGTAATCCTTGGGGAGACCGATTATGCTGACTCTGCAGTAAATAGGTAGAGTCCCTGCGACAATGTCCCAATGTGAAGATCTCAGGATGGGGTATGAGAAAGTATGACAGTAAAATTGTGCTCCATTCTTCAGATCAATTCTGGAGTTTGATCTTCAGTGCTGAGTCCCTGGTGACCGCATCAGCAGCTTTTCACATTTGGCAACTGGTGGCCGGTAAAGTGGCAGTTGGCTTTTCAATTTTAATTGATGATTTTTTTTAGGGTTTAGGGAAATGTATTTATGATGTGTATTTATGAAAAGTATTGATGTATTGTATTTTAATTGATATTGTTGTATTTTATGCTATTCTATATTGTATATTGTATTATATTTTTAATACAGTGTTAAAGGTGACAAAGTTCAACCAAATGCACTTAAATAAATAAAAAATAAAAAACACCTTAAATGATGAATGGCTATAACAAATAATGCAAAATATATTTGCTTTTGTCGACTACTTTATGCACCCATGACTCCAGGACTCTATCCAGGGTGGTGGAGGTGGGAAAAGACTACACATGTACATCAGTCGGCCATTTAACAAAGGTCTCAGGAAATCTATGAGTTAGGATTCCTTGAGACGAACAGGAATCAAAAGCATGGCTAAGAATCATGTTTCCATAGGCATGTTTGCCACAGCCTGGGTGAACATACAGGACTACATTACGATTCACTCAAACATTGGGCTATTCAGTACTTACAGGCTTTCTTGTAACTTAACCAGGGTACGAGCAGGACATTTAGATGGTACAACTTCAAAGGCATAACTAGGGTATGCATGGTGCAATGTCAGGATCTGTCTTGTAGGCAGTGGCTGCAGGTTGCAAGAGTAGTGGAGGGAAAGGTAGAAAATAAATAGTATTGTGTAAAGGGAGAAGTAGACTATTAAATGGGATTCAGTTGCAGGAGCGGTAGCAAGAGGGAGAAGTAGAACATTTGAAAAGGATTTAATTGAGGGATAGCGAGAACATGAAACTAGGATAGGCCATTGTTTGTGACTACTTCTGACTACTACTATGGGAGGGCGACATGCCAGTGAGTAACTGGCTTGGCATACGTACATGCAAAATTAATTTGCAGTGACTAAGGAGTGAGCAGAATATCCAAGCATTTTTGGGAGATGGGCGGAGATTGTATTCATTGGTTGTAATTTAGTGCACCATTTGTTAGTGGCGATCAAGAGAAATGACTTGTTGCAGAGCAAAAGTACTAGAATTATTTTGGTAGCAGAAGGAGATTATTTTCAGTGGCTGTAACTCGAACTATAAATAGTTATTATTAAGTCTCTTTCAAGCTCAGGGAGACATGTTGCAGTATCAGTGGTGAATTCACTCCAAAGCAGTTGGCTAATGATTTAATCTGCAATTCAATTTGTGTTTTTTTTCTTTACAGTATAAATAATGTTACATCCAAGGAACATATTAAAGATTTTGTGCCTAATTCATGGAATGTTTAGCGCGGTTCGAAGGGATTTGCACTGCCAACAAACAAGTTGAATCGGGCCTGATTCACAGAGCGGTGAAAAGTGTATTTTTGCAGTGCAAAGTCATATTGCACTGTAAAAGTACTCTTTGCACCGTGAACTAGGCCCATATAGGGCAGTGCAAAGAGTACTTTTGCACTGCTCTGTGAATCAGGCACGGTTCAACGTGTTTGTTGGCAGTGCAAAGTCACTTTGTACCGTGTTAAACGTTCCATGAATTAGGCCCGAAATGTTGAACATTATGAGTACTATAAGCATATTTAATTTACTTTATTTAATATACCTTTCCAGCATTAGGGATGAAGTTATGTATTAAAACACATCCATCCCTGCAAAGCAAACACCTCTGAAGAAGACAAGGTCATAAAAGTCAAGCCAAGGGGCGAATGGAAAAATAACTAGTTGGGTCTTTCGTGGGAAATACATCCATCCAAAAAATCGTACGGTAAATGATAGCTATGAAGAAACTATTAAAACCTGTAATCGAGGGATTAACTGCTTATAACTTGATTGATATACACAGACGCTTATGTGCATTTTCGGTAACATACCATATTTCAGACAATTATCTTTGTAGATATGCATATGTGAATCGATTGTGAGTGATATCGCTAAGAATATGACAGTGATTGAGCATGCATGTGAGATGATGTATGATGATTATCAATTATCGAATTTACTTTGTGGCAATGGTAGAAAAACAAGATTCATTTAATGAATAATGTTTTTCTACCAACAAACGGAATGTAGATTATGTATACTTTGCTCCTCTCATCTCAGAACCTTGCATCTATTATGCTTCAGATTGAATTGTGTTTGTTTGTTGTCAGGTTTATGTTGAACCTTGTATAGATACATATTTTACTGCAACACATTGGGGTTCATTACGAGTTCCCCAGTATCCCACCAGTAATTCCGGCAGGATGCCAGGGAACTATTGTACCATCTCCACCACCCGATATCCCAGTGTTATCGGGATATTAAGGGTAGTAGGGACGTCGGAAAAATCCCCATTCCCAATAGGATTCCATGGGATGGGGTTGCCTGATTTACCAGCAGGTCTGGAAAGTTGCCGTTACACGTTGTTACCAGCACATTATTTTCAGACCGGCAAACTGAGGGCCAGTATGATATTATTCTCTTGATTTGCCTTGTTGTTTGTGTTAATACATTTTCAGTGCTCTTATTTTAAGTACAGTCAGAAGAAAATAAAAACATTTACACATTAGGAAGGTTTGCTTCTGTGGGATGTGAGATTGATGAAAACGTGTTTTTAATTTGCTTTCTAAAAAATCCTTCCCCTGGGAACAGTTTTTGCTGTAACTAGGTGCACCGTTTGTTTTATGAGAGATATTACTAGTAGTGCACAAAAAGTCTTACGATTCAGTGGGGGCAGGTGGAGATTGTATTCAGTGGCTTCAGTTTAGTGCTTAATCCTATGTCCTATGTTAGTGGCTATAGAAAGAAACAGTTTTAGTGCCATCATGTCTGGAGCAGTTAACGGTGCCCTTAGGCAAGCATGTGGCAAGGTGATATTTTACATTGGTCACAATAATTGCTATGAGCATCGAGGTCCCCCCAGTGCAAACAGTAAATTGAAGCAATCAATTTCACATTCTGCAGCAGCACCTTCAGCCACACAACCATGGACGTCATTTAGGGGTCGCCAGGGATCGCAACTGCGACCCGTGAGGTCTCTCTTGCTACCCCTAAAAAAAATTAAAAACAACTTTTTGATCTTTTTTTTTAAATATGATCCTGCACTGCGGCCAGCAGCTAGTGGCTTTTTGGGCCACCAGCATGTGGCTCTTTGTTTCTGGAGTGGCTGGTTTTCTGATTGCTATAGCCGCCAAGATAGCACATTGGATTGAGGGATCGCTGCTGCAATGTGCGTGTGATCTGCAGGTTGCAGGTTCGGCTCCCTGCAAGCTTAACTCACCCTTTCATCCTTCTGAGGCTGATAAATGAGTACCAACGCAGGTTGGATGATATTGTAGGTATATTTGATCTATATAAAGCGCTTAAGCGTAAGTGCTATATAATAAGATATCATTATTGTTTGGCCTTAGATGTCTACTTGCACTCATTGTAATTTGGTAAATGGGCCTATATGCGCTGATATTAATGATGCATATGGTGATCCATTCTTGTATGAAATGTGTCTCACTTTACAGTGATATCGTAACCATATTTTCTTTATTTTAAATTTGATTTTATTATCATTTTGTGATAAAATATAGCAATATAACGAAAACATCGTCAGAAAACATCATCATAGCAATCCCACAAAACCCAGTCTCCCACCGTCATCCCATCCCCACCCAATCTCAAAATCTAAACAGTGAACAATCTGATCCATTTTAAACTTTTCGGGCATGCATGACCATTCTTAGCTAGAAACCGCCCTTTCTTCCTTTATTTGTATGCTTCAATGAAGGGGGCCCATTCAATTTCTCTGCTTTATGTCACATCATGCAGTTGTGCTGTTTAATTTTCCATCTCATATAGTTCTTTGGCCTTTTTAGCCCACATCTTCTCTGTTGGGAGAGTTTCAGATTTCCACCTTATAGTTGTAACCATATTTTTCATAGTGTACTTAGAAACAATGCTATGTGATGCCACTTCCTGTTTTGTCAAGTAGTGAAAGGCCATGTTCCATCGCTTCCTGTGATGTCACTTGACAGGGTGGGGTCAAATGACATCACTTCCTGTGATGTCATCTGAGGTCAAGGGTCGTGTGATGTCACTTCCGCTACCCCTGGCATGTTGGTAAAATTACGTCCATGCACACATCATCTGTTTTGCATGATGAAGTGCATGCTCAGTCAGGTATTGCAGCCAGATGAGGAGCAGTAGGGTCAGCCCACTGTCTCTAGGGCAGAAGCAGGAGAGGAATTGCAGATTGTATCTAGTGACGATCTAGGAGAAACAAAACATAATGCAGAGGTGCAGGAAATGGGAAGTTACAAGGATCCATCACCACCCCAATGCACAACCACTGAGTCTGTGGATAATGATTTGATGGAGAAGATCATGGCATAGGTGACCTATCTGAATTTATGTTGCGACAAATGATTTGGGGAACCGATGAAGGAAAAAAGACAATGGGCCTCATTACGACCCAGGCGCTAATGGGTTAACGGCGCTGTGAAAGGCTGTGGCACCGTTAACCTATTAGCGCCTAATTACGAGGTCCCTTTGCGGGACCCGACCTTAACGGCTGGTTTTACCAGCCGTTAAAGTAGGGTGCCGCAAAGGGACCTTGGTGCTAAGTACAGTGCCGCAATTTGCGGCACCGTACTTAGCACCTTCCCCATTCCCATTGAGCCCTATGGGCAAAAATGGTAATGGGGAAGGGTCCATGGTGAATGGGGAATTACCGCCCTGCCAACCTTGGAATCGGGGGGTAATTCTGCCATTCACCATGGCGGACCCCGGCATGGATCATGGTGCTAATAGCACCATGGTTTAGCGCCGGGGTCGTAATGAGGCCCAATGCCACAGTCACCGAAATTGAATCAGAAGACAATGCTACTCTTCGACCATTTTTCAGGGTCTTTCAAAAACTGCCCGGCAGATTGTAAAATGCAAAACATCAGCTTGTAGCAGCCATGCCGCCACCTTCCTCAGAGCCACATTTGCAGCAAGATGGACGTAAGAGGACATGTCTTGGTGCAGCAAGACAATTCAAAGTATGAAACCTCTTCATACAGGACAAAGAACTACAACAGCCAGAAATCTGTGCAAGAACACCTCGTGGAAAAACTGGGATGAGGCTGGTTACCACATTCTTCCTGTGTCATAGGATGTGGCATCGCACACAGTAGTGGAGCCAATCAAGAAGACCTCTCCCACAACACTCTCACCAGTGCTCAGTCATCCTACCAGATACAGAAATATTTGATCCGACTGTGCCACAGGTCTAGTGACTGAGTGTATTGATGCTTTAATGTAATTCTATGAGATACCATAAGCAGTTGCGCTACCACTGCTCTGGTCTTGAGTCGTTATCCTGCAATTTTGCAAACACAACAATTCACAGCAAAACCTTGCAAAAGGGCAGACAGTACTCCAAGCCATTTTTTTCAGTGAATCCTGTTAAGCAAGAGGTGATTCATTTGGGAATATGTTGCGTATTCCAGTCATTGCTACATAACAGCCGGAAACAGATGAGTTTAAGCGCCTGCTGAAGTTTCCTCAGCACTAACTACAGGTAAATGTTTGTTAGAGTCTCTTTCAAGCTATTTTACATAGCATGCGTCTGGCATATATTCATACAAAATGTAAGCAATATCCACCGTTTCCACAGGCTAGAACAGGTGGTAATGGGCAAGGGACCGGAGGTAAAAGCCAGAGTGTATCGAGAGCCTTTAACAAGGGTCCCTGGTGCCTTTTCCGCCCGTTCAAGCCCGTAGAATGGGTGGGTATTGCTATTAGCACCCCAGGTTTCTAATCCGGAAACCTGGGGTGCCAAGAGCATTGTTTTTTGATTCAATGTACAGCATACCTCTCGGCGTCCCATTCATTGAATCAAAATACATTCTTAAGATGGCCACCATGTATCAGAAAGGGAGAGATACATACAGAGCACCTATTCCATTTCCATGGTGACCACAGAGCAGTAGCAGCAGCTCGACGGCGGGCGCTACCACTGTTGAAGAAATGAGGTAACTTGGGTTGGGAGTGGGAGAGATGAACATTTTTAAATGAAAGGTAGAGTGGGGGGAAGATGGTCGTGGGCGGCGGGGGAAGCAGCCATCAGGTTCCATGGAACATGGGTTTTGATCAGAAAATTCAGTCTGCAATCCAAGGGACCTGATTGTTTGTTCCTCCCAACCCAGGTGCTAATATTCAATCTTATATTCCAACAAATTCCAACTCCAATCCTTTGCTGTGGGGAATTCCCATGTTTTGTGGTATTAGCTGCTTTCCACAATGAAAACATCAAAACAGTTGTTTGGCTTCAGAAAACACACCATCTGTCCTAGGTCATCAATGACAAGATGTCAGATTCACAGAACTAACCAATTATGATATTCAAGTCCATTTCTAGCTGGCACAGTTTTGATAGCTGTGTCTGTAAATTGCCAACATTGTAAGCACACGTAAGCACACATTGTATAAATCATCTGCTTTCTGCCTCCAAAGAATATAACAGTATCTCAAATCACAAGTATGCAACCATGTGCTTTTACAAGGAAACTTTTGGACCATTACATGGATTTTGTATTAGCTCATTTCGCTTGAATGTATTCCTTAATTCCATTTTAAACTTTTGTTTCACTCTTTCAGCTTTGCAGACATTGAAAGAGGATTCTGCAACATATTCACTTTATGACCCTCTCGCATAATTGAAGAGACATTTACAATATTTGCGGACCATTCCTCCAGCTTTGATTCTGGGGGCAATCACTCATGTGATATTTTCCAACCTTCTTTCCCACTGCCCAGTTAGTCACCTACAAAACGGTAGAATGGTGCAGGACGGTGCACTCTCCACGGCATCCTCAATAGCTGTAGGGTTCAGCTACCCCTCACTGAGGGTCACCCATTAAGAGAAGCAGTACGTGCCAGCATGATGCTTCAATCGGTCCCTCTGTGAGACTGCCTAAATAGAGCCACACCCAAAGGGCTACCACAGTCATCTATAAAAAGCTACGTTGTTGGTGATGGCAAGCAGCCCCTCTTGGTTGCTGGTGCCACTGGTACAGTATTTATAGAGAACAGGGGTGCTTGGGCAGACTCAGAGGGTGCAGGGACTGAGGCCTGCTTGTACCTGTATTTCCAGCAAGGAGCAGGCGTGCCCTCCTGTGAGGCATCTGCAGAAATGGATCTGCGTGATTTTACCGAACCCAAAGTTTAATCACCCAAAAGTTTGAATTTTTATTTTTTTTATTTTCCGCAAATATATGTGTGAGGGGAGACCCTGAAATCCCCCCACCTTACCCCTATACATTTTTTTATACACTTTACCCCCATATATATATATATATGTATATATATATATATATATATATATATATATATTACATGGCCGCGGTAGCGGCCATGTAGTTATGGTTAAGTTGGTGTTTCCATAGGAAGAGCACTTTTTGGGCGGCTTATAACTTCGCTCCCCCGGGACGAATCCTCACCAAACTTTGTAAAAAAAAGTATATGGCCCACTCTGAATATTTTTGCAAAGTTTGGTGAGGATTCGTCCAGGGGGGGTAAAGTTATAGGGATGGTCCCAAAACTTTTTTTTTCCCCATAGACTGAATGGGAAAAAACTTTGCGCACGGCTACAGCCCGAACCGCTGGACGGATTTACACCAAATTTGCGGCAGTAGCGGCGGCCTGGTCCTGAAAGCATGCTTTTGCTAATTTGGTATAAATCCGTCCAGTAGTTTTTTAAAAAATGACCAAAATGTAAGGTAAAAAAATTAGTGGTATCTGTGTTCGCTTCGCGGACGGACTTCCCTGTTCGCTCCGAGGACAGCACCCCGATTGGCCCATGGCCTTGCGTCATGTCCGCGGACATGTGACGTGTTCGCTGATTGGACAGCGAGGGGCGTGGAGCGTGTCAGATTTTCTGTGGCGCCCGCCATCTTGTATTCGCCGTCGACCGCGTACAGCGCGGTGTAACGTGGATAAAAAATTGTATTTAGTGCCCTGTGTTGGTGTGTTAGAGTGTTTGGGGAGGGTGGGGGTGTTTGAGATAGGTTCAATGTTTTGTTTTTTTATGTGCTAGACGTTTTTGTTGTGTTCGATTTGCCCGCGGAGAACACAGCTGTTCTGACATTTTCTAAATAAACTAAATGGTGGGGTGTTTAGAGGACGGAGTATGTGTCATTTTTGTTCGCAAGGAAGGTAAAAATGAGCTATGAACACTCGCGGTGTACTTAATTGTTCGTAAATACACAAACTGGGGGTGTCCTCAGGACACTGTCCGTATTGTAATCTGTCTAGTTGAATGTGTTCTAAGAACACTCGCGTTGTCCCGAAATGGTTGCAATTACACAAAATGGGGGTGTTCTGAGAACATTGTTTGTATTGTTCTTTGTCAGGGTGAAAGTGTTTTAAGACCACTCCTTTTGTCTGCTAATAGTACAATTTCCTATGGGCGTCAACCGACTTTTTGTCCACTAAAGAAACGATAAATCCGGCTGGTGTGCGCCGACATTATGTGATAATCCTATGACTGGCGCTATTGACCTGGCTGACTTGCTTTTGCGACACTAAATCATATCTCCCGCCCCTAAGCCTGATATTATCAAAGCATTTGTAAATCGTGACATAGGCAAAATGGGGCCACATACCTATTTTAAAAAACATAAATTAGTCTCACCAGCCGATCTTCATTAAAAATCATCATTTTATTTATTAGGGCGTGAAACTATTTGCTATCGAAGATAGTGCAACGGAGTATGTTAGTAATAAAATAATAATATTTTCCCATTCATATAGCGCTAAGAACCATGAGGTATCTAAGCGGTGCTTATTATTAACCACGGTGTGTGGTGCTCATTTATCGATCACGGAAGGATGAACGGCTGAGTTTGGCCTTGCCGGGATTCAAACTTGCGTTAGCAAGCTGTGCACGGATGTCAAAGCGAGCAATGTACTCGCTGTGCCACTTGACAGGCTACAGTGAAGTGGCACAGCGAGTAGAGCGCTTGACCGCCTATAGACCGGTTAAATTATTTATATTAACCCACCCTGTGTCGTCTGCCTTTTTCAGAGCCCTCTAAACGACAGTGGATCAATTCGGCGGTGATAGTGCACGGTAGAAAACATTATGCCACTTTCAACGAACAAGTTCAACTTGAGCAGTCTTTAATGCTACGCTATTGTAATTATATTTGGTATAAAATAATCTAAAGGGTTACTTACAGTACAATTGCAATTTCCATTGTCTACGAGTGGTGCAGTCCCAAAGTACGACTCCGCGTGTGCCAATGATCTTTCGCATAGTGATATAATATATAAAAGTGGTTTGGTTTCAGAAATTTCATACTTATCTTCTCTTACGTTTTAGCAACACTACTTCAAGAGAAGTCTTTCATCACAATCTCTGTCTGTCAAGGCCAAAACACAATACAACCTTATAGTCCGCTTCGTGAGCCTCTCTGGGGCCCGAGAAAAAAATGGAAGCAGCTGACCTTCACTGTGAACGAGCATAAATTCTTACTTTGCAACATTCTGTGGAAAGCCATCTGTAGAAGTTGGTTTTTGCACGCCATGTTTGTATATTGTTTGTGTGATATTAAAAAAAGTTTGTTTAAAGGATGTTATGGTTCTAAGTACAGCCGAAAGACCCCTGAAAATAGCAAGTTATGGTAAGCTATGAAAAATTACTCGCGCCACCACCGTGCACTGCTAAGACTAACACCCAGGACATCAAAGATGACATTGCAAATGGTATTGATGAAATCACTGATGACATCACATGTGTATGTACTTTTCATGGAATTTGTGTACTAGGGATTTTTATTATGTTCCGTAAAAAGTGTCAAGGATATTGCAATAAATATCATACCGTTATTAGTGCTTTGACCGAAGCATTGATATAAATAGCATTGTATTATGGGATATATCTAGTATACTGAGCTACTAATGGAGAAAGATAGCATTGTGTGCAGAGTACAAGATGAAAGTATAATATTGGTAATGTTAATATGTTGAATAGTGAAATGATAATTGTCCTGAAATGTTCGAAAATTCACGAAATGGGGGTGTTCTGAGGACGTTATTCGTATTGTGTGATTGCTTAGCTGTATGCAATAAGGGAATGGCCCAGAGAGTAAAGTGGACGCCGTCCGCGGACACCGCGGCTGTTCGTGGACAGGGCGTGCTACATCCCGGTTTTTCCAGGAAATCCAACATGGAAAGAAGACTGTACGGATCAGCCAATCAGATGTCGAGGTTGTGGATTTGTGTTGAAAGAGTGTGTGGTGAAGATGGCAGAAGTGGCAGAAGTGGAGAAAGTCAGGGTGTTGGTGCTCGGAGATATGTTTGTGCATGGTTTACAGCAGTACGCTGAATGCAGGCACGTTGCAAAGAACTTTGATGTCAAAGGAGTGGAGGTGGTGTGGAGCACTGTGCCTGATTGCAATGTACAGGGAATTGTACAAGTTTGTGAGGATATGGCCACGATGAACAGTCCGCATGTGGTAGTTTTGCACTATGGTGCTTTCCATTTGGGCAACGTCAGTGCCCCTACTTTGTTGGCTGATTTGGAACGCTTGGTTCAAGCCGTAATGAAGATCCTTCCAAATGCGAAAGTCATTTTTTCTAGATTACTACCTAGGGCAATATGGGACAATAGTTCAGTTTTTTGTCCTCAGCAAAACATTGCTAGGTGTGTCATCAACCGAGGCATGTGTGCCTTCATGCTTAGAGCTGGTATGTTCTTCTGTAACAATGAGAATATTGATGCCAGTAATGCTGTTAATTTTAAAGAAGATGGTATTTCTTTATCTTTTACGGGAAATGCCTTTCTATTTTGGAATGTAAGGGTTGCTTTGGAGAAGGTCATGTGAAGATTTTAGGAGTAAAGTAAGAAAAAAAAACAAGAAAAAAAATACAAAATAACAGGTGTCTGTCAAGCATCTGTAAAAAAAAAAACAGCTCTTTTCAGAGCCAACTTCAAAGGGGAAATGGGGCCCACTATTTAAATTAACATTCACCACACTCAGATTTTCGATATGTCCGCGGAGATTGTGGTAGTCCGCAGACACGAAAATCACTATGAGGGGGTTATTATGTTCTATGTTACATGTATATGAAGTCAGGGATATTATGGTTAAGTTGTGCTACTAAAAACCTATGAAATTCAGTCAAAAAACTTTGTTAAAGGGACGTTATGGTTAAGTTGCGCTACTAAAAACCTATGAAATTCAGTGAAAAAACTTTGTTAAAGGGATGTTAAGGTTCAAAGTAAAACCGAAAAACCCCTGAAATTCGCCAGTTATGGTAAGATAAGCAACCACAACTCGCGCCGCCACCGTACACTGCTAACACTAACACCCAGGACATCAAAGATGACATCACAAATGTCATTGATGACATCACTGATGACATCACATGTGCATTTACCTTTCATGAAAAGTCTGTACAAGGGATTCTTAGTGTAATGTTAATAAAAAAAAGTGTCAAAGATTATTGGAATAATTATCAAGTGCTAATTAGTGCATTAAGCTATGCATTGATATAAATAGCATTCTATTATTAACTTCAATCCAGTATACTAAGGTACTTGTGCAGCATAGGCATTGTGTGCAGCATACATGATGGAGGTGCAATATTCATAAGCTTGCCATGTTCAATATTGAAATGATAACTGTTTTCATATTAGAGTTTTGCGTACAGTGAAACTTCTGATAAGTAGGTAATAAAACCCACTTACTACATAATTGCATTATTATATACAAATCACAAAGAGACAACACCATATACAAATATGAATATATACAAGGGAATTGAAGTAGGAAAAAGAAACAATAATAGTAGCAGAAAGTGTTCATAACCTAACTGATTACCTTTATGCAGAGAAATGATTGCTCTGTTTCAAAGCTGTTACTTACCCTATCTATATATATATCACATGATGTGTCTGGACCCTAAGGAAAATAGTGTGAGTACAACATATAAAAATATGAGCATATACAGGGAAAGTACAGTAATAAAAAAACATCAAAAGTATCAGAAAGTGCTGATAAATCTACTGATAATTGTAATGCACAAAAAGGATTGCTGTCTTTCAAGGTTGTAACTTCTCCTATGTATATGTTTCATATGATATGACTGGACCATAAGGGAATTATTCTAAGAACATACTTGAAAGATAAGTCTACGAATATAGTAATTTACAATTTTTAGTTCCTGACTGTTACTGAAGAAAATCATGTGGCCTAGATATGTCAGGAAAGGAAAAAAGGGAGAGCCAGCCAATTAATATCATCAGTGATGTCATCAATGACATTTGTGATGTCATCTTTGATGTCCTGGGTGTTAGTGTTAGCAGTGCACGGTGGCAGCGCGAGTTATGGTTGCTTATCTTACCATAACTGCCGAATTTCAGGGGTTTTCCGGTTTTACTTTGAACCATAACGTCCCTTTAACAAAGCTTTTTCACTGAATTTCATAGGTTTTTAGGAGCGCAACTTAACCATAACGTCCCTTTAATAAAGTTTTTTTTACTGAATTTCATAGGTTTTTAGTAGCGTAACTTAACCATAACATCCCTTTAACAAAGTGTGTTGGTGTGTAGGAGTGTTTGGGGAGGGTGGGAGTGTATGAGATAGGATGAAAGTTGTGTTTTTTATGTGTTAGATGTTCTTTTTGTGTTCGATTTTTCTGCGGACATCACGGGTGTTCTGAAATGTTCTAAATAAACTGAATGGGGGCTGTTCTGAGGACTCAATATGTGTCCGTTTTGTTCTCAAGCAAACTGAAACTGTTCTAAGAACACTCGCAGTGTCCTGAAATGTTTGCAAATAAACAAATTGGGGGTATCCTGAGGACGCTGTCCGTATTGTTTGTTGTCAAGTTGAATATGTTCTAGGAACACTCGTGGTGTCCTGAATTGTTTGCAAATGCACAAAATGGGGGTGTTCTGAAGACGTTTCTAAGAACACTCCCGGGGTCCTGGAATGTTCGTAGGGGGTGTCCTGAAGGCGTAGTCCGTATTGTTTGCTGGCAAGTTGAATGTGTTCTAAGAACACTCGCGGTGTCCTGAAATGTTCGCAAATAAACAAAATGGGGGTGTCCTGAGGACGCTGTCCGTATTGTTCTCTGTCAAGTTGAATGTGTTCTAAGAACACTCGCGGTGTCCTGAAATGTTCACAAATAAACAAAATGGGGGTGTCCTGAGGACGCTGTCCATATTGTTCTCTGTCAAGTTGAATGTGTTCTAAGAACACTCGCGGTGTCCTGAAATGTTCGCAAATAAACAAGATGGTGGTATTCTGAAGACGCTTCTAAGAACACTTGCAGTGTCTGGGGAATGTTCGTAGGGGATGTCCTGAGGACGCTGTCTGTATTGTTCTCTGTCAAGTTGAATGTGTTCTAAGAACACTCGCAGTGTCCTGAAATGTTCGCAAATAAACAAAATGGGGGTGTCCTGAGGACGTTTCTAAGAACACTCGCGGTGTCCTGGAATGTCCATAGGGGGTGTCCTGAAGGCGTAGTCCGTATTGTTTGCTGGCAAGTTGAATGTGTTCTAAGAACACTCGGAGTCTCCTGAAATGTTCGCAAATAAACAAAATCGGGGTGTCCTGAGGACGCTGTCCGTATTGTTCTCTGTCAAGTTGAATGTGTTCTAAGAACACTCGCGGTGTCCTGAAATGTTCACAAATAAACAAAATGGGGGTGTCCTGAGGACGCTGTCCATATTGTTCTCTGTCAAGTTGAATGTGTTCTAAGAACACTCGCGGTGTCCTGAAATGTTCGCAAATAAACAAGATGGTGGTATTCTGAAGACGCTTCTAAGAACACTTGCAGTGTCTGGGGAATGTTCGTAGGGGATGTCCTGAGGACGCTGTCTGTATTGTTCTCTGTCAAGTTGAATGTGTTCTAAGAACACTCGCAGTGTCCTGAAATGTTCGCAAATAAACAAAATGGGGGTGTCCTGAGGACGTTTCTAAGAACACTCGCGGTGTCCTGGAATGTTCATAGGGGGTGTCCTGAAGGCGTAGTCCGTATTGTTTGCTGGCAAGTTGAATGTGTTCTAAGAACACTCGGAGTGTCCTGAAATGTTCGCAAATAAACAAAATGGGGGTGTCCTGAGGACACTGTCCGTATTGTTCGTTGTCAAGTTGAAAGTGTTCTAAGAACTATCGCGTTGTTCTGAAATGTTCGTAGGGGGTGTCCTGAAAACGCTGTCCGTATTGTTCGCTGGCAAGTTGAAAGTGTTCTAAGAACACTCACAATGTCCGCGGACATTAAAAGTTTCCATAGACCATAGTTGAAATATTTGACTCTATGGATGTGATATGCTGCGGTGGTTGTTGCCAGGGCATAGAGTCTTGGGTGCATGGCCATTTGGCCATGCACCCAAGACTCTATGCCCTGGCAACAACCACCGCAGCATATCACATTCATATTTGCTTATAACTTTGGGTGAAAAACAAATGTATAAGGAACAAAGGTATTAGATACAATGGATGTGATATGCTGCTATGGTTCTCCTTATTATTGTGTACTTACTGTTTGGTCTAGTAACGGGAGTCCATGTTTTTCTTGTTAATTTCTGTGATAAAAGAAAATAGCATGTTAGAATTAGTATTTTGTAATGACTTATTACATTGTATAATGAATATACTTTTTTTTTTTGGACCCTCATATTTAGTAGATTACAAATCAGAGTACTGTGCAATTTGCTCAGTTTCTGTATTTGCTGCTAAAATCATTGGGTCTGTGGGAGAAAAAAAATCCATGTTGGATAAAAAAAAACCTTTTTCTGTTATGCTACAGTTTATTTGTTTGTTTGTTTTCAGTGTACACGTGTTGTTTCTGGCTAATGCTTTATACTTTGGCTTGTTGTATTTTTTTGGAGCAGTAACATATTATTTATTTGTTTTGATATTATAAAATTTTGGAGCAGTTAGATACCAATTGGCGCATTCTAACTGTCTATTTTTTTGATATATTTTAGTGGTATTGATTTATCTATTTGGATATTGTTAAATTTTGGGACAGTTAGATACCAATTGTCGTATTCTAACTTTGTATTTTTGGGTCTAAGTTAGTGGTATTCATTTATCTGATTAGTTGTAGAATCTTTGCGCAGTTAGATAGCTTTTGGAGTATTCTAACAGTTTATATTTTTTTAACACAAGTTTACTTAGGGTTTAAATACAGTTTAGTTATCAAACTTTGGTTTTAAGAACATCAAATAAGCGTTTGTAAGATTTGCTGGTAATCTCTGCTTTAGAGTAATGGTACTATCATTACATTCAAACCATCCACATTTCTTTTTTATATATGCAGTGTAGTGCCCTGAATTGGTTGTGGCTCCTGTGTGGTAGATTATACCTATTGTTGTGAAGGTTTTCTTACCAAGTGATATTTGACCATGTGTGAATCCAGTCAGCTTGCAGTTGTTTTTGGTACCATTTGCATTGTAACGTAGAAGCATTCGTATTATGTATTTACTATGTGTTTGTATTACTAACGTGGAGCGATTATCTGAATTGCAGGTAGAGCATAA
The DNA here is from genome assembly GCF_040938575.1 of Ambystoma mexicanum. Lineage (NCBI taxonomy): Eukaryota > Metazoa > Chordata > Amphibia > Caudata > Ambystomatidae > Ambystoma > Ambystoma mexicanum. The sequence goes on from NC_090924.1 coordinate 95,004,716, forward strand.
TCTACCATGGTTTGCATTTTGTACAAGTCGCTGAAATGCAATGGATTCACAATTTGGTATTGATATATATATGAAGCGTTCATTGGGAATTTCCTCTTGTGTCACATTGTTGCAGAGAGTGCATGTATGTTTCCACATGTATGAAATCTGAAATATTTCATTTATAGGTATGTTTTTGTTTTCCAGTACTTGTAGTAAGTACATTAGAAATTCTTGTGGATCTTACTGTGAATTTATAGTGCATTTCACCATTCCAGCACAGTAGTCCAATTGTTGTCTTATTCCAAAAACACTATATGTGTTGTCAGGATTGTTTGCTGCATTTCTGTGAAGTACTAACATTTGCAACTCAATGGGTCTGTACTGTGTAAGTAAATGTTGTCAACAATTGGTGGTAATTGAAATAGAATATTTGTTGCTACATTTGCGTAGCAACTTACACCAACTATATTTGAGAATTCAAATGGTCCAGGTAGTTCTGTATCTAACTGCTTTTTTGGAGTTTGTCTTCCTTCTTTAAAGAACTACTTGGTTTACTTTCCCTAATTGATTCATTTTTGCTTGTGGTACTTGATGAAGTATTAGTTTCTTTTACCCTCTTTGGAGGATTTGCAGTGACATCCTGTTGCATTTCTGTTTGATTAATTTTTCTTTTATAATGTTTTACTTTGTGTGGAACAGAATATGTGTTTAGGTGGGGGGTGTATAGTGAGCAAAGTCTATTGTATTCTAAAATGCAAGGAATATCAGCGTTTATTTTACTTGCATCAAAGTTGATTAGAAATAGACCGCCAAGTGTACGTAAGCGTGATAGTGTTACATAGCTCATGCCTTCTTTACAGACTGTGTTACCAATATCTATCATTACTTTGTCTAGGGTAAGCCCTTGTGATTTATGAATCGTGACTGCGTATGCAATAGTTAGAGAAAATTGTTCTCTGCGTACATACATATCTTTGAAGAGAAGGAATCTAGCTGTTGAGCGTCCTATCCTTTTTACTTCTGAAAGTTTGTCAAAGAGTATATTGACAAACTGAATTTTGTTGTCGCGTGGGTATGTTTGAAAGCCAACAACTTTACCCAGTGCTCCATTAACTAGTCCTTGGTCCACGTCAAGGTTACGTTTAAGCATTACTCTGCAATTTAAGGATAATTTTAATATCTTTTCTAAGCCTGCTTTGTTTGAGATTGATTTTTCTAAACTATTTAGTCTTGTTGTGGCTTGGTCACACATGGGTAGTGTCATACCATGTACATCTAGTTTGTCTGTGGCGCTAATTTCCATGATTGGTTGCATTTCTTTACTTAGCATGATTTCATTGAATTTGAATCAGCTTGCAAGAGTTGGCATTAAGGTCATACAATTGACATTTTTGTGGGCTAATTGTTCCATAACATCTGCAGCACATGCATTATCGCCATAAAGTGCATTAATGTGCCGGCTTTTCAATATTCCTTCTGCTTCTTTAGAAAGTATACCAACTCTGATACTTTTTAAAATGTTGGCATAAGTGTGATCTGCAGATTGGCGCATGTTTTCTGTTAATTCTCTGTATTGGAAATGTTGCCAAAGCTTGACATTTCCAATGCTGCCAACAGTTTTACGGCAGAGTTTGTGTCCTAATGTTTTAAAAATAGGCTCACCTTTTACTGGTGTTAATTGAAGCAGATCTCCAAAAACAATAATGTGTTTACCTGCAAAGAGCTCTTCATAGTCTGTTTTGAGTACTTCTTGTAATCTGAGGTGAATCAAAGCTAACAGCAGGTTGGAGACCATGCTCACTTCATCTATTAGTAGCATTTTCATTTGTTTCAATACTCTGCGTAATTCCATTGCAGCTTCTGCAGAAAGTTTGTAATAGTCTAATTTGTTCCGGTGTTCTACAGGTAATAGTAGTAATCGGTTTAATGTAACACCACCTATGTTGTAGGCAGCTAAACCTGTGGGGGCAGTGACAACAGCTGCCAGTTTGTTGTTTGTCAATTGTTGAAGGCACTTACTAATGATTTTGATTAGGAATGTTTTGCCAGAACCAGCTTCACCACTGACGTACAGTAGTATAGGTTTATTATTATGGCAGGAACATTCTTTATTTTCATGTTTTACACCATGTGAAATTTGTTTTGTTACTTCTTGAAAAATGCTACTTTGCTCATTGTTTAGTTTTGATTGTAGTATAGTTAAGTCTTCCTTATCTTCATACTGACACATGGTGTTTTCTACTTCTACCATAACTAATTCTGCCTCATTTATTATTAGTGGTTCTCCCAGTGGTTCTTGGCTTCCTGTTACAGAAGGTTGACTACTGTCAGGAGTGTCCTTATCTAGTTGGGCTTGGAGTTCTTCTTCGTGTTGCTGTTCATTGTGCAACATTGTTTTGTACTGTGTAAAGTTTACATCAGTTATAGTGCTTTCATTTGCTTTGAAAGCATCCTCATATGAGTCATAGTTATCTAGTAATTGTTCTTCTTTTCTCCATGGTTTGAAGAGTTGTAGCAGGGACATGTAATATACTTCTTTATGTTGAGGAGTGTTTAATGACAAGTTGATTTGATGAATAAATTTGGTTTAGTGAGTTTAACTAAGCTGCCTTCACAGTTTGTTACTCTATATTTACCTTTTTTTTCATCAGGTTTCATATTATTTTTGTATGTGTAGTTTTGGGCTATGTGGTATAGACACGTGTTTTCCAAAGTATTACTTCTGTTTGGGTAGTATGTGTCCAATACATTGTTTTTTAAAATGTCTTGGCTGTTGGGATCATGTTTGGCTATTGTTTATATATCTTCATATGATTTTAGAACTCTTTTTCTAGATTTAGCTGGACCAAGACTTAGCCATACTATATTTTCAGATTTACCATACAATGCAGTACCAGTTAAACGATCAGCTGCTTCATATGATCCACATTCTCTATGGGTGAGCATTTTTATGCCCAAGCTGTATTATTTCTCAGATACTGTTTTATCTGATGACAGGTCATTCCAGAGCTCTTGGAGCTCTGTTTGTTCTGCTTTAGTTAAGTATGCTGTGACATATCGTGCAACTGCAGTAGAATTGTCTGCAATGTACTGCACATCTATGTTTGCATTCCATAAGTGGGCAATGATTGCATTATAATCATTGATATATTTTTCTTCTTCTTTTCTTTTTATGTAATATGTATTTTTAGGTGACTTAGCTTTAACACTATGTCTAACTGAAGACATGAGGTTTTACACTTGACCTGCATTTGTAACTGGTCTAGGGAAACCAAATCGCCATTTGGTGTAGTATTTCCCTTTGTTTTTGTATTTGCGACAACAATATTTTCCACATTTGTGTCTTTGAAATTGTAAAATTTGTGCATGAAGATCACTATTTGTGGCTTCTGATGGAATTTCACAAGTGACATATTCTTCAATAAACTGTAAAACAGTGGTATCACTGTCTTGACCACATTTAGGAGCATCTTTAATCCATAAAAGCATGTGGATATGTGGTGCTTCTCTGGCTTGGTATTCTTTTCTCCAAAAGAAGTGTTGCACTTCTCCAAGGGGAGGATCAGTTTTATTACAAATAAAATGTAGCATAGCAATGAAGCGATGGTGAAAATATCTTGAAACATTAACAGGATCCAAAGAACAAAGTTCTCCAGGTGTTAGTATATCTATGTTTGTTTTGTTTTTATTTGATATGCGTAGGAAATCATGTAAATCTTCCCATGCATATTCTGCACAACTTAATGTAACAAACCAAGTGGGTGGGCCAAGGTTTCTGATCATACAAGGTACATCTCCATGACGTCAAAACCATTACTCTTTAGTACCACACATATTTGCTAATAGATTTGTAATATTTGATTGTAAAACCTCATCCTTTTGTTGCACTTTTTCTAATAATTGTGTAGCTGTCATATTTTGAAATTGTGATCCTGATTTTAATATGTGTGCAAATCCGTAACATAAAGTTGCTAGTTCACTTTCAAAGAGTAGGTGGAATATGTATTCCACATTTTGTCTAAATCTGGAATCTTCAGAATACATCCGTAATGAGCGGTATTCTGAAGCTGATATTTGAATAGGTCTATCATCATACCTTCCTCCTTTGCCAGTAGGAAAGAGTAGAGGAAAAGCACGTGCTTCTATACTTTTTTCCCCATATGCTGATTGGCGATCCTTTTGTTTGACGCATTTGGTAAGTTTCCAGTGCATATTCTACGGTGTCATTACAGTGCAAAGGATGAATTGTATAATGGTCTAAAGTATTTGATATTGTAGCAGGATCTAGTAGCTCAAATTGACCAGCTTCTTGTGTTTCTTGAATTATTTCAGTTGTATCTTTCAAGTTTTCTTCAATATTCATTTCTTTGTAATATTCATTATTCTCTTTAAGATATTGGAAGGCTTGTCTAACTTTATATAAATCTACCAGCTGTTGCCATATTTTTTTGTCTTTTGTAGGTACTCCATTTACTAAGATAATTAAAGATTGCTGCATTGGACGTTGCACTCCTGGAGTATGCACTTTTTCTTTTAGATATAATGGTAAACTACTTTTCCACGAATGCCTTTTACCAATTCAGAAGGAGGTAATTTTGCTGTTTTTGGTTGAAGGCGTATTATTGCTTGAAATGGGTGTACTGTTTGAATTATGATGCTCTCATCTCATATAAATTAAGTTGTTGTAGGGGTTTTGATACTGGGTATAATTCCAAATTATTTGTGATAGCACGTGAAGGAGTTTGGTTGTTGTCAAGTTTTGTAGTGCAGTAACTGCAAAGTATTAAGGGCTCAGTTATTTCCTATTTGTTTTCTGCTAAAAGGTAGAGAGCTAATTCAAACCATTTAGAATCTTCATTGTCTTCTATTTTGTATGATAGGTCTACAGTTTTTGTGTTACTTTTATAAAAAGTTCTACGGCAACATACACATACATGGTTTGGTACTTCAGCGGATGTACTTTTAAATTTTAGTATTTCTTTTTTGTATGTGTTTAGCAAAAAGTTGCCATGTGTAGAATTGTTGCTTAATTGGTTTAAAGCTATTTCATTCTGTAAATGGCTTTCACTTCCAAAATATTTTTTCTGGATATAGTGAATTTCTTCAAGTAGATCTTTTGCTGTACCATGTAGAAGGATGTTATTTAACTTTGCTAGTGCTAAAGCAGGACTTTTAGCATAGTACATTTTATAGACTAGATTTCTTATAGTTGAATGATGTGTTGATATCCTTTTGATATCATGGAAAGTGGTTTTACAAGTAGGTCCTGTAATGCAGGCCAATGAATGTCCTTGTAGTCCTGTGTACTTGCACACTGGACAGATATCCAAATGTTGCAGTAATTTAATTTTGATTTTGTCTTTGCTTTTTACATATTTATTGAGGAATTGGCGTAAAGATTTGAAACATTGTTTGGGAATGTTACACATTGACGTGCATGGCCATTTATACACTAGACGTTCTGATTCAGTTGAATGGAGGGGTAACTCTAATTTTTCAAGGCATATTTTTGTAAGGAGTACTTCTTGTCCCATTATGGTATTATTCACTTTTTCATAACCTCGACCACTCCTATATATGGCAATTGTATTTGTTTGCTTTTGTTTGTACGCTTCTTCAATAAAATATGGTTCTGTGCTCGTAGTGTGATTCCATTCACCTCCGCAGATACTTAAGAAGTTCTTTCTGTTGACATTTCGCTTATTGAGAAGTCTTTTTTGTAATTTAGTTATTAGTTTTGTTAGTGGTTTCATTTTGTTTAACAGTAAAATAAATAACTTTCTTTTCAGAAGAATTGCACTGTCCATCAACGCTTCTAAGATTAATTTCCTACGATAGGTTTTAAGCATTGAACCTGATTTCTCTCCTGTTTTTATAAGATTTTGAAGGACTTTGTGACGGTACATTTTGGCTAAAATACTTTTCTTGGTATGCTTACTTTGCACTATATTAAAATTTGAAGAAGTAGTTTTATCTGTAGTGATAGCTGATTTTCTGTTAATTGTTTTTTGGTTTGTTTTACATTTTGATAGAGGAGGCAAAGCTTTTGTACTTGAAACTTCTTGTGTTTCACTAAATGACTGTATTAGCTGTTTTGTTTCAACTTTTTTTTACAAATTCTGCTAGAGATGGATGCTTATGTTGGACACTTTTATTTTAATTTGCTCTACTTTTGCGTTGCTTTCTATGGAGTTGACTTTTGGTAGGCATTCTTTAGGGTCTGTTGAAAAAAATAAAGAAGATATGGGTGGGGGTGTTCTGGAATGTATGTGTGCTGTGTGCATGAGTGTTTGAGTAAGATGATAAAGATGTATGTAATGGTGTGTGATTGTGCATTGGGAACTACAACTAGTAGGGATAGGTATTCTTGAATTTATGTGTTACTAAACTGGGGTTCAGATGACAAAAAAAAGTAAGCTAGTGGTGTGGAAAAGTACAAATAATAAATCTAATGTATACAATTAAAACAGTTGTTTGTTCTATAATATGAAAATTGTAGCAGTTAGGTTGGGTAATTTGTGTGTCCAAAAATAGGAATTTGTGGGCCATTCTGGCTGTAAATCGCTGTTTAAGGCATGGAGATTTTTGGACAAAATGGTACACAATCTCTATTTCTAGGCACCAAAATAACTTGTATTAATGTTATAGGGCCTCATTACGACCCTGGCGCTAAGTGAAAAACGATGGCAGTAAATGGTTACCGCCATCGTTTTCCACGAGGTCCGATCATGACCCGTGACCGTTAACTATGATGCCATTAGCGGCATCGTAGTTAACGCTGCTGCTAACTGCGCCAAGGGCGCACGCACGCGACCTCCTACACCGTGCTTAGCGCCATGGTGGAAAGGTACGCGAATGCCGACCCAAGCGGACATGCACCTAACGCCATCACCCAGCCCGTTAAGTACCTTACCGCCATGGTGCTAATTACGCCATCGCGAACCAACCGTAAAGGGCCATGTAAAGTGAATGCAGCTGCCACTGGGTGCATAGAAACAACACAGGTGAAGGCAATACAGACTCAGGAAGTACAAAAAGAGCACACCCCACCCCTTCCCACACCCAGTCACACTCCACAATGATACCAATACGACTAGCAATGTTGGGGCTGGAGGACCTGATAGCAATGCAAGTGCTACAACAGCAACAACAACAACAGGCAGCACAGAGGAGACGCAGGAGGAGAAGGAGGGCAAGGCAGGCCCAGCAAGCCCCACCAGCACAGCCAGTGCCACCATGCAGGCAGCCCCCAATCCCACGCATCAGAGCCAATCCATTCAACCTCACTCCTGAGCAGAACCACACCCTGTACCGTTTGGACCGGGGCACCATCACCGCCATCGTAGACATGACACACAACGACATTGTCAGCATGATAGAAACTCCAACCGCCATCCCACCCCTACTGAAGGTAGTGTCTGTACTCCACTTCCTGGCCACAGGCACCTACCAGCACACAGTGGGGCACTTGCATGGCATTTCACAACCATTATTCTCACGAACACTCATCCAAGTGCTCGATGCCCTCCTCAAGCACACAGACGACCACATCTCATTACCACGGACTGCCCAGGAGATTGCAAACACCAAAGTGGGTTTCCATGCACTAGCCGGCATACCTGGTTGCATTGGTGCCATCGACTGCACCCATGTGGAATTGGTGGTTCCACGTGCCATGGAGGTACCGTACCGCAACTGGAAACAGTTCCACTCAATCAACGTGCAAATGGTCTGTGACTCCAACAAGATCATAACACATTGTTGTGCCCGATTCCCCGGATCAACCCATGATTCTATGGTCCTGAGGAACTCCACAATACCACGCTACATGGAGCGACATGCAGGCCCAAGATCCTGGCTACTCGGTGAGTCCAATGTCATGGAAGTGGTCAGGTGAATGACGTGCTGATGCATACTCCACCTGGCTGAAAGGGGGGGGTGATGCATACTCCACCTGGCTGAAAGGGGGGGAATGATGCATACTCCACCTGGCTGAAAGGGGGGGGGAAATGAGGCATACTCCACCTGGCTGAAAGGGGGGGGGGATGATGCATACTCCACCTGGCTGAAAGGGGGGGGGATGATGCATACTCCACCTGGCTGAAAGGGGGGGGTGATGCATACTCACCTGGCTGAAAGGGGAGGGAATGATGCATACTCCACCTGGCTGAAAGGGGGGGGAATGATGCATACTCCACATGGCTGAAAGGGGGGGGTGATGCATACTCCACCTGGCTGTGAGTAGCATAGAGAACGGAGACAGAGGATACCCTGAAGCAACCCATACTCCACCCAACACCAGTAAAGCCAATAGCCAATGTATGCAGCCCTACCATGTGAATGAGGTTGTGTCCCAACCATGACACAACCATCTGCAAGTGCATTCTACCAAATCAGACCACATTGTCAACAATGAAAACCACCTACATGCACGTCACCAAACACCATCAACCGATAGGCCTGTCCCCCATAACTGCCCACGAAGGAGGCACATGACGGACAGAAACATCAACACACCATTACACAGACAGCAGGGCCCCCAAAATGTCCCTGTCTGCATCAGCATTGCTCACTGGGGTCATGAGGCCCACAGCAATGTTGCAATGATGTGCGCATTGCCATCCTGGACATGTGCCAGGCCAACTAACCAAACGGCATGAACGGACACAGTGGATGGGCACTCACAATGCACTCAACCCCTCTGCATACATTGGGTGATGGCATGCAAAACAGGCCATGGGAGCCATGAGCATATACTGGTTGCATTGCGTGAATCAATTAGTGCATGTAGGAGTGAGCCAAAGTAACAGTTGGATGCAAACCATGGTGGCACATCATGTTCTTGATCAGACGACATGACTGACACATACATTCTTGCCTACATACAGGTGATGCAGGCTATCCCAGGAAGAGGTGGCTCCTTACACCAGTCCGGAACCCGCAGAACCAGCACGAGGAGGACTTCAACCGTGCACATACACATACTCGTGTGGTCATAGAGCAGACATTCGGCCTATTGAAGGCACGGTTCCGATGCCTCAGCAGGTCTGGTGGGGCACTCCTGTACCGCCATGAGAAGGTGGCAAAGATCGTCATGGCATGTGTCATGCTACACAATATGTGCGTCAGACGGAATGTGCCCCTGCCCCCTGATGCAGAACTGCAACCACCTGACGGTGAGGATGAGGAGGGTGCAGATGGGGCGGCACCCCATGGAGGAGGCGATGCACAGGAGGGGCATGCAATGCGCCAAACTATCATCGACCACTGCTTCTAGCACACACGGCTGGTGTGTATCACATGGAGACTGCACTTGGGGCACTGTGTGTCTCTGGGACATTCACACTGTGGACTGTACACCAATAAAGCACACATATGCAATGAAAATTCCCACACATTTCATTTCGGGAAAGCAAAAAGTGTATTTCAATCATAAAACATCGTGACACAACCCCTCCCACCTCCCCCCTGTACACCCCAACACACCCCCTCCCACCTCCCCCCTGCACACCCCAACACACACCCTCCCACCTCCCCCTGCACACCCCAAAACATCCCCTCCCACCTCCCCCCTGCACACCCCAACACACCCTCTCCCACCTCCCCCTTGCACACCCCAACACACCCCCTCCCACCTCCCCCCTGCACACCCCAACACACCCCATGTAAGTGTCAACAGATGCCTGTGACAGTGGCCACATGCTGTTACAAGCCCCCTCTACCGGCCCCCGGGGCACCCCTGGCTGTGGAGCGCAGGTTACGTCCGGAACGTCGGACGGGGTTGCTCTGTGCAGAAATGGCAGCGGAGGATGTCCTTCTTAATGTAAATTCTTAATGTATTAATGATTGTTAGCTGGTTGCCCCCTGTGAGCAGGTGCTGTGATCAGCACTCAATCTAAAGGTATAGAGTTCTACCATGTGTGGCTAATCAACATGGGACTGGTTCCAGAGGTTTCATTAAACATGGGAGTTATGTTGGATTCTAACCGCATGCAGCCCTGTTCGCCTGCAAGTGGCGTTATTCTGTTTGTCATTTGTTGCCGATTTGGAAAACATGTATGGCTTTGATCCATTTTGTATCATATTGTATGTGTCATTTATGTAGCACCATTTACACATTTGTATGGCCTCAATGCGCTTTGTGGTTGGAACGCCCTTGGGGACTGAAGTCCATATATGTGAAATTCCAAGCGTTAACTTTAATATGCGTGTGTGCATTCTGCCATTTTAGGGCTTGGGAGGGCTGGCTGGGCTCCAGTACGCAGCCTGGAGGTCAGGCACGTGGGTGGGTGGTGTTGGTGGTTTTGGATAGATTGCTAGTGCAGTGACTTGATGTGTGTTCAGGTAGATCGAGATTTTTCATAGTTTGTTGTTATATACTAATGGCAGATGTGTTTAGGCATGTCAGGGGTTTCAGTGTGGACGGCTATGCAAGCTGCTAGACCGAATTTGCATAGCCATAGCTGCATTCTATAATTATGGATGGGTGGCCGGGCCTTCACCATGTGTCCACAGATATGGTGCAGGTTATACATACCCTAAATTCAGATTGAGTTCATCTTCCATGTCGTTTTCCTAGGTCCAACGTGATTGGCTGGTCTCACCAGCTGAGGGCTGTTGGGCTTTGCATGCTCCCTCTGCCAGTGTACATGAGTGGATGCATAAATACCAACTGGGCATTTCTGTCATTACTCAAAACATGTCTCTGCATCCAGGTTGTGAACTTCCTGATCGCATGCAGAGGGATCCACACCAAGTCTATGCCAATCCCTTGCGTCCTTATTGAGCATTGCATAGGCTGAGCTTCATACCTATAATGTTGTGTTTGTTCTATTTCAAGTCTGCATGGTTCCATCTCATGGACTTCCTGCGGTTCTCCGGTTGAAGATGAAGACTGAACCTTCCTTAACTTCCACATGTGCTACTCTCAAGCAAGGGGTTCTGCCGGATCATTAAAGGTGTATGTTGAGTTGGGACTTCTTCCTCCCGAATAGGGGTTTGTAAAGTCAGTTGGCTTGTGCTGGTATCTCAAGACGGTTGTGGGTTTGGTAAAAATTTACTTGCCCAATTGATTTTTCAATATCACACAACTACTTCTAGCAATGTGATGTCACTTCTGATTTGTTTCAGGTTATCTTTCAAATCTTCCCTCCGGAAAATGAATTCTTGAAATTCTCGTGTCACCCCCTTGATGCACTATATGTGGTGCTTCCTTGAGAATGCCTCTGGTTTATTTGGAAATGTAATTGATTCATCGTGGGGGGATCCCAGGCACTGAGGATGAAACTTTACCCCTGTTTCTTTCTGGTCCACAAAACGATCCAGACCGATCCTTTTGGTTTATAATGAATTTCGGATGAGGCCGACATAAGGGCACAACACTGCCCTGACAATTCAAGTAAGAGGCGAGCAGCAAAATGCTTGGGCTGCACAGGAAATGGGTCAGCCACAATGCCACACGACCCAGGCTCGAACCCCTGATAACCTTTCAGCAGGCAGTCTGGCGAGGCCAAGCTGGGTAGGCTTTCCAGCAGGAATCAGTGCAGATTGGGCAAGTTAGCTATTTCTTATATCCAACCCTTGTAGTCAGAGAATTCTGAATAGCCATGCTTTATAATGCTTTTGTTTCATGGCCCAAAGTTTGGTTCTCTTGAACACCAGCTCACTGGGTTGCCAGTGCTAACCAGGCTTGACTATATACTCTCTGTTCATTCAGAAGAAGTGAAATGTCAAGCCAGTTCTCTAACCCCTGACTCCATTGCTGAATCCTCATCCACTAACAAAGCTCGTACTTTCCAGCCTTTTTTAATTGGTCCAGAGTCAAGGGAGAGTGGGCTCCGGTCACTCTCTTCATCCTTTCCTGTGGATCACCACAGCCACCAGCACCACGTTCAGTAGTGCTGCAGTGCTTGCTAGCAGGCCCTCATTACAATGCCTCATCCAGCCAACTTGTTCACCCACTTTTGCTGCACTGGTGGTTATCCCCAATGTTCCAATGTCACCTTTCAGTTTTGCTGGCTTGTTCTTCTCTGCATTTTCAGAGGTCAGTTCTCCCTTCCTTTGGTATCTCTCACTTGACTCATCTCAGAATAGGCACTAGAGGCAGAACATCTGCTAACTTTGGAGCACCACTGCTGTGCATTGCACTATCCAGTCAAATGCTTCTCAAGGTATCCACAAGGTGAGATCTCCTGGACCTCTCTGCACTATTTCCCAGACTCTGCAGATCACCCTCTTCTCTTCACAGAGAGTAAGTGAACACAGATATCAATTGCTGCAATTGGGAGATAGGACAGATGTTCCGATGAGGTGGAGGTGAGTGTATAGGTGGACTGGAAATCCCCAGTCCTAAGCAGAACAGGCAGGCTGGGAAATCCTGCATCCAATAATGGAAGAGTCAAGATAATTGACAAAGGCCTGTATAATAAGGGACAGCAATACACACCAAGGTCTTCACATTCTCAAAGATTTTCAGATAAAATAACAGTTTATAAATGAAAAATACATCATACTTGGCGTTGCATTTACAAAATATATGGGAAGGTGGGTTTGGTTAAGGGAATTGTCTACATATAGAATACATAATGGTCAGTGTTTTCATTGGATATAGTTATCTGGTGGCCTCACCTCGGACCACCCATAAATTGATAGGGTAAGGAAGACATCATTGTAATAACACATTATTGGCTACTGCTGCAAAATGGCATCATTGGAAAACATTGATTGGTTGGCATTGGCCTTTCCATTTTTGAATATTTGGTAGGTCATCAGCACACGAGCCAAAATAATGGTATGGGGATTGATATCAAGGAGCTGCTTCTTTCAATTAAAAAAGTCACCATTCCTGATTTCCTATGCCTCAAGCCAGGACATCTAGCTTTGAACCTAGGTTTTGTCTGTGTCTATCTCTCTCAGAACTTTTAGGGAGTTGAGGTATGCGCATATCTGTGTCTGGCGCTAATGAATGGACACGGTTCTCCAATTATAAGTCAAGTGTAAGGAGACCTTGTTTTGAATTACTCTACTCTGGTTTTGCGTTAATTGTACCTCTGATTAATATGCATGCTATTACTCTCCTCGACCTCTAGAGACTTTGTCGAGCTACTGCTCATGTAGTTTTAAGCTTTTAACTGGCACCTGGTATACCAGTGTTGTTTGTTCTTTACTTAATCTAAGAAAAATATGCCTTGCGCTTGAGAATTATTATTGTTTATTCTTTTTCAGAGCTAGTCAAAACCTCCCTTTTCTGCAATAAATTTGGAAGGGGGCAGCGTGGCCACTGTCTGGCCTGGAAAGGTCTGTGTTTCACCTAATTTACCAAATCAAATCTCCCTGCAGCTTCGAGGCATCTTTGCATTCTCCATTCACTCTAGCTTGGCTGCACCGTCCATTTTCCCCAAAATGGCCACTTGTCACTGTTGCACTTCTGCTTTAAGCAAGCTTTAAAATAATTCTTATGTGTCTTGCATTTCAGCATATACATTGATTATGATATATTTCTAGTTTCTATTGAATGCAGGGAACATTCTTCTTGTCTAAATGCACGTTTGAACTAATGTCTGTGTATCGTTATGGTGAATGCATACTTGCTTATAGAGACGGGAGAGGGACGGAAGTTATGAATGACATATTCATCTGTCTCTCGACATGAGTACAGAAGCAAATGTATTTGGATGAACAGAGGACTCCAACCCGGAGGCCTGAACAGTGCCTCATTGCAGACTATTTTTGAATAACTGCTGCAATTCCGTCATCCGCATTCCGTGTAAGTCTTGAATTTATTCAGGAGCCATGTTCTAGCTTACAACACGTGGCCCCTGTAAAATTCAATTAAACATTTCAACAAACACTTCTACTCAGTGTAGGAGAGAAGGAGGGAAAGAGAAAGTGTAAGAGAACTAGACAGAAAACGACACAATTGCTAAACAAGTGTATCAAAAAGGAAACGATTAATGAGTTCCCTTCAATCTGGATGTTACCAAGACTTCAATCTGAATGCTAACAATACAACTGTCCTACAAAGTAGTTATCTACCCTATTGGGTGGATTCCGGATCCTTGTAGTGTGATGCCCTGCTGCTTATACAGTCTGGCCATTCCCATCCTGAGCAGGGGATCATTGTGGCTCAGCTGGAACACTATCTGAAATTTTACTGCGCTGGTTCTGCTGATCATGGAAATTGATATTACTTTGCACTACCGCTTCCGCATCACTCTGAAGCACCCTACCCTTGTTCCAGTCTCACTAATAATCATCCTAAATCACATTGTTTGGACCTACCCCAATAATCCTACACGGTGTAAAACAGACTCACTTCCCTTTGCAGAACTGAAAAGGCTCTGAATCCTTACCCACTCTGCAGGGTGGAAGATTGTGCCTTTCACACACCGCATCAGTTGGGCACACCTTATTTTCTATCCCAATTGGTATTTGTGTATTCACTTTTTAACTATGCCATCTACCTCTAAGGAGATTTCATCTCACCCTTTCTCACATGCTTTATCTATCATAATAAAGGGACAACATCCTGTGGCAGAATGGGGAGTATCACAGTAGTCCAGGAACATTTCCCTTAATGCTTGGTTTCATAGTAGGTCACTGGCAAAAGCCAGGTGCATGTTCTCTTTAATTAGCCCATTCACCCTCCCACCAACCCATTGCAATGGGGGTCTTTCTCAAATTCTTTATTCTGTCTGCTGGAAGGAAGTTCACTGTTATTACCAACACAAAATGCACACCATTGTCACTCACAATGTATTTGCGGAACCCCTCTCTGGCACCTCTGGCCCAGCATACAGACTTCTAAAAGAATATCAAAGACCACTTGCACAATCACTGCGAGCACACACTTTATTTCAAACCACCTCGAAGTCTAGTCCACAAGTACAATTGCATAGTGGGAGTCACAGTCTAGCATCTCCATAGATCCAATCACATCTATACCCTGTTTTTGCTACTCCTTCAGTGGAATGCCCATGTGGTGTTGGGGCACTGGATCTAACCCTTTGGCCTTATCTCTCTCCATACAGGCAGATCCATTTTTTATGACGGACTCCTCTATAACACCTAAACCCGGCCACATTCTCTGAGGCTCCTCCTTGTGAAGCTGTGGCCTACCTGCCCAACTTGGGCACTGGAAACTATGTTGGGTTTCACCACTTTAGGAGGTACTGATCATTTGCCGCTTGCCAAACCCCTCTCACACAGATCTAACTTATGCCTGACCATTGCATATGACAGCTCACACTTTGGTTTGGTTGGCCATCCTCTCCATGACTAGTGAATAAATTGATTTAGCTTCATCTTCCTTTAACAGTGTCACACGCTCATCCATTCTTCTTCTAGGACAACACTCACCTCCTCCATCATACATGCAACTCTTGTATCCATTTGTTCCTCTTCCTCACACATCCCAGTAAGGTATGGCAATTGGGACAGGCAATCTGCCACAGGGTTGTCCTTCTCACATAGTTGATCAATGGGAAAGTTAAGGTCGTGTACACTGGCTAACCAGGTGGCGATTCTTGGGGTGGCCATGCAGGATCCACGAGTGGTAAAGAGGTGTTCTGTACCAGCAAGCAGTTTGTTGTTACTATGCACTCTACTCCCACAAGCAAGTTTTAAAGTAATGTGCCACCCCACAGCAGGCCGAGGTCTTGTTTTCAATAACCGTGAACTTAATCTTGTTCTCATTGAGCGCCTTAAATGCAAAAGCTAAGGGTACCTCTGCCACCTCTTGATACTGACTCAGCGGAGCACCTTTACCTCTCGCTTGAATCCACTGCCAGATACCTCCTCACACCTAAAAAAATAACTTTATAGTATTGGAACATTTGAAAAAGTCTGTTCAAAGCTAGCAAATACATCTCACATACTTCTCGTCCACTCAAATACTGCCCCTTTGTCCAAAGCAACTCTCTGGTTCTCTGCCTTCTCTGAAAAGCCGAGCACAAATTTGGTGTTACACTCTACCAGCCCAATGAATGAGCTTAACAGGTCTTTGTTCTTAGGTTTTTTTACATCTAGGTCCACCCTCACTAAATCCGGGTTGGGTCGGGAGACATTCCCCAGTTGGAACATGTCCCAGGTACATGACCCATGAGACTTTGAACCTGTAATTTTTCTTTACTGTCAGATCTGCTCTGTTTTAGTCTTTCACGTACATATCTTAATACCAGATCATGCTGTTTTTCCTCCCACACGCTTACATCTGTCATTCTGGAAGCATTGTATCACCTTTTCTCTGTGGGAAAAGATTTCCCATTACTCTTTGGAAGACTGAACTAGCAGATTCTAATCCAAATGACAAAACCCTTCAGTTTCTCCTCCAATGGCCCTTCTTCTTGAGAAATAACTTTTACTTCCACCTCCTGACCTGGTTGAAGTTCCACCTGCAAGCATCCTTGGTGGGGACAGCCCAGCAAGTCTCTTGGTGACATAGACCTTCTGTTTAATTGTTGATGCCTCCCCAACCATTTTGCACCATGTCTAGCCCAAAATAGTTATTGTGCCCCCTTTACGCATTAGGGTCAATATACGTTTGACTTCAGGTGCTGTTCTTGCCTTGCACCAACGTCTTGTATGTTGCCATTGTTACCAGAAAGTATGGTGACTCTGAGGCCAACAGCTCCTGCAGCTGTTCGTCGTTTATTGTTACTAGTTCAATGCGAGTTCTCTATGATCCATCCGATACATTGTCTCCATTGGTGATGGTCTGAATGTGGATCACCACTCTAGAAAAGCCTCTTCACTCATCACTCAGGACTACAAGCATGCATACCTCTTCGGGAGCTGTTATCGCCTTGATTTCCTTGCTAGACTCTGGAGCAACCAACTACTTGGGCTTCACGCACTTCATGCCCTCGTTGTTCAACCACATGCGTTGAGCGATTGCAAAGCTTCCCTTAAGGGGTTAATGTGAGCCTTTGTTTAGACACGTTCTCCCTTGGATCTTTGGGTGGGATTTACTCAATACCAGTTGATATCTGAGGTACTCATCTTCCATCCCCATAAAGTCGTAAGTTACTATCAGAGCCTTCAGATCTGCCATGTAACTGTCCACACTTTCTGTGGGGCATGTTTGTGGGAAACCCATTTTTAACATTATAAAACTATATTGGTGCAGAGGCCATATTATTCTTCCATTTTCCACATAGATTGTCTGCACCTGGTTTGTCCACCGTCGGTCAATAGTGGAGCAGGTTGGTGCTTAAGGTGCGTTCAGTTTCCTTGTGAAGGCAATGCATCAGGGTGGCACGTTCCCTTTCATCTGAAAACGTTTTGCCACAAATGGCTAGAATTTGAATAGGTCTTCCCACTTTTCCCATGATGTTAAAGGTTCACCTGGAGACTCCGGGAACTTCCCCCGGGGAGTCAAGTTAGGGCCCGCCGTAATCAAGTTCTAATGTGGTGTGTTGTGTGTACTCTCGGGTGTTCCCCTCCTGGCACCTGGATATTTCAGATGTTGATTCAGTTGGATTGATTAATTTGAATTGTTGAGCTGAGTTGTGGTGCGCGGCTCCTTGCTGTTTTCAATCTCCCAGTGCTGATACTCCTTCCGCTGCCTGGGTTTGCTGGTCAATCTGGTTGTGCTTTACTCACTGCCCCCCGAAAGTAATTTCATAGAGCTCGTTGTGGTCACCCCCGCTACCTCCCCCGTGAGGGTTGCCTGGATTTGGCTGCCATCCCCTCCTGGGTTGATCCCTTCGATCTGTTTGAAACCCTCCCTCTGGATGGCCTTCTTCTCTATGCGCTGGTGCCTGCTCCTGCATCTGTGTTTTTGCACAGCGTTGAAGGTTGTCAAGGAGACACCTCAGTATGTTATCCGGCCTCACTTTGATAGGCTCCATGCTGTGTCTTGCCACCCTACGGCATCTGAAGCTTTCCACCTGCTACATGCCTAAGGGTCACTACATCCTGCTGCAATGCCTTGACAGGTGAGCATGTTGGGGCCAGGCCCGCAGCCACTCTACGCTTATATCTCTGCTGCCGGGGTCCTCAGTAGATGGGTTAGTGCCCCCTTTATCGCTACCTGTTGTGATATGGTTGAGGCGTTTAGTTGAGTACAGATGCAAGTGTATTTCAAGGAACAGAGAATCCCGACCCAGAGTCATGAGCATTGCCTCAATGCAGTCTGCCTTTGAATAATGGCAACGATGGCATTCCCCGCATTCCATGTAAGCAGGGGAGTTGCTAGGTCTGGAAAAGACCTGGGGCTAACCTAATGTTAGAACTATTGGGACTGGGGGCTAGCTAGTCTTTTGGCTGTAGCTTCTGAGATTCTATCCGGGGCTACAACCAAAAGATCAGGGGCTATAGGTTCCTTAGCCCCCCCCCCCCTAGCAACGCCCCTGCACGTAAGTAGGGAATGTTAGTAGGAGCCACGTTCCAGCTTACAACAACAGGGCTCTCGAGGAATGATCCTACACAGCCGTCATCTTGTCCATGCCATCACGAAAGGACATTGTGATTCAAGCGGGATTCGTGCCATGGAGCGTATTCTCGGAGTGTTCTGACGTTCTGACGCAGCACAGCATTTTGTCTTTTGTGGTTTCTGAACTGTGATCTTTCCATGATGGTAGTATTGACATATTTGCTGCTTGTATTATATTGTGAAACCTATAGATCTATTTACTAATACATATTAATAATGTACATTTATCTAAGACATTGTGACAATAATAACTGAGTCGATTGAACACATTATGCTGAGATAAGATTTATTCTAACTAGAAAACCTTACTGGATAGTGCATTTGTCTTAGTTTAAACTGTTTTTCTGTGTTACATTTTTTCAGTTAGTGCTAAATTGCACATTTGGAAGAGTGCTCATGGCAATGGCAATTTACACTGGCTGATTTGTTCATCTTGTATGCATTTCTTTTTTACTGTTGACTGAAAGGTGGCAACATTAATAATGTGTGATTTCCTGTACTCGGCTAAGGAACCACCGCATTGGAATACTGTTTCTGACAGATTCAGCATTCATCCAATCAGGTTCTGCCAGCTCTGACGTAGCACCTTTAGTCACATTTTGTGTGGATGAATAAACAGCACTACCAAGCAACCATCCAATCAGGCATTATCTTATCAGTGTCAGGCACGCTCTGACTGCAAGAATATTCCTGTCAGTCAATAGCCAATGCCACATCGGTCCCTCCTCCCTCGCCCTCAGCACACCAGATAAAGTCCAAATACATACAAAATAATGCAATTGTGAAACGGGTGAAACGGATTGTTTACACCAAAAACCGTGTGTAACATTGAACACCCTCTGGTGAATGCATCAGAAAGTCTTTCACTAAGTCTTGACAATTTTTCTTTAACTGTCTGAGACCAAATACAGAAACATTTGTGTCCATCATGCACACACCTGGAAAAATAAATGCCAGATAAATACCCCAGCAATACACATATACACCCACAAACACACAACCCTAGCAATTCACATGCACACACACACACACTGCCCTAGCACTGCACAAAAGCTCACATGCCAGTCACAAAACTGTATAAATACTTCCTCAAACCTGCACACACACACCATTGCATCGCTGCACACACCCCACCCAAGAATTGCACTGCATGCGTGTTCACATACACACAAATGCCCTGACTCGGCACTGTGCTTAACACCCACACTAGTACAAGACCACCCACACAAACACACACCGACACATGATCTGACCCTGCACTGTGCTTAACATACACACCAGTACAGCACCACACAAACACACACAACACCCCAACATTGCACAGATGCTTCCCCAACATGACACACACACCTCTGCAGCACCATAATGCACTTACCCTACCCCTAGCAATGTAGAAACAAACTCTGCCCCAGCATGCAAACATACACACACACACACACTGCCCCATCACTACTCTATATACTCCATTCCCATCACTGCACACACACTAACACACCCACACTTACAAACACTCACTCCAAAGTACTGCAACACAAACACACTGTCTCAAAGGTGTTCCTTACACTCTACACCCACATTGCACAAATGCCACCACCACAGCACTGCACACACACACACACAATGTCCCTAGTAATTCACTGCCTACACCACTGCAATGTACACACACTGCCCTACATGCACTCTCGAATTTAGAACTTTACTATGCACACTCATCCAAACACTCTGTCACAGCACGTATTTGTACATACACTGGCCACAGACATATGCCACAGAAGTACACCACACACACGTCACCCTAACAGTACTATACACACACACTGTCCCATCAATGAACGCACATACATGCCCATGCCACCCGTAGCACTTAATTGCAAATGCACACACTGCCCTCAGTGCTGCATAACAACCACCATCGCACTGTACACTCTGTCTCACCAAATGAAGCACCAGAAGCACCGCTACCTTTTTCGTATGGTAATGGGTAACAGCCCAAAAACCTCAAAAGTAATCAAGAACTTTGCGATACGTATGGAAAAAAACATCACGCTGAAACCACAAATCAATGCACTAGTCAAGAAATGTTTCCAACATCTCTGTTCAATCAGATCAATCATGCCAGTCCTCAACTTCCAGAACAGGATCCTTGCCATCATAGTCCTATTTTTGTTTATCAAGACTCAACTACACCAACAACATATCCCTCCGAATGCCAGAATACTTCACAAAGTAACCTCGAAGCATACAGAACAAAGCAGCAAGTGTTCTGCTCTGAATCATCAGGGGCAAACCCATAACTCTATCCCTATAACGGCTCCACTTGCTAGCAGTTAAAAAACATCTATTTCAAAGTACTCTGCCTTGCCCACAGAGCTCTTCAAGTTTGGCAGCAGAATTAATATTTACCACAGAAAATCAGGAAAATCCACGTTCATTTTAGGTTTGGAAAACACAGTAGACTTTGCATTTAACAAGTGACAAAGTAAGAAATTTACCAGCAATTGGAAGCCCAATGGCATTTTATGGCAAACCACAACCTGGACAAAGAACAGGACAGCTGCATACTTTTTGACCATTGAATAATCCTCAAGGGAAGTTCCCACAGGCCCTCCTCTCGCCACCACTTTAAGGAAATGCCACACAGGCTGCCTCCACTACCACTTTCCGAATTGTGTAATAATGGAACAAAATGACTTCTGCTCCACAGGAGCATACAGATGACTAGTGACAAAACCACCTTCTCAGCCCCAGCACATCTACAAACAAACAGTGATCCCAATCATAAAGGAAAAACATGCACAGTTAAGAGATATACCTCCTTTGCCTTTTGTGTTAACGTGGGATGAGGGAAGGCTATACTCTCATAAGGGGTGTGGATGTGATCCAGTAGCAACCCAAACAGCGAAGTACAACAGTCCAACATAAAAGGAATTTCAAATCAAGTTTCTATACAAATATGTATACTTTAATTAAACACACCAATATACAAATAACTATAAAATCCCACCCTTGAAAGAGAAAGACAGAAAAATGCAGAATGTAATGGTGCAGTATTCTGGGGTTTTAGGAGGGGGGAAATACAGGCAAGAAATGCAAAAGGAATAAAAAAAAAGTTATGCCTAGTTGGAGAAAAGGGGACACAAGCCACCTGAAAGTCTGTAAGGCCCAATTCTGCAACAGGGGCACAGTTAGCAGCCAATAATACCGTCTAGCTGTTCTTGGCAGTTTTACAGCATCAAATTGAGTAGTTGTGTGTGAATGGATCGGACCAGGTCTGGGTGTTGCTAGTCATGTTGGTGCAGGTGGCGTTGAGTTGGTTAGAACGCGGTAGCTCAGAGCAGTTGGATGTCGGCATTGGAGTGATGCAGGTTGGAGTGCCAGCCAAAGTCGATTCATAGTCAAATTAGTTTGAGAGTCAGCGAGTGACACTACTGTGGATCGAGTCGAGGTCCGCTGAAGGCTCAAACCCGTGATCCTGATGTTCTGATGTGCTGTGTTCCAAGGTCAAGTCGGTTGAAGTTATTCAGAAACGGCTGGTTAGTGAATGACACTCCAGCGATTCGAGTCGAGATCCAGCAGTTGATTTGAGCTGAGCAGATGATTGGCTCTGCGGTTTGATTCAGAATCTAGCTGGTTCACATTTGCAAGCAGAGCTGTTTCAAAGGGTATGGTTGAGTGGCAAAGGCAGCAACAGTGGTCCTGTGGTTAGAAAGGAGTGAACCCTGTTCAAAGGCAGGTCGATTCATTTGAGAATGTGAAAAAGTTGATCCTGGCTATCTTCACTCTCAGTATGCTGTGAGTCCTAATCCAGGGGTTTGGGGACAAAAAAGGTCCTCCTTCTGTTTGTCCTAAAGATGAGGGAGGCTAGAAAACACCTGCAGAGGTCCTTCACCTACAGTGATACCCTGGGTCCCATTGTAGCTGACAGAGAGGCAGGTATTGCTCCAAATGCAATTCACCCCAATGTGCCCTGGGGATGGTTAGGAAGCAGGGCTGGCCTCTGCTTTAGACACTCAATCTTCACCTCACTGACAGAGGTCTTTGGAAAGACCCACTCTCCCAAAAGAGGTCCAAACAATTCATCCTTCTGTCGGATGGTCCAAACAGTGAATTAAAGAAGGAGTCTTATTACAGTTTATTAAGAGTCCACCCTCAACCCAGGGAGTACCTTCCTTTCCCAATCAAGGTGTCACACATCACACTGTTTAATGGATTCTTTTTTCAGCCCTATTTAAGACTAATATTGTGCAATTTAGATGCCTCCCCCTGTGCCACCAATGAGCCAAGAATCAGGCCGGTGTACAGACTATATATATATATGTATATATATATATATATATATATATATATATATATATATATATATATATATATATATATATATATATATATATATATACATATATATATATATATAAATATATACATACAGGTTTAATGGAGATCACATTAAACTACACACACCACCTTCTCTATGGCTCACAATGAAACTTCTTTTTACATAATAAATAACACAAGCCGGGTTGGAGAACACAAATCACAATCCTTTCTGTGGTTCACTTTTCTATAGCATGTAGCATATAAGAACCGGCAACATGACAAGTTGCACATTTACTCTATAGAGATTTCAATTAGCAGAATAATCAACACTGGTCAATGAACAACATCAATTTACATATGCAGTGTTAGACTATTTTGATTTTCCTGTGTGCTTAAAAAGGCTAGCAGTTTGGTTCAACTTGATCAGTTCTATACAAATTCACACTGGCGCTACTGAATGTTCTTTTAAAATGTTGACAATATTGGTAAAATATGCTAAAAGTGATAGAACCAAAGCGCTCAAGGAGATTGAAATACTTGAGCAGGACGTATACAATGGTCCAGATGCTGAAGCAGCAAGCAAAATAAAGACCCAAATGCAAACCAATATCAGCAAATATGAAGAAGAAATAAAGGAACGTAAACCAAGAAAGTTTTTAAGAGACAAGGAAGACTATGCCACGGGTCGTATTTATACATTTGCAAGAAAATATGATAATGTTCGCAAAATCATTCAAAAAAAGACAGAGGTCAATGATGAAAATGCAAGTCCGATAGAATCAGAAGTCGAAGAGGACGCTAGCACTTCCACAGATGTCTCAAACTCAAGCATTGAGGACACCCCAATTAGGTTAAATTTTTTAGAGGAAATGAGACTTTTACACCAAGTGGGAAAAACAACACAAGTGCGAAATACAAACAAAAACAAGCAATTTCAAAAAACAGCGTCAGCAAAAGGAGGCCAACAAGGGGGCGCCGGGGAAAGAGGAAAAAAGGACAGCAATCAACAGGCCGTCTGACACACTCTGGCAAAACCAAGAAGAATATTCAGTAAAGGATACAATGCAAGTAATTAACTTATCAGACAGACCCCTAATTCAACACGAACAGGAAGTACTAGGAAAAGGTCTGACTTTTTGCCCCACAGCTAACTTCGATTACTCCCAAGCAAGAATTGATCTATACTGCTTTAACCGCAAACTAAGATTGACTAAATTTCATGCCAATTTGAACAACGTGTCAATGTCTGGACTGAACATAATTCCTTCACATCTAAACATCAGTGACATACCGGCCTTAAGAGACCTTGTAAACTTGGGAGAAAAGGAGATTATTCAGATTCCTCAACATGCAGTACAAGATGAGTGGCAAATTGAATTACCAACAGAAATAGATACCTGCATGGCAGCTCCCAGTGGCATGAAAAACAAGTCCAAATTCAATCCCTCCAATGTGTTTTGTCCTACGATAGATCTATTTGAAGATCTTGTCATAGATGATCTAAAAAAACTGACGATCAGATGAAGCACAGTCCAGAATATGACGAGATTGCAACACACAGCAATGGAAAATTTACAAGCGGACACATCGATCATTATCCTCGGACAAAGGTGGAAATGTGGTAGTTCTTAATACCAAGGACTATCAGACAGAAGCAGCTCGGCAGTTAAATTATACTAGTAATTATGTTAAACTGCCCTGTAACCCCTACCCGGAGTATAAAGTACAATATGACACCATGTTGGACCGATGGTATAGTTTGGAACTCATTACCACTAAAGAGAAACAATATCTAACCAAAAACCATCCCAAAACTCCAATCATACACTTTATACCGAAAATTCATAAATCCATGATTAGACCACCGGGAAGACCCATTGTAGCATCAATAGACTCTCTATTTGAAAATACCTCTAAATTTGTTGACAACTTTTTGTTCCCCTTTGTGGAAACTTTACCTTAGTAGACAAAAGATACTACAGCATTTTTTAACCAAATTGCACACATTTCTTGGCAACCCAACTTTCTTTTGGTCACGTTAGATGTTGTTTCCCTTTTTACATGCATTACTCATTCAAAAGGTTTGCAAGCAGTTAAAAGATTCCTGTCAACCAGATCGCTGAGTTTTCGAGAACACTCCATTATGCTTTTAGATATGCTTTCTTTCATTTCAACACAAAACACTTTTATGTTTGATTCTAAATATTATAATCAAATTTGTGGCACGGCAATGGGCACAGCAATGGCTCCTACCTTTGCTAATCTATACATGGGTGCATGGGAAGAAGATATTTTCCATAATGACAACTACAAAGAACACACAGACAAAGTAATTATGTGGCAAAGATACATTGATGACTTATTTATTATTTGGAGTGGGACAAACACTGAATGGATAACTTTTTTCACATTCTGAATCAAAACCAGCAGAACTTACAATTTACGGAACATCACAGCAAAACAGAAATAGTTTATTTAGACATCAAGGTGAAAGTCATTGGAAACAGCATAAGCACAGAATTGCACAGAAAAGAAATGAGTACTAACACATTATTACATGCAACTAGTGCGCACCCACAATGTCTCAAAGACAGTATTCCATACGGAGAGTTCTTACGGGTAAAAAGAAACTGTAGCGAGAATGAAGTATGGGAAATAAATGCCAAAAAAACTGCGGCTAGATTCTCAATCCGAGGCTACAAGAAAACAGTTATAAATAAAGCCTACGACCAAACCTGCAAAAAAACCCGAGAGATGATTCTGGCTAAAAGAAGCACAACCAAAGATCTAACAAAGGATCAACCTTATGAAGATTGCTCACTTAGATTTATCACCACATTCAATTCTGGAGCAAAGGAAACTAAACAGATCTTAAAGAAACATTGGCATCTTCTGAAACGAGATCAGGACATCAGTCCACACTTGCCAACACATGCCACTGTGACTTATAGAAAACCACCTTCTATACAAAGTGAACTATCACCTAGTATGTTCCAATCACCTAAACAAAGTACTAACACCTGGCTAACTACCAAAATATCAGGTTTTCTTACCTGCGCCAAATGTAAAGCATGTCGTCATGGAATAAACATGAAAATGTTCTCACATCCTCGAACGAAGAAAGAAGTTAAAATCAAACAAGATCCTATATGCTTTACACAATTTGTTATCTATGTGATTACTTGTTCCTGCAATTTATGGTATGTTGGTAGCACCAAACTGGAAGCCAGGCTAAGAATATTACAACATCTACGTGCATTTAAAAATCATGATGTGTCCTACCCACTTGCCAAACACTTTGAAGGGGTACATCAAAATGACATCAGTTCTTTTAAGTATTTCATTATTGACTCAGTAAAAATTCACCCAAGAGGAGGGGATAGACTGCGAATACTTAGACAAATGGAATCTAGATATATAGTAGATTTTAATACCAAGTATCCTGGAGGTCACAATCGTGACGAAGAACTATATGCATTGTTGGGATCTTGAAAATTCCAAGACTCCAAAATTCCAATCATTGATAGACCTGAGCCTTTCCCAACTTTTCCAAATACTCTGCATTTTTGTATATTTGGTGTGCATGCACAACGAAATAAGGTTTTTAGGAAACTAGGGTTGATTTGGATGCCTGTGCATCTTTATGCGGTTTTCCTGCAAGCACTTTTTACTTTTATTGTCTGTTTTTTTAAATCACAAACCATTTTAAATTAGTAATTTAGCTAAGGGAGAGGATGTTTTATCTTTAGTTTCATTGAGTGCTGTTTTTATCAATATGTAAAGTGCCTTTATCATCCAGTTGTCAATCACATCTCAAGTCTCCCAAAAACAATGTCTATCAATTGCAGGATTGCTTTGAATGTAACCGATGGGATTGAAGTATGGGAGAGGGCAATAATTTGAATGTTAAAAATATTATGTTCCATATCCACTAAAAACTTTAGGCATAAAACACTGACACATGAATGTGACATCTAGTACTATGCACTTTAATCTCTAGTTGTAGGTTCCATTTTTCATCAAATGATATATTCATACATTGTGGATTTTATTATATTTTAAATTGTTTGTATTTGAATTATAAGGTGTGATTTTAACACACAACATCAAGCACTTACACTTTTTTCAAAATATGCCCTTATGACAATTTGAAAAGGCAACATTTATTCTTGTATTTGCATTAATTACCTTTTACCACATTGCCAAATATACAGTTTGGCACAGTTACAATATATAGGCGCCCGCAAGGGTAACATACTGCCTTTGTGTCTGTACCAGACCAACATGTGTGTTTTATTATGAATATTCACAATATATATTATGGACTTCATGTTTCCTTAGTATATGTATGTACAGCGGAATTGACCGGTGTATGACAGAAACACACCATAGAGGCGCCCGCAAGGGTTACATACAGCCTCAAGTCACAGCACATGGGCGCCCGCGAGGGTAACATACTGCCCATTTGCGCTGTATTAGATCAACTTATGCGCTTTAGTATAAATATTTTTGATACTTTTGATATATATTAATGACAGTTTTATGCCCCCCTTCCCCCCCTTTTTTACCTTTTTCTGCGTTTTTTAGCATTTTTTAGCGCTTTTCAGCGTTTCTCAGCAAAATTCTGTGGAGTTGATGCGATCTGAGTATGATAGAACATACCATAGAGGCACCCGCAAGGGTTACATACAGCCCCAAGGTCAAATTACCAACTACTTGTGATTTTGCAATATGCACTTTATATTATGCACTTTATTGATAGCACTCAGCACTTTGTCAATTATTAGTCCTTTATTGTTTACATAGCACACAGCACTTTATTACCTATGAAACATCTGAAAATTTCAATTTTGATGTCTGCAACATGTATTTTGTAAACTTTTTTGACACCACATTTCAGTTCATGCTAAGACACTTTGTCGGCCCACTAGGGCTGAATTAAACAAGCCTAGTACAATAGAAGACGATGTACAATTGTTTCTTTTAATTTTGTTGGCATTGGCGAGCACTAGGATGAAAATATATCATTTTACACCAGTAACCCAGATGGGATAATTGGTTTGATATGACAAAAGCGTTTCGAATTACTATAGTGCCTCTAAAAACAACATGTCTTTCATGAATGCACTGAAATGGGTGGTCATGCAAGTTCCAACATGGCTGCATTCCTGTCTACCACTTGTTACTTTATTTAAGTGCAAAACATTGAAAATGGACTTATACACTTTTTTCTACAACACTACAGTCCTCTCTCTGTGTCACATACCAGACGAAGCCTGAGTAGGGTGAAACGCGTCGTTCCTTTCTTGCATCCAAGACCGTTGCTGCCTCCTTTGTCCATGTATTTCAATTAATAAAGGACACTTTGACTGCACGGTACACAAGCCTGTGTGTGGATTTGTTGGAGACATCCAGTCTTTCGCTTTTATCACAGCCAGAGTGCCGATGTAATTCGGATTGGTTTCCAGCCCATCCTCTCTTTTACATATATATATATATATATACATACATATAGGTTTAATGGAGATCACATTAAACTACACACTCCACCTTCTCTATGGCTCACAATGAAACTTCTTTTTACATAATAAATAACACAAGCCGGGTTGGAGAACACAAATCACAATCCTTTCTGTGGTTCACTTTTCTACAGCATATAGCATACAAGAACCGGCAACATGACAAGTTGCATATTTACTCTATAGAGATTTCAATTAGCAGAATAATCAACACTGGTCAATGAACAAAATCAATTTACATATGCAGTGTTAGACAATTTTGATTTTCCTGTGTGCTTAAAAAGGCTAGCAGTTTGGTTCAACTTGATCAGTTTTATACAAATTCACACTGGTGCTGCGCTCTCAGCAATACTTCACAACCCTTACTTTTACCCACTTTTAGTATGCAGTGCACTTATCTAATCAGAAGATTTATTAAAATTACCCTTGAGGAAACACTTTTTCTACCCCAACCCCAAAACCAGACAGTTACTTGCACCACCCCTCTACTGAAAGGCCAGGGTTAATAAATGGGGACAGTTATTTTTTTTTTAGACCCCCCACTTCACTTAAAGGCTCGTGTTGGGGGATGTGAATAGAAATGAATGGGCTTCTCAGACCCACCTTCACTTCTGGGCCTATGTAGGGAAACGTCCACAGGAAAAAGGGGATAGTTATTAATTCCATGCTTCAGACCCTCCTCCACTTAAAGACCTGTTTTGAGGGACGTGGACAATTTTAGGGATTTTAGTTTAGGGCCAACCACACTCCTCTTCTTTAAAGAAGTTGGACGTTAACAGGAAGAATAGGATTAGAGAATTACATGACAGGCTATAGTTAAGCATACACCTGGAATGAGCTTTGTTAATTTCAAATGTTAACAAAAATCACGCTGTGGTATTTTGCTATAGGGAAATGAATGAAATTAATATTCAGTCAAATATGCTAAGGATCTACACAATTTGCCCCCGACCCACTATTAAGGGAACAAGTAGATTCCCCCACACATTTGGTTTCAAATGGCTCATTATACTTACATTGAAAACCTCTGTCTAGAGTGACTATTTTTAAAATGTTACTCTGCAGAATGTCACCTTAAAATGTCCCTACCTAGTAACTATTTTTATTTTACAAATAATCATCATAATGTATATATTTTTGTGCTCCTCTCGTCGTGACAAATCTGTCTAGACGTCTCTCATGTTTGCATCATGTTGCCTGCGCAATTGGTGTTTTTTTCTCAAATGTGAGAAAATGATAGCAGTGATTATGATCAAACTTTACCAACAATTATGTGATTTATGTAGCCACTATTGTCCCAATATTCCATTTCTTCCCATTTTCTTGGGAGCTGTGATCACGATTTGGCTAGGTATCAGAGTTCTGAAATTCCAACTTTTATGCAAATTACCCTCACTGAGCCACCTTCAAATTAGCTTTGAAAGTACACCTCAATGCCATTTCTTGCCCTCAAGATGATGGAGAAAATCATGAAAATGTGGCAAGATACATGACACATATTCTCTCTCATTAATTCCACAGCTATTATCACATTTCTTGAAACTCAACTGATACAGAGTCTGTTGGACTGAATGTTTTTTTAAGGCCAGGTATAAGCTGTTTGCCTCCTTGTTGTTGGAAGTTGGTTGGCTGATGAGATCCTTATCATACAGCAGACAGTTCACCTCTGCCCTGCGATGCCACAAGGCCCTGCTGACATGTGGCAGGTTGTCATGTTATCAGAAATTGACCAGAATTTTCATCTCAAACCCTCCTCTTTTCTTTGAATTATTCCCCACCCAGGGCTGATAGTCACTTTATTGCAATTGTAAATTATTGGTATGCACAAGCTTCAAAGGGATCCCCTTTCCAGGCAAGGAGGCCTGCAGTGGGGGAAGTCATTTTCAAATTCTGCCCAGATACCCACAAATTGTCCTGGGGTTAAATTAACTTACATGTTGCATTTTCATACATCAGCCTTTATTATTTGAAATACTGTGTATTTTACTGATCATGGGTTCACTTTGCTTATGCATCGGTGGATTTCTTATTTCTTTGCAGACAGCGTTGATTTATACATATGATAGCTGAAAGTACAGGGCTGTTTATTTTTATCATTCAAAAATATATTTTATTTATCTGCTGTCCATTTTTCTGAAGAAAAGAGTTGTCATAGTGCACCTCCTTTTGGTGGGTGGCAGTTTCACTGACACATTCAGCTTTGTCTCTCAATCAACACTGTAATGTGACTTTCCAATCTGCTCTCTGTTTATACTTTTCAGCATTCTCTTGCAGAAAGACACACATTTTCCTTAATCCACTATTCCTTGTATCATCTTCAGCAAGACACATATGTTTATTCAACATGCCCTTTCACTGTATTACGGTTTTTGGGCCTGTCATTTTCTTTAGGGTGCCGTGCCAATAGGTGCAATGCCTCTCGCAGCAGAGGCATACTTGGCCTTTCAGCTCATGTCATTGAGGCTGTCCCACAGGAATGGGACACCCAAGTCCACAAGTAATTTCACAAAGTAAGCCTGCTTTAAGTGCTCCGATCCCTGTTTTTGTGACAAGCTGTTTTTGCCTTCTGACATCATACCTAACATGTTTTGTGCTAAAAGAAGTGCAGGCAACACAAAGTAAAGAGAGAAACAAGATTGTAGAACACTTCCCCACTCTGTCTGCACTAACCCTGTCCCCTTCTCAGATCCATACCATCAAAGGACCTTTGGTATGCAACCATCTGGTGTAATGATAGTCTTTTGTTGTAGGGTGTGCCCTTTGATTCTTGTTTTGCAGGACAACCCTTGCTGAGGAGCTGTCTCTCTGGAGAGATGAATCATCTGACCTCACAATCAATGAAAGGCGAGGCACAGTCTTTCAGTCTTTGGTCCAGCTGGCTGGGAGGGACTGCTGCCTGACCAGAATACACACAATCCTTCCACAGCTGGCCTGGGCTGGCAGTGTTAACAAATGAATGATAAAAATCTGTTGTGGCTTATTATAGTTATGTGAATTACTTTCCACTGTACTGTAAAACCAGGCATGTCTTTATGCTTAAAGATTAAACTGCCATCAAAATAGTAATTATTCATAATGATATGGTTTTGGAGAAGAGGTGCAGACTTTAAATGCAGCATCTGTGCTGAAGTGACATGGCTGTCACGGCAGCTGTCAAACGGGCACCTGTGACCTCTGAACCTGTTCTGTGGCACTGAAGAGCAGGCACTGCAGATCAGAAGACTGTTGCAGTTGATACACGTGTCACTATGTTTTTGACATGGAGCTTATGGAAGGGGGTCTGATAAGCAGGCCACCCTTTCTGAGATGGAATTACCTATATCATTTTATGAATTAATAAAAAACTACAAAGGCCTGGGTTTCAACAGCCTTGCCGGATGGCAATTCCTCACAGGGACTTTCAATCCAGGCTGCCTACTGTATACTTTAGCCACGCCATGACCAGTGCCATCCTGTCTCTTCCCTAGCGCACACACAAGACTCGCCCCAGTGCCACAATGTATACTGCACTTAGTCCTAACTGGCACCAAGGGAACCTTAAAACACAGGCGAAGAAACTGCCAGCACTCTCTTATGTCTCCCTTGAGCCTTACAAATCTACTCACTAACCACTCAATTTTCTGTGTTTCAATTTGACACATGCAAACCAACTACTCATACACAACTCCATAATATCCATTTCGCCAGCTGGCGAAAAACAGAACATTACACCTCTTCAATCAATTTACATACCACAGTCCCATGGACAATGGATCCTAGCACTTTGGACACACAAGGGACCTGATTTACAAAAATGTTTTCAATGGAACTTTCACATGTTAAACATTTTTTGTAAATCAGGCGCAGGGTCACCATTCCGGACTCAAATGCCTCTATGCTCATTACACAAAACACCTAGAAACTCACAAGCACAATGATCTCAGGGTACTTTGAATTTGCACGCATGAACACAAGAGCTCAGCAAAATTAAATGTTCACTTCATCCTAATTAACGAAACCCCACTCATTCTCTTTCAGAACTATCAGAGTAGCTGGAGAACATGCAAATGGCAGTGGTTCATGGTGCAAATCATAATAACATAGTAACATAACATAAAATGGTGACACACCACCCAGCATTGAACTGCAAACACCAGCCGCAGGAAGTGACGCCACTCGTCACACACACACACACACACACACATTTACTGTCCTCAGCACCAATCAGAGCCAATAGTACTGTGCTATGCGCACAAACACAGCCACACAGGCATTGTTGAAGTTTAATAGTTGGGATTCTAATGTCATAACCTTGTATACAATCACAGTACATAATGTCCATTCATGAGAAATGATGGGTCTTGCTGAGCGTGCTATTGCAATAACTGGTAGCAGAACCTAGGTATAGAATCGCAATACCTGTACAAAGTAATTTGCTTAGTCAAATCTTTTTTAAAAAATGTGTTACACATGTGTGCAAATTTGATACACATTTGGAAATGAAGATCACACACACGTGGAATATGTCACCAGCACATGTAACTACTGCCACGCACATTTTTTAAAGTGGAATTTAACATCGCTGGACAAAAAACTAAGGAATGCCATTCAGCACAACTATCCGTGACTTTCACATAATTTATCTTATCCAATGCTTGTGTTTTCAAAATCTTAATTTGCAGCTCGCAGTTTATGTTAGGGGGCCGGGGAGACCAGACCCATCTTGGTGATGGCAGGGCATGATGCAGCCGGCAGAGTTGGGTTGCACGAACACACACACAGCCTGTATTAGTGGTGTAGCAACGGCCGAGTTGAAACCGCTCAGCCCTGACTATAAAAACACAACATATAACATCGGATAACAAGTAACAATTCAAATCAGTTAACAATAAAAAGAAAAAGAAAAGGGGGAAAGAAAATGAGAGCGTTACAAATGATCTAATACATCTCACTAAACATCCAGCCCACCCATCAACAACCATTATAAAAATGGAGAAACCAACCACTCTATAATACACGTCTCCCTTAAGGCCAGGAGATAAGGACCCTGATAAAACAGATTTAAAAATAATCCCGACATTAACTTAAACAAAACCACATCTGGGCTGTAATTAAATACATTTGAAGAAAAATATACCACATACATATACTACTTAATTCAAAATCGGTAATACAAAACAACAATTGGTGATACTAAGTCACCGAAGAAATAACATCCAACAGAAGACATTGTACACTAATTTACAGAAATTCATGTTATGAGTAAAATTAGGGGCACATCAATGACGTAAACATGTCCTACATTTTACACTCAAAATACACAACACAAATCTCTTAACGAGGTCAGGAGTTGAAACGACTCAGGCATGGCCTCGAACACACATTACAAATGACAGCTTACTCATTGTCCTAAAAGCAACCTTTGAGTTATCACACATGGCTTCCCTCCTTTGAGGGCCACAACGAACCAGGTGCACTTTTGGGGTTCATTCCTTTCCCTTAAGTATTCCTTCAATGTAAGCTGCCATTCAGACTGTAGCAAATATGATGGCAGGGCTGTGCCCACACAAGCATCTCATCCAAATGAGATTATGAGAATGTGTTGAACTGTCCTGCATATAAGCACCTGAAGCGAGCATTCTCTGCTGTTCAAAGTACGGACAAAACAGCGACAGATGTTTAAACGATTCAAGTGCATCCTGACCATCACAGAAGCGACAAGCTGCATCTGCAAGGAGAGCCAGATTCTTATTCCAATGTTTAGTGCGCTGACCCATATGAAGCAAGTCTAGTCTAAACCTCATGTAGACATTTCTGACATTGTTGCATGGAAAGCATGTGATGTATGATAGGTGTAGGTCATGTGTGTGTCTAATCTTGGAATAGTCTTCAAAGGAGGGATACTCAGCTATTGCATCGGATATAACAGCCCATGCATTTAAAAAGAATCTCTTTTTAACTAGGGCAGGGCATGCGAGAAGGTGGTGGGTCTCCATATAACGGGAACCCAGTATATTCTTCATGTGAGTGTGAAAGTGTGCAATCGAAACAGGACAAGATTTAACAAGCACAGCATGAAGGTCTTCATACAGGGAATTGGGAGGGGGAAAGGACATCTTGGTGAAGTTGGATAACAGTCTCCAGTCAAAGATGGCAGCCAGAGAATACAAACCCAGTTCATGTATAAGAATGGAATTAGGAAGATACCTGGGTAGACCAAGGACCGATTTCCATATTTTCCCCTGTATTTTA
This sequence comes from Ambystoma mexicanum, assembly GCF_040938575.1. Taxonomy (NCBI): domain Eukaryota; kingdom Metazoa; phylum Chordata; class Amphibia; order Caudata; family Ambystomatidae; genus Ambystoma; species Ambystoma mexicanum. The sequence continues at coordinate 95,039,198 of NC_090924.1, forward strand.
TTAAGGACTGAACCTATTTTCAAAAGACAGATGTCTAAGCCGTACAGAATTATGGCTTCAACCTTCAAAAGATAGAAGTCGAGGGGTGGCTGTAGCGAAAATTTACAATGGCGATGGAAAATTTGTTTCATCTGGGCAATGAGGTGCAAGACGTTAGTGTTCACAAATGCTTGCCACTTAACTAAGGAATGTAAATTAGATTAAAAATAGCCCAGATAGATCATTCCAGTAGAAACAGGAATGAGGTTTGAATCGACATGCCATGTAACGCTACATATTTACTTCTTGGCAGTAAACACCAATATATTCGATTTCACAAAAATTGATAGTCAGATTATTTGCTAGAGAATACTGTTGGAAGTAGCTCACCTTATTTTGAAGACCAAATGGGGTTCGATCAAATAAGATAACATCATCTGCACAAGCTAGCCAATTGAGGCACAGACAGCCTAGTTTCACAGGGACAATATCCAACGCAAACCATAGCGAGTCGATGTCTGCCAGAAATAAGTTGAACATAACAGCCGCAAGGTTACATCCTTGCTTAACACCAATCTCGGTGGGGATGCTATCAGACAGCAGTCCTGCAAGATTGATGCGTACCATATAGGACGTGTTTTGATGTAGTAGTGATATAAGTGCAACAGATGCCGGTGGGATTCCATAAGCCAACATTTTGTTCCACAGTCGGTTTCTGATGACACTATCAAAGGCTGAGGATAGATCTAAAGAAGCCATGTAGATAGGACAGTTTGATGTATGATGTGACAACACTAGTAAATGTGATAATATCATGGCATTTAGGTGTGTGCCCATAGCTTTTCTGAACCCTACCTGAGCCCGAGAGAGAATGCTATTCTTAGCAATAAAAGATTCCAGCTCGTTGAGAATGAGAAGTGCGAAGATCTTAGCTGCAACATCAATTAGAGCTATCGGCCTAAAGTTCGCTGGATCATTGAAGGCCTTTTATTGATGAAGTCACCCGCACATCTGTCCATGCAAACCTGACTCTGCACGCACCTCGTGGTGTCGTGCTGAGATCATAACAATTCATGCTAAGGGTAAAGACAAACAAATGATTAACATTTAAGATGGCATGTGTTGCAACTATTCCAGAACTCGCTCCGACCTTGTGGGTAGTTAGGCAACATTGATCTGCACTTATGCACGTTGGTGGGTGACACACCTTTGGAGCTTAGTTCTCAAAAGCTCTATTTGTCCAATATGGAAAGTGGGTGTCACCCCACTGGCTGGAAAAGCCACACCAGGGTTACCGGGGCCCCATCGGCAGATGGTCACAGGGAAGTCCCTGTCAGTTGGCTCACCCATGATGGAAAGCGCTCAACTAGCCGGCAAAGCCCGGGAATGGCAGGGGCCACATCGGCTGTCGTCTTGACAGCAGGTCTCTGGCATGACTGCTGTAGGATGGTCTTCTAATGGGCCTGGGTGGTCTTTGTGTCTTGCGGCAGACTGCAGTCCGGAGATTTCAGGCCCCATTTGCCCCTTGCAAATAGGGGCAAGGGGAGGACACTCTCTTAGCATTGCTCACCAGGATAGGGACCACTGAATGGAAGTGGCAGAGCATGCCCAGGTTCCCCCTTCAGGCAGGAGTTCTTCCTTGCCAATGCTGTGGCAGCAGTCCCTGTTGAGGTTCCTCCAGTTGAGTCAGCGCATACAGCGACCGAGGCTGCACAGTTCTCAGCTCTTCCCTCTGCTTGTTAGATTGAAATTCTGTTGTTACGGTGGCAGGAACGGCTGCACCGTAGCCAGGCTACCCCCCGTCAGGAGTTCTTCCTGGCTTGCCTTTTGCCTTTCTTCACAAGCACTCTCTTCGAGGAGAGCCGCAGTTTACCTGAGGCTGTTGTCCACTTGTGGTCTCCCCACAGGCGGAAGTTCTTTCTGGCTCGCCTCAGTTGTAAAGCCACTGTGGCAACAGAGCTTGCTCCACCGCTATCTGGTATTGTGGTGGGGGGGAGATACCCGGCTGCATGACCCGCTCCTGGCCCGTTGGCGGCAAAGATAGGCAGAGTCACTGAGGTGGCCTGCGTGAAGCCTTGTCTGTGCAATTCTTTGCCTCACCACTCTTCTCTCCCAGGCAGGGGCTGATGGCAGCCTTCTTGTCCAGGCTCACTTTCATGCTCACCTTTTGCCTGCCCACACTAGCACTCTCACTGGGGAGAGCCACGGTCATGCCAGTGTCGTGGCAGGGAATTGTGGTCCTTGGGTATAGGATGGACAGCTGCCCATGTTGTGCCATCTGCAGGCTCCCTTTCAGGCAGAAGTAGTTCGAGGTGCTTGGTTGCAGGATGGGCAGCGATCCATGTTGTGCCATCTGCGGGCTTCCTTCCGTGTGGGAGGTCACAGTCGTGATGATTGGCTGCAGGATGGGCAGCAGTCCATGTTGTGCCATCTGCTGACTCCCTTCTTTGCGGGAGGTCACTGTCATGATGATGGGGTGCAGGATAGGCAGCAGTCAATGTCGTGCCATCTGCTGATTCCCTTCCAGGCGGGAGTGTTCCCTTGCTGTTATGGGCTCCTGGATGCAGCCACTGCTGCGCCAGTTCTTGCTGCGCTGCTCTTCTCCCATTGAGTATTGGGGATGCGCCCCAATGCATGACCTGCTCCTGACCTGTTGGCCGCAAGGATAGGTGGGTCACAGGGGTGGCTTCGTGCAAGAACCACAGTGGCGCCTGGTCTTGCCAAGTCACGCTTCTCCTCTCAGGCCTCTCGTCCGTATAGGAGCTGCTTAGGCAGTGCATCACTCCCCTCTTTAGGAGAGCCTTGCTTGAGGCAGTGCGCTTCTCCCCCTAACGGGAGCACCTACTTTGAGAGGTGGTGCACCTCTCCCCCTGATGGGAGCACATGTTTCGAGTGCCCAGTGGCCCAGGGCGCTCCTCTTGCTTTTGTGCCAGGCAGAGGCCTGTAGCGCTGTCACGGCATGGGCTGCCAGTTTTCCCCCAAAGAGGAGTACCCAAAAGTCCTTGTGGCAGAATGGGCCACCAGTTCTCCCCCAGACAGGAGTCCAAAACTCATTGTAGCGACGTGGGCCGCTTTCTCTTCCCCAGGCAGGAGTCCATGCTGTTGTGGTGGCATGGGCCACCTCGCTCTCCACCCAGGCAGGAGTACTCAAGTCATGTGGCGTGTGCCACAAATCGCCCCAGGCAGGAGTGTGTCCTTCATGTGGAGCAGTATCGGTTGCTCTTATGCCCCAGGGAGCAGTGTGTCTCAATGATGGAGCATTTTGGGCTGCTACCCCCCCATGCAGAAGCACTAGCCACTTTAATGTACTATTTTTTTTTCATATTTTCATAGAACATGCCCTAGCCAGGATGCACTCTCTCCCCCAGGCTGGAGATGTCTGTTTTCCTGCTGGCGGCCTGCAAGCTGGCCGCTCACTCTCTCCCCCTGCGGGAGTATTGTGCTGTTTTTTTCTTCTTCCCGGCGCGGGAGCAGCTGTGACCCTCTCTCACTACCCCAGTCCGGAGCTTTACATCCCTGCAGTGGTCTCAATGGCCCTCACCGCCTCTCTCCATTCCCTCATGCAGGAACATTCAATCTTTTTTGCGTGCAACGCCCACTCTCCTCCAGGTGGAAGATTTTTTTAAAAAACGTCATGGGCGTAGTGTTTACCTTTTTCACGCCTGCGGTGTTGGTGGGGCCATGCCGCTTCCTTCCTGTCAGGAGGGGCACCTTTTCCTTTCACGGGTGCAGCGCGAGACACGCACCAATCACACCCCTTCCACGCAGGCAGATATGTGCTGGCCGGGACAGCTGGCGCTGCCGGAGCCCGGGGGGCCTCCGAAGCAGAGTGCCGTGCCTGTGTTGCGGCCTACCGGCTGCTCCGTTCAGAGCTCGGCTCCCCCTCCAGGGAGTACCGGGTTTTTATTTTTTTCCCGGGCTGGCATCACTGCGCAAGTTCTCAGACCCCCCATCGCCAGATGTTAGGAGGCCGGGGAGACCGGCCTTGTCTTGATGATGGTGCCCTGCGGTGCACGGCGGGCCGGCATGGCCATGACGCAGCCGGCACAGCCGAGATGCAAGAACACACACACACAGCCTGTATTAGTGGTGTAGCAACTGCTGAGTGGGAAACCGCTCGGCCCTTTCATTGATGCGGTCACCCGCACATATGACCATGCACACGTGACTTAGCACGCATCGCGTGGTGATGTGCTGCGATCATAACAGTTTATGCATTCGAGACTCATGTCTCCGAGACAGTAAATGGATCCTTCTCGATAGAAACAAACGATTATAAAGTAATTTTAAGCAACGGTAGTCCATCATCTACATATACCCTATAATTGCGTGATGATCTCTATTCTGGCTGCATAGCTGATTATCAGTGACGAGTGGCGTCACTTCCTGCGTGAGGACTACAATAGCGGGGCAGCTGTCTGGGTGTCATGACGTCATCAGCTGCAGATCGTTGTAGAGATATCGCGAGAGCCACAACTCTCGCGAGATCTCGGCCGCGGCCACTAGGACCGCCCCCGCACGCTCGGCGCGCTTTACGGGAGCAGCAGAGGACGCAGGAAGACGTCCTCTACCAGCTCCTCCGAGAAGTAGGCCCCAGGCCTAGCAGAAGACTTTACAGCCTCCCAGCTGCAACCCCTTACATTAGAGGCAAGCTGCCCAAGTGGATTTACCACCTACTTATCTATATATGATGAATGATGTTGCATGCTGAATAAAGGACTTCACTATTACTAAGACGCCTCCTGTCATCCTTACAACTATTATACTACAATCGTACTCTTTTGGTAAACATCTCTAAACGTTAGTGTCACTCCTGATGTTTATTACAAGTTTTGGGTTTGTACATAAGGTTTTGGAAAGCCTTATAGTATCACTTTCTCGAACATTGCGAGATACAGAGGCAGTGTGAGCAAAACATAGGCTGCACTCGATTTCTGGTTTAAGAATTTGGTTTTACAGTTATCTGCGTCTCCGTTTTATCTGAGTTACTCCCCGGATCCTTTATCAGGTTCCGAAAGGGATTTTTATTTCCCTGGGTGCGGACTACATATATTGCGCAGGTTTAAGAAACCGTCCTCTCTCTCACCACAAGGGGGCGCTGTAATTCCATGAATGGGATGGGCGAGCCAGAGCATTGAAAAATGTGGTCTAATATAGCAGGTTTGATTCCCCACAGAGCAGGCAGAAAGAGAGCCCTTTAATAGTGATGCCTTTGCCGCAGGAATGTCAGGCCCGTGCCAGGCTCCGTACATTATGCTTATTACAGGCAAGCAATAGGTTTGTGGGTGTTTTAGTACAACGCGTGTCTCTCTTTATAACAACATTCTGCCGTTCTAGCGAGAACACATTTGCGCCAATGAATAATGCTGTGATTAAGCTTTGTAATAAATCGTAAACACACTGAATTCGAACGGCCTTTGAAGAGCTCTGGAGTGCTTTTTAGATGCAGTTACAAAAAGCGTAAAGCGGAATTTATTGCTGAATATCCAAGGGCGAAACGGAGCGGTGTCACGCCGACTTCTGGTCCACATGTTGTATGTTTTTTGTCCTCGGCTCAAGAGAGTTATGTGCGTGTTGCTTCTTCAGCAAACTGTGCATCCCTGACCTTCACTTTAATAATGTTTAATAACGGTCTCCGCTTTCATGCTCATCGCCACCAGAGACGTCGTTTGCTTCCTTCTGTGCAGTCGTCAAATTGTAGACACATCATCGCCTTTCATTAAAAATGCTGCTGAATTGAGAGCCCCACGGTCTCTGAGTACTTGGACACCTTTCCCAACAGGGACGGCGCCAGAGCCTTTCAAATATTTTAGTTGAAATGGGCCCCGAACCCTATGTTTGGGGAGTAGGGAGTTGGGGGGAGAGGCTAACCTTGCTGTGAAGCTGGCAGTCTTATCACAATAAAAATACTTCTTTATTCAATACATTAAATTTGCGCTTTTCAACAGGCAAGTTACAGGCTGCCATTGCTGACGCCCTCATGCCGGCACCGCGCTAGGACCATGCAATATTAAGCAGCGTTCATATCATCTCCTTAGCTTTTTACTCGGGTTGCAACTACATTAGCACCTTGCTGACAAAGTGAAGTTAGTAGTTTATCAGTGGCCATTTAGTGTTTCAGCTCCCGGCTTGCTGCCTTTCTTTTTTCTATGCAGAGGCCAATTATCCTTTCTGATGATATTCTGCAGCTATTCAACACCTTTCTGCATTCCTTTATCTATCCATTACAATGTACGACACAGACTGGTGTCCCCAGCTGTGGGCCGGAGGCCCCCCAAACATCACTTTGAAGTAGAGCCCCATGAGCCCGACACATCTTCAGCCGGCCATGTTCCCCACAGTTGCCCAAGTCCTCACAGCTCTCAACCTCCCTGGAGGAAATTCACAGACTGCACTGCTTATATTGGAAAACTCGTGCCATGAAGGTGGAACACATCTATGCAATGAACACTTAACTTATTAAACTGCTTAACACATCTTGTGAATTCGCAAAACATATAGGGCGATTGGGATCGACAGGGCATATGGGCGCCCCTCTGTATCCTTCCCCCCGCTGTATGTCTGTTCTCTTACTCTGAAAAGTGCTCTGTTATGCATCTGTACTGTTGTATACCTCTGTAAAGTGCTCTGTTATGCATCTGTACTGTTGTATACCTCTGTAAAGTGCTCTGTTATGCATCTGTACTGTTGTATACCTCTGTAAAGTGCTCTGTTATGTATCTGCACTGTTGTAAACCTCTGTAAAGTGCTCCATTATGTATCTGTACTGTTGTATACCTCTGTAAAGCTCTCTGTTGCTTCTGGGAGCTAGGTTAGTCCTCAATAAAACACCATAATAATAATAATATGGGGGAAAGCAGCCGCTCCAGTAATAGCGGAGCGAAGATCATGCCACTTGCGAAGATCACGTGGGAACAGTGGTAAACTCAGTTGCTATCTGCATACATGCGCAGTGTGAAATCAGCATGTATTATAATGTTGACTGAATAATGCGTAATACCTGAGGATGTATCATTCCTTCCCAACCAATGGGATGCAAGATATCATATCTGCGTCTGGTCGAGCCAGACAGTAACAGAATCCCCTCAACTATGAATGCATTTACTTTGTCATGCATCTGGCAGCTCTCTCTGGATAGGGTGAAAGGACTGGACTCCCCTGAGTCCCCCCCTTAGGTGAGGGAATGGAGGACCTGTGGTGATTGCCATCCACTCCATCATGGTGGCTTTAGAGTTGTATGGCTTCCTCGCATTTAGAGCCTTGACTGATAGCAAATGGTGACTGCTTCTCAGCCATATCTATCTCCTCACTGAGGGCACCGTATTGTCCTGAGTTCTGCTGGTCATTGTCATTTGCAATTTTCTTGAGATTGAAAGATAAACTCTGCTTTTTCGATGGGCGCCGATTCCGTACCAGTGCTTTGTCGCCCTCCTGAATGGAGGACAGCACATTGTTCTGTCGCTGCATGTGGAGTTGTTGGATATTTCCTCCGCAATTGAGAAGTAGTCCCCATATGGCACTTCCCTTGGCCCTGGGCAATGCAAAAGGTTGTCCTGAGTGTGCGCATTAACCGCTCAGCATCTCCCTTTGCTCTTGGCCACACTGGGGTGATTCTGCGGTGCAAGATGCCTGGTGACTGAAGACATTCGGGGAACTAGAGCCCATGGATTGAAGGATCCATATTTGGAGTGTGCCATGGTAGCTCACTTGTCTAAGATGCCAGAAAGTGAATGGGTCTGTGTGGTGTAGCAGTCGCTTGGCCCTCAGTGCAACTTTGAATCATGGCTTCCACTTTGGTTTCTAGGCCAGAAAAGCATACTTTTACCAAATAATCATGCCTGTGTTTTGACTTAACCCTTATGTCCCATGTGAGCTAGGCACATACTGTATTAACCAAACTTGCCAAAAGGGTTTTGTGGAGCTGGATAGCTAATATCAAACTGTCTACGTAGAGTGCGGCTCTGTCTTGTGCAATACTGAATTCTTGAAGATTAAGTAAATCCTTACACTCAGTTGCCAAACACATCAGCTGATAGCACTCTTTAAGGGCAGATACAGAGATCGGCTCATCCTGAACATGGAGATGAGCAGAGCCACCATGGTGATCTTGGGAAGGTAAGCATCCACAGCCATATCCTCAAAGTTTCGCCTTCTGAAATGCCATTGGGATGGTACTATAGATAAGGTTGTCAGCTCCCAGGTGGTATACCAGAGTCACATTATTTATCAATACAAAAGAATTCTGTTTGGGTTGGCATCTGCATCTGCGGTGTTCCAGAGGGTGATGGAAGCTTCGTTAGGAAATATAACTGGTGTCAAATGTTTTCAGGATGACAGTCTTGATATGCTCTAGAAGATAAGGAGGGAGTTTCCTTCCTTTCTAAAGTCATAGGCGCTGGTTGAAGTCGGGGACCTCAGCCAAAGTGCATGGTCAACATCATGGGGATGAACACGATTACTGTCCTGGCTCCCAGGCCCTCTGATGCAGCATGCAGTGGCACGGCACTGTCTCTATTATTGTCCAGGCTCCCAGGGCCTCTGATGCGGATGCGGTACCCGGATGAAGTGGCACGGCTCTGGCTACCCTTCACCGCCTCACCTACTGCCCTCTTGGAGCCTGATGCTAAGCACCAGGCCCAGATCCCGGCTCTGCCCACCATCCTTGCCACGGTCCCAGAGCCTGTTCTCTGCAGGCACTATGTGCTGCTCACCGCTACAGTCTGTCGCACTTCGGACTCAGCCTCTGCCTACCAAGACACTAATCTAGACTCTGTCCTTGCCTCAGAAGATTCAGAACCGGATCCACTGCAGCTGGGGTCACCCATCTTTTATCTCCTCCACCTTGTCTTGTGGTAAATATTGAGAGGTATCCCGTTGTAAATAAGGTAAGTGTATTCAATCTATATGATCCCAGCATCGACAGTGAGTATGCTACCAAGGTTCTCTTTTCCAATTGTCAAATATTAGCATGTCCACACTTAGATAGAATTGTAAATCTTGGCATGTCCACACTTAGATAGAGTTGTGGACATTAGCCTGCGTCGCATCTGGATAGAATGGGAACATTAGCCGGCGTCGCATCTAGATAGGTTTTGATTGAAGGATATCATGCCTGCGCCCAGATGAAACTTGAAGGTTAGCATGTGCCACACTTAGAACTGTCAACACCAGCCTGCACCGCTCCTGGATAGGATTGTGAATGTTAGCACGCCCACACCTAGGTAGAATTCTGAACAGTGGCCTGCGCCACTTTTAGATAAGACTGTGAAGGCCAACAAGTGCCACACTTATAGAAAACTGTGATTGTTGGCATGCTAAAGGTCAGGTAACCCACTAACCAATATAACCTCAAACTCTGCATACTTATCTCACTCAAAAACTCACACAACCATCTCTCGCACCACAAGCCACACACACTTCACAACACTGCAAAAACACATAAGCCGAAGCAACAGCACACGCGGACTGACACCGATCCAATACCTGCACCAAAGCTCAGTATCTGGTGTATACCGAGCTGAAGCTGCCAACAGAACACCACTCCTCTCACTATCCTAGTCCCTCTTCACCTTACTAACCCATCCCACCTTATCGTTTACAGATCCGCCAGAGCGCCTGGGGACCAATTCCGTTGGTGACTGTGCGCGGTACAAATACCTTTAACATTTAACATCTGTGCACTTGATGACATTCTAAATGAATCAGAATGTCCCAACACACAAAGTTGCAATACTAGAAGTAACTTTGACCTGATCATACCCATTGCAACATATAGTCTTGCCTTCTTATGTGAACACATTGCATTATCTGCCCTGCTGCACATTAATGGCAGAAGGTTATCTGATGCACAGTAGTATAAATTGATTGGTTTGCAATGACAAGACCTTTATTTGTTGGCTTTACTGATGACAAGACTGGAAGCTTTGCTGATCCATAATATTATGTCTGTATGTCTTTGGCTATGTATGTAAATGCTCACATCCATTTTTTGGGGCAGGTAAAGCAGACAGCAGCACTGGTCGGCCGTGCTTTGGGAGCACAGGCTCAGTTGTTATCATCTTTTCCGGTGCTCATACATTAATCTCCAAGCTCAGGTTGTTTTGATTTGTATTTTGTGTACTTTTTGAGACACTTCGATTTCACCAAGTATTATTTTAGCTCTTGAATCCCAAACATTAGCACATATCAATACCACATAGAAATGGAAAGACAAATTGCCCCTGCCTAAATTGCAGATTGGCTAATACAGCAGCATCACTACTTAGCCAAAGAGTGTGATCCCGGGCAATCATTTAATCTCACTGTGAGTGACCTGCGACATTTGGCATTCGCTAGAAGTGATTGCTTTTGCAGTGAATGCTATTCCAAAACCCACCCAGGGCTTAGATCGACAGTTCTGTTGCTCATACATAAACATAATCATTACCATTCATATATTGCACACCACAAAGTTATTGGGCATCATTACGAATGCGGCGGTAAGGCAACAATGGCGCCGGTAGTGCTACCGGCGCTATTGTTACCATACCGCCCCATTACGAGTTCTGCTTGTGAGTGCACCTCTGCACGCCTGGTCAGACCAGGCGTGCAGAGCGGCACCCACGCGCAGAACTCATGATTGCACCGGCACTGTTCTGAACGGTGCCTGTGCAACCATGCTCCCCACCCCCATCTGCCCTATGGGCCAGAATAGGAATCGGGAGCAAGGCCATATTGCACCCGTGAATAGGCAATTACCGGCCCATTCAACTCGTAATGGGCTTGTAATGGCCCATCATTCGTGGGTGCCGGTAGCAAGTTTGGCGGTAGTCGTGCCCTTACACGTAATGAGGCCCATTGTCTCTTTGTCTACTGATTTCAACATATTGTAATGTCACTTCCAATGATTCCGTTGAGTTTCAAATACTCTGATGAGACTTCCTTTAATGTTATTTACAGTTGTTGCTTCCAATGATGTCATTACATATGTAAATTAGGGGCATACGATTTAATTTGCCACACAGATTCCCAGAAAATACTGGGTGAGCCCTGAAGAAATCTAGCCAGTGAGAGCCCCGTGTGCATAGGAGTCCTACATTTTTCTTCTTTGAGCTCTGTTCACAAGTGAGAAACTGAAAATTGGTACTGGTCGCGAAAGAAACCTCCCACAAAATTGAAGTTTGTTCATGTAAAAAACATGGCTTGTCCTTGGAAGAATGAGTGAAGGTTCAAAGGTGGAATGAATATAAGCATAAGGGATGAAATAGAATTAATATCTAGTATTATACCAGCTGACTAGGGTAATTTACATTTGGTTTTGTCATTGAATGGTTGTCATGTAGGTGCCATTGAAATAACTATTTCTGTAAAGGGTATAGTCTTTTGAAAATATTTTTTTCTAATACTTCAATCCAACTGAAACAAAGACTTTAACTTCCAGAATGCATATTTTCAAAAGATACAGGTGTTGGAAAAATGGGAGGTTAATTGGTTACACCCCGTTAAGGTTGGAAGACTGACATGATTCACAGCCATAAGGGCTTAGTGGGGTCGGTGTTATTTGCACCACGTTTGCTCGTTACTGAGGTAATCTTATATGCATAGCTAGAAAGCAAACATTCACAAGCCCAACGATCTTGGCGTGTGGGTAATGAAAGTGTTATCGTGTTGTCACATTTTCACCACACAAAGAACCCTTTGTTGTTTCCAAATGTGTGGGTTACCCGAGGATGTTGGATACATTTACCATTGCGTTTTTATTAACTAATTTGGAGGAGATAGATGTTCAGTGAATTATAATCAATAAGACTAATTCACAGCTGTTGGATCTTGCTATTCTTTGAAATGAGAACAAAATAATCAACAAAAAAAGACATCTGCTGCCATAAACACTTTTGAAGCAGCAAAATCTATGAGGCATTAAAACATTTATTTGCAATATTATTGTCCACTTTGCTTTTTACTTTTAAATACTTCAGTGACACATTATGTAGCCAGCTTTTTCTCCATATTGCAAAGATTTTACAATATTAGTTAGAGGTTTTTAAAAAGGGGGTGCAGCCCAGTGTTCATCTGTGGCTGCCATATTGTCTAAAAAATAGCCATGCAGAAGAGTGCAACAGCACTCTGTTGTTAGGGTTACAACCACCCTCACAAAGGCGAAGGCCATTTTGGGTGGTTTTGAAATGTGGCTTCATATGACAAAACTGCACAAAAGGTTGGTCGCAGTTTCCAGCCATTATGAAATCCTTTCCACCATTGAGGAAATTGATTGACGGGCGGGTTCCTCGCACTCCCTTTTGAGCATTATGGTCTTGGAGGGTGGGGGGAATATTCACAATGAGGAAGTGGAGGAACACTTGGCACAGCAAAGGGATCTGTGTTCTGCTGCTCAGTTACCTTCTTGGAACATTGGAGAAATAACTTCTGAAAAACGTATGAGGTGATCCTTTTGCAGGAAACATGGGGTTTAGAGATCCCTCATCTAGATGGGTTTGTGTTCTATGAGGTAGCAGAAAGCAAAAATAGTCAGGGTAGATGTTTTGGTTTCCTTACAGTTCTGATAAAGGTTTCCCTTGACTGCAAGGTGAAGGCCAATGGGACAGGCATGGCCTATTTGCAAATGTTGCTGTTATCTTTGTGCAATGGGGGTCAGTAGCAGTTCTCAATTTGTATAAGAGCCCACACAAGACTGAGGGAAATAGGCTGTCAAATATAAAGCTATTTATCAAGGTGCAATTGGTGTTGAGGGCAGATTGTAGCACTACTTTTTAGTTGGGGGAGATTTTAATCTCAAAATGGGTGTGGGCCCATTCAACGATCTTTTCGAACCCCTTGAGCATATGACTCTTAAAATCCTCAAACTTCAGATGCACAATGTGCATGTCTGTGCAAAAGGCCTCCAATTTTCTGTTTTGTTTTATCAAATGGGGTATGCATACAGTAAATGGACTCATCCATCCTGCTATCCTAAATTCCTATCTTTCAAAATCACTAGGGATCCTGCACTATTGACTATTTCTGCCTCTCAGCGGCAATGTGGGATAGGATTCTGGAATTCAAAGTATTGTGGGCTCCCTGAAGCAGTCACCACCCCATTAGCCTTAAACTATTGGGGATTGTGGGTAAGGGAAGCCATTAAACACTTTCCACATCTAGAGGAAGTCAATGTGATGTCCAATAGAAGAATTATCTGGACCAGAATTCAGGATTCCAACTTACATTATAAAACACTTGCCGAGCAATGTCCACATATTCTGACCATACTAGACAATCCTGGTAATATTTTATATATAACATTGACTTTTGTGAAACTGAAGGGGGGCATTTTCCACAGGCTTTGTCCAGAAAAGTGGGAGGAAGGCGAGGTGTAATAAGAAGGGCTGGTGTAATGATGCCTCTGTCTCTGCAAAAAACGTCCTCCTGGCAGCATTAAAATCCCTGTTCCAAAATCCCTGTTCCATTGGACATCATCCAATCAAGAGCAAGGTACTGAGTAGTTTGGAAAAAGAGGAACATCGAGCTGAACGAGGAAGCATGACCAGGTTTATTGGAAGCTGTTTGTAACCAGGGTTCTAATCAATTCTGGGAATTTGTGAATGGGGGGTGGTCTATAAGACTGCACACAGGATAAAGGAAACCAATATGGATGCACAGGCCTGTGTGGAGCATTTCACCAGTTTATTTCATGATATAAATTCCCCTTTGCCGTGTGTGAATCTTAGTTCCTCATTGTGTTTTACACTTGAGGAGGTATCTTCCTCCATAGCCAAGCAGACACGTAATCGTACCCCAGGCCCTGATGTCATCCCAGCTGACCATTTTCATGAACAGATTGATATTTGGGCACCTTGGCTAACTGTGGCATTTAATGCCTTCTTAGAGACCGTCCAATGACCACCTTCCTGGAAGTCTGTCATCTTTCCTATTTTTAAAAAAGTGGACCCCACCAGTCCACTCTCCAATAGACCCATATCCTTGCTTGACACTGCCTTCAACATTTTTGGAAGAGTGTTATTGGGTCATATTGAAACTTGGCTTTTGGAATATTCCACTCTTTCTGATATACAACTTGGTTTTAGACGAGGGGTGGGCACTATGGAACAGGCCTGCATATATAATTATTGATGAAGAATTGTGTTTTTTGAAGGGATGAGGCTATATACTTTGCATTCATGGACCTGAGCACAGCCTTTGACAAAGTGAATAGGTCCAAGTGGTGGGCCGTGTTTGGGACCCTGAAGTGCCCAATGGAGATTTGGACTGTGTTGCAGGAAATACACAGTGGTATTCATGCCTGTGTCCGAAGTGGTTCTGAGTCTGAGGAGCAATGTACAGCCTGTTTTGATGTTGGCCTGGGGGTCTGCAGGGCAGTGTCCTGGCACCAGTTCTTTTTACGCTGTACATTAATGGTCTACACAAAGCTCTGGTGGAGTCCCGGCCTGATTTTCCAAGGGTGGATGGGAGGGCTTTTCCAACTGTAGCCTATGCTGATGACACAGTGTTGATTGCAGAACGCCAATGACTGTTCAGAAATTGATCACTGCTTATTCTGTTTTCATGAACAATTTAGATCTGAAGATCAATACAGTAAAGTCCTCTGGGATGGTGTGTTTTAGGGGGAAGAGGTTTGTGAAAATGAACCCCATGAATTGCAATGGAGCGGTCATCCTGAGGGTCAAAGATTTTGACTATTTAGTCATTCGCTTTTTAGTGGCAGTAATGGATCAAACACATCTAAATAAGCAACAGGTGAAGATGACCTAATTCTTGGATGGGCTTTCCTGCTTTATGGCTCAGTCCAATGTCAATCACTGGACATGATAATAAAAATTTCTGAGATCCAGACAAAGGGACCGGTCCTGTATTGCGCCCCATTTGTGGTTCCTTGAAAATGCCTCACATACGAATACAGGGCAACACATTTTTAAACATTTATTGGGACTTCTGGGGTCTGCCTCAAATGTTGCTGATCAGAAGGAATTCGGAGCACACTTTTGTAGAGGGCCAATGGACGTTAGCGCCAATCCTTTTCTGGCTACATCTTTAGTCCAAGGAGAATGCAAGTCTAACACACTTCATCCTCAGGTCCCTTTTGGCCAGGGGCAACTGGCACAACATTCCTTGGCTTTCTTATATAAATGACTGTTTGACCAAATCCAATGCTTCTGTACTCCCCCACCCCGAGTACACTGATGTCATCCACACACTTCCAACATTACACGCGTCTGTTTGCCTCAGCAGCCATGGAGAAGCAGGAGTGCAAGTAGATGTCCATAACTACGAATAGAGTCCATGCCGTCATTAGCCGGCTGGGTGTTATTCAACCTTATCTCACCTTTAGCATATAAAAGGTGGACTGTTGGCTGATCACCCATGCCCAGTCCAACAGTTTGCTGTTGAGGGACAACACTGCAAGCTAGGAGGACTTTTCGCATTAAGCACGTTATCCAGTGTGCGGAGATCACATGGAAGATCTAAAGCAGTTCATTTTGTGTTGTCCTGCTTAGGAAGACATTGGTAAGTCCACTATTCTTCCTGTATTTAGACAGTTCAATCTGAGACAACATTGCTTGGCCCTATTTCTTTCTTTTATCAGCTCAGTCCCCATATGTTGCTTGGGCTTTGCTGTCTTTTTAAACTAGCACCGTGCAGTTCAGAAAGGGTGTTTTAGCTGTTCTGTTAATTGTTTTTCTTTGTTCTTGTACTTTGTTATTTTTTTATTGGAATGGACTTCCAAGTAATGTATCTTAGCAATGGAATTTGTCTTGCGCCAACGTTTTTTTAATGTCATGAATTTGTATTTTGTAATTGTTTGACAAATGTTTTCATCCGAATAAACATATATTTAAAAAAAAGAAGATATTTAACTCGGAAGTCGAGTTAAATCGAGCTAAGGCACCAAACTAATCCTAACAGTTCTCTGTACACTGTCTTAACAGCTACGCACATCAACTGTCCGCCACAATATCCAGACATGCCTGTCCTAGTTTGTCTGGTGCCTTGGTATTAGTCAGCATAAGGGTTTTGAGTGGAGGTCTCTCTATATGTAAAAGACACAGGGCTTTAAGTGGGCCGGGGCCTGCCGGCTCCGAAATTTCGTTTTGAGGCGGGGCCCTGCCCAGGCCCACTAATCTCCCCTGGCAGCCCCGGCCACTACACGAAAAGGCATTTTTTTCTACAGCCTGAAGCTCTCATTCGTGTGCGAGAGCTTCAGGCTTCAGAAAAAAATGCCTTTCAGCCGTAATGGTGGCGCCGCACCTGCGAGGCATTCCTTTAATCAAGGGATGCGCGTGGGCCTGCGCCACCATTATGGAGAAAACGTGAGGCCGCTGAAAGCAGAGGCCTTGCTTTCTAAATACTGAAGTTCCCACGGATTTGCGGGAGTTTCAGTCTTTAAGAAAAAGGCCTCTGCTTCCAGTGGCCTCACCCTTTTAGCCTTAATGGTGACGCTGCCCCTCGCCAGCTGGCGAGGGGCAGCACCACCATTAAGGCTGAATAGGCGAGGCGCTGTCCCCTGCCAGGCAAGCCTATACAAAATAAATGCAGAGATTAGCACCCTCTCCCAAATAGGGGAGAGGGTGCTAATCTGCAAAAGGCTGCCTGGCAGGGGTTCCAGTAGCCCATTGAGCCGAGGCTCGTCAAGGGGGCGTGGCCTAACGGCCCAGCAGGACCCCTGCTGTTAGGCCACGCCCCCTCGATGAGCCCCGGCTCGATTTGTAGTGCCACTTAAGGCACTGAAAAGACAGTTTCATGTCATGGTCCGGTCCTCCCATCCAGGGCTCCTGGTGACATGCTATTAAATTCATAAGGCTAAAGGCCAAGTCGTTTTCCAATGGTATCTGGAATACAGAAATGTTACTGCGTTTTACTGACAGTTTCTTAAGATCTGTTTAACCAAACAATGTTTTCTGACGATTAACATTAGTGTGTGTGTTTTCTGTTTTTTCCCTATGTATAATTTCCTCATCCATTTTATTTTAACGTGGAAACTTGGGTTGCTTCTTGGTGTATACATGTACTCAATTATGTCTGTTAATCTATTGGTGAACCATGTTTCAATGATATGCATGTTCATTATTTTTCTGTTTGTTAACATTGTGACTAATGGATTATTAGTTTTTTCAATTCTTATGTCATTTGTTTTTAATTGTGGGCTATGTTTCTTGACATTTGACCTCAATTTTAAAGTTTATTGGTGTAATCTACTGGAGCCACGGGGAAGAGCCTATGCTCAAAACATTTGTTGGCTCATTTTCAACAGAATTTTGGCTCATTTTCAAAAACAAATTTCACACTACTTTCATATTTTTGTAGTAAAATCAAAATCAAAAAAACAAAATTCACCACTCGAACATGAGTCTTATATTATATCTAAGCAATATGCTGCAAGACTGAGGGCCATTACCGCATAAGGTAATGCCCCGGGCCCATAGTTACAGCCCTGAGCATTAGTCTTTGAGCTATTATTCTTGTGAACCTTTGTCGTACAATACTGCTTAAAGATAATCCTCAACCTGATAAGACCATTTGCCATGATGGGGATCTTAATGCCTCCCACCCCCATCCTAAGGGTGTCAACACCTGCACTCTGCAGCCATTTGTCTAGGTAATTCATGAACAGGTCAAAGAGGCAATAGGCCAGAACACTGTCTAACTAATTGTGTCTCTTATCTTTGAAGGGGGACTCTGTAATGCATTCAAGAGATGGGTGGTGTAAAGCTTGATCATGCTAGCAGATCTGAGGTTTGTTAGCAGACATACCTCTTCAGTTTCTGGATGAAGTGTGCAGAGCATGTTCAAGTAGGCTCAATGCAGAACACAAAGAAATGTAAAGACAATTCAGTGGTTTCCACAGAGCCAGTGGAAGGTTGTGGTGGTGCAAATTGATCCCTAGGTTTCAGGCACTTGACCACCCTGGTTGCCTTGTTCTGAAGTTGTTGGAGTTGCTGAATCGATAGTTTATACCACTTTTAACATCAATTTTATATGAAAGGTTTGGGGGTGGGAGCATCTATGTGCCCACAGTAACGAGATTTCTTGCTTTGCTTATTTTTCGGATTGGTGAAGGAGTGGTTATTGTCAAGGAAGCCCATGATGTAAGCCCTGGTAAACCTAAGAGTTGGGGAAATTGTTGGGCCATAAAGACAATTTCAGATTTTGAGGTATTGAGGCAGATGCTATTATCAGTCGTGCAGTGCTTGGTGTACGGCATGCGAGTAGTGATTCTTTGGAAGTCATTTGCACTGTTTCTGAGTTTGAACATCGTCTGCGTTTGAACCGTGTACATTTGGAAGGAAAACGACAATGGGGGGTGAGGGTGAGGCCTTCCAGAGATATCATATAGGTGTTGAAAAGCCAAGCAACATTGCAGATCCTTGTGGTGCTCCACAATCATTGGTTGTCTTAGCATATAAGAACTTCCCAGCTCTTATTTGGGATTTTCCCTTTTGTAAGGAGGATAACCATTAAGGACTGCGCCGTACATAATCATTGGTGCTGTTAAGGTTTTCGAGTAGCCTTTGATGGTTAACCAGGTGTAAAACAGCCTACAGGTCTAGCAGAATAAGGACTGCATGGTTGTTGTTGACTAGAGCTGTCAGGAGTTCTGTCATGAACACTAGGGTAGATTCAGTCTGGTTGACATCTATGTAGAAGTTGTCTGTTTCACTGTATTTCTGGAATTGTGTGGAGCTTGTTTTCTGGATTTTGCAAGTGAAAGGGATGTTAGCAATGCTGTGATAATTTGCTGGAATGTTGCTTTCTGCAGCAACCATGGTAAGCAGTAGTGACATGCTCTCTTTCTTTTAGCAGTGTGGGGTTGTTGCATGTTTAAAAGAACTGATGCCCAGGTCAACCAAGGCTGGTGCTAGGCTGGAGATGTCCTATTTGATGTTAATGGCAGGAAACAGGAATATTTGTTCAGATGAGGCAATTGCTTAGACCACGTGACAGGTTTAATTAAAACCACAGCACAATAAAAAGTATTAAAAAAAATAATAGTAGTCCATGTTTATGAGTTTTGTCTCAGTTATTGTTTTAAAGGTCGAAATATTGAAATGAAATTTCTCTTCTATTAAGACAGGGTCCACTGATATTAACTGATTATTATTGTCACATTGTATCATGACACTCTTCTCTTAGAAGAAGTCAAATCGTCTGCACCTTCTTTGGTGGTCAGCAAGGGATTAGACATTTCACTTGCCCTTGTGAGTCCTCTGGAAATAGGGCGCATTTCAGAGGAATTGTTGCGAGCCTTTGAAATGTGGTCTAGAGAAATACTTATTTTCGATTCATGGATGGCTTGGGATACTTCTTAGGATTTTCTGCACAGGCATCAAAGTGCGCTCTCGCCACTAGCCATTGGTCAGTGATAATAGAATGTTGGCGACTAAGAAATGGTGTCCTGTGCACATGTAAACAAATTAGAAAGCAAGTGACTTTTTAAGGCTGGCGAGTAGCCAACATGCATGTCACTTTGCCATTGTTAAGAAGTATTTTGCGCACCAACAACGTTACATTTTTGAACTCTCCATTTTAGTGGGATGGTTCTACATTGTGCCATTATTTGTTATTTTTAATATGGGATTCATGTTTTACTGCACAGCGGGGGCCAGCGTGTCTAATGTTCTAGCGAGTTCATGACGCCACTTCTGTTGCAGGGTACTGAGGCAATAATTTCGGAAACAGGGGCTTTGAAATATGACAGAGGTTTGATGGAGTAACTGTCTGGGTAGGTCTCAAAAAAGGGTAGCAGGAAGGTTCATAGCAATCAGTGGCGTACCGAGCAGGGGAGCAGGGGGGGGCAAGCTGCCCCCGACTGGCTCTTTTGAGAGCATGACCAGGACTTTTGTCATTGGGTCACCTCTCCCGCTCGGCCACTCAATGAGAGTGCCCGACGGGAAAGGTGTCAGGCTGGCAGGACAATGTGTGCTGAGCAATTCCTGCTCAGCACACTCATTGTCCTGGCAGCAGGACACCTTTCAGAAAGGGAGAGGTGTCCCGCTGCCAGGACAATGCCGCAAGGACGTCCGGGCATCAGAGGGGCTCTCACGTTGCTCTTTGTCAACGTGGCATTACAACGTGAGCCACCAGGCACTGGTATGAGTGGGGAGGAGGGAGGAACAGTTTTAGCAGGACATTTTGTCCCTTTAGAAATGGGAATGCGAGGGAATAATCAGCCGTGAGAAGGGCATATAATGTTGCATGCTTTATGAAATTACTATGGCTTTATAACCCCAGGTGTATTTGTTAGGCTCACATTAATCTCGGCGATGCTATTGTGACTTTGCATGCAGGATGGGGAGAATAAAACTAAAGCCCTACTTCTATTGCTCAACATATTTCTATGATGATGTATATAGGGTAAAGTTAATTATGAAAGGATAGTTTATTATGTAATGTGATTTTGCTTCCAGGGCATTGCTATAAATAAAGTATAATTGAAGCATATGAAATGCAAAGGGAAACCTTCATAAACATCTATATCAACTAAACCTGTGAAGATGTACTCCGTTGCTTAAATTGTCCACATCCCGGTTCCATTATGTATCCGAAGTGTGATACTGGGGATACCATTTAATCACACTGTGTCTTATCTGCAGCTCTGTAAGTGATTCACCTAAGAGTTTATGTTAATATATCATGTTGTTATTTAAAAAAAGCCTAATCACTATAGAGTTGCTCCCTATATAACAATAGTGCAATTTAGGTATTTTGCACCACAAAGTTATTTGCGCCTTGGGTTACTTCTGGAAACGTATTCTAAAGTTACTTCCATGGGGCCTCCAAGTATCAAAGATGATGCTGTTCTTTGTGATGTTCTTTTCTGTGAAGTCACTTCTGTTGGTGCAATCTATATGCAAATTAGGAGGTTTGCATGCATTTTGCCACAGAGCTCCTGGACAGAGCTCTAAGTTCCCTGCATCTGTAATGATTTGCAGTTGTATTTTTTTTGTTATGTGTTAAAATGCCATCTGCCAGTAATGTCATCAAAAAAGTAGATTGGGTCAGGGGTGGGCCATTTGTGTGCGTGAATGAGACCATACGGAATTGCGCACGCTGCATTTGGGGGGAAAGAAGCAGGACTTTTTTCATGCTGCAGTCCCCCCCACAAATGCTCTGGCCATGATGGATGCTCCCCTTATAGCAATGTCTATATCTTTAGGTTTTCCAAATCTATTAAACCTGGATGTTATTAGCTGGTGGTCTGACCGGGACAGGTTGCATGGCTTTATTTTTGAGATTGTATTATTTATCTTTATGATGGTCGCCTCCTGTGAAAACAGAGAAATTGATATGAAGCCGGGAAGCTCAAAAAGAAACACACCAACACAGGTTACAAAGAACATACAAAGTGCTTTATTCAAAAGCTACAACAATTACCAAAAAGTCAATTGACAAACGGATAGCTATTCGGCTCTCAGAATAACAGAACGAACTTCAACGAGAGTTCACTGCGTTAGTGTGAGAGACCGTACATTGGGATACTCGTGCTTTTATACTTTTTATCCAGCTCTGGCCGACCTCCTCGCGGGTTAACCATTCTTAGGACCAGGTCTAGGGTTCCATGCCAGGTCAATCCCATAATGTATGCATTTCGATCAGTTTCGCTGATTGAGTTGTTCATTTACACATAGGTCAGGGATAGGACAAGGTCTCAGTTTCGCGGCCCCAACAAGTGGCCTGCAGGCATATTATTTATTCATGTGTGCGGAGGTCACAACGGCCAGAATCCCACTCGAAATGTCATTCGGCCTCCATTTTGGTGTTCAGGGTGACTTCCACATTGCAAGAGAACCTAAAATGGCGGCTAAATCCAAGATGGCGATTTACACAGTACATTAAAGTCAAGACCTTGCCGCGGAATCTATTTACACAATGTTTTTAGACAACTTGGCGTAGGCCAACACACATTCAAACAATGCGATAGGAGGAATAATATTATTTCGATTCCAACAGACCCTCCTTTTGGCCTATGCCAAGTGCTAACATCATTCCTAATACTTTTGAAAATATCTCCATGTGTTATCATCCATAGGTTCCGCATCATTGTCTGAAATGTCTATAGCCATTAGGTCGTTCATCAAAACCTCTTGTAACATGAATTCTTTAGATGCTGTATCCGGGGCATATATTTTAGGCCCTATTGTGCTCACTGCTTGGACACAACATCCCCCTAGCATTCCACATATACTTGGGAGGCATTGAAAACAGCAACAAAGGAATAGCAGGATCCCCAAAATAACCAGAATAACAGAAAGCACCTTCCAACCCCAAGATCGTAAAGAATCCCAGAACCAAGTGCTAAGATTCCAGTCTCCTTCAGGGATAGGTACTTCGGAACTGTTCTGTATTGCTTTAAAAATTGTTGGCGAGGAGTCTGGTATGAAAACACAACAAGCGGACCCCACTAATTTGCATACTCCACCTCGTTCTGCCAAAATGACATCTAATGCCATCCGATTTTGAAGTGCTACCAATCTTATTGCTTTTTGCTCTAAGGTCATATTGTAGAGTATGTCCGTGGTCCGGTTGATCGTTCTCTCCAGTACCCTTGCTAATCCCCTAATGTTCTCTGAGTTTGTTATTTGTCCCCAAAAGGGCACAACTGATTTCGCTATGTCTCCCGATACTTGCCCAGGGGTATCTCCGTTCTCGTCTCGCCGCGGGCGAGCGTTAGAAACCTCCAATGTACTAGCTACAAATACCCCGGGTAACAATATTCCTAAATAACAGGTTCCCTGCCAATCCTTGGGCAACCAGGGAAATGCTAAACTACCACAAACAAAATAGACAGGCCCCCCTACGTACAGAGGCCTGTTTTCCCCAGTCAAATTTACAATGTTTTTACAACCTTCAAAATCTCCCATTGGCCTAGTGCCATTTCTCTGTACACAGAAGGGAACCGAGTCAGGACTATGATTTATAGAATAAGAAGGAGGTACAGCGTCCTTATTGCCTATCGGAGCCATTTTAAAAGAAATCAGAGTTTGAAAAGGAAGAGATAGTTTGTCAGACGGCCTAATAGAAGCGACGTTAGGTTTACTTCTATTTGCGAAAAGCGAGCATCCCAGGGGAGTCAATTCACGTTTCTCGAAATCATTCAGATTAGTTCCATCAAAGTTCCCTGAGATGCTATCATTCCTTCGGCCAAAGAATAGTGCTCTAAGAGAGGCATAGCAAGCAGTCGTTAAGGGTAGAGGATGTATATACCATCCCAGTCCCTTGTTCCCATGTTGCGGTAAATGAGTGCAAATCCAACAATTACTCTTATTAAAAATGGCATGAGTAGCATTCATTACTATCATCAGGGTGTTATTATGATACGTTTGTCTATGTTGGGAGTCTCTAGGGGACAGAGTGTGAAGGTGTACAGAGGGAGTCAAAACAGTTGGTACATTCTTGGTCAGTAAAAAGGGGTTCAGAGGATAGATTTCTTCAAAATACCAAAGTCCTACAGCAGCAGTTGCAAAAATAACAATTATCATTATCAACACACAGCAGTACGTTTTCGGGCCCAGGCACATTGTTCATTGGCCAATTTGGTCACCCCCTTATTCATAAGTCCAATGCGGGGGGCAGCAGCGGAGGTGGCAGGCATCGTAGTTCCTCAATCGACGACCCCAATGTTCGTTGCTGGCGACGCTACGGTCCTGCGATTTCTTAGTCCTTCCCAACCCTAGCCAGCAGAATCCATTTTTGTTCAACAGAACTTTCTCATAAAATAGAGAATTTCCAATCACTTCCTCTTTCCAGATGCACGAAAAACTCGTGCCGTAGTTGTATTTCCTTGGTCGAAGGTTGTACCTGGTGGTACCCAAAATGATCTGGTCCGGAAGTAAAGTGTCGTCACTTCCTGAGGGAAGCGACGTCTCGGAGGCGACGGAAGTCGCTGTGCTCGAAACAGTGTTTTCCGGAAGTGATTTTTCAAGAGAGTGCGGAGACGAAATGGACTGTTCCCCAAGCTCCTCGGGCTCAGAGAACTTCTCCGACGCACTCACAGCGCTGTTTGCTACTCCAAGATCAGAGACTGTATCATCAGCGAGGGGTTCTGCTTCTTCTGTAACGTGTGGCGTCGGGTGAGGAAGTTTCTTGACGTGCGTCGCGTGAATCCAGTTCTTCTTTCCAGCCACCCGCACTGCTGTCCTGGTGACCAATAACACCTGGTGGGGTCCCCGCCAGCGAGGGGCGAGACAGGAAGACCTTTCGTAGGCCTTCACTAGGACCCAACTTCCAGGCTGTATATCGTGTCCTGGGCCCGTGAACCGTACAGGTAAAGCTGAGTGCACCTGGTGATAAACGAAATACAGATTTTTAGTTAACTCGTTACAGTAGTCTACAAGCAATACATTTTCCACCTCTCTCAGGGTTTTAGGTTTTGGGAGACCCCAAATGTTAGCAGGTCTCCCCATCACTACTTCAAATGGAGAAAGCCCAGTCTTAGCCTGAGGTGTGGTACGCATAGCTAGTAACACGATAGGTAAGGCATCTGGCCATTTTAGTTTGGTATCAGCACATGTTTTTGCAAGCTTATTCTTTAAAATACCGTTGTGTCTTTCCACCAACCCAGTGCTTTGAGGATGTCTGGCTGAGTGAAATCGTTTCTCAATACATAGGGCTGTGCATATCTGCAAAATTACTGCTGCAATAAAGTGGGGACCATTATCCGACCAAATTATGCTCGGGAGCCCAAATCGAGGAAAGAATTCTTTTACCATAATCTTTGCAGTGGTCATGGCGGTAGCATCTTTGACGGGGAAAGCCTCGACCCATTTACTGAAGGCACAAATAATTACAAGAACATATTTTAGATTATTACATCGTTCCATCTCAATAAAATCAAAGTGAATGACCTCGAAGGGAACAGAAGGGGGCCCAAAGCTTCCCCTTGGAGTCACTGTCCCCTTACCCACATTGTGCTGTAGGCAGATCATACAGTTCTGGACATGCCTCTTCGCAGTCTCCAGAATCTTGTCATTTACCCAAACTTGTTCTAGCATTTTCGTGATCTGCTGGGCACACACATGCGTAGGACCGTGTGCCATCGTAACCATTGCCAATACATATGAATCAGGGAGCAACCATTTCCCTTCGGATGTATCCACCCAACACCCTTCATCATCCAGTTTCCCCACTCCCTCAGCCCACCTTTTAGATTCTTCTATTGTGGCATCAGTTTGAATATCTCGCACAGACCCAATACCTTCATTCATTATACAAGCATCTCTCATTTCCCTCGAGGCATACATGTCCGTGCTAAGGTCTGTGGCCGTTTGTCTGGCTATCAAGTCCGCAAAAGCGTTCCCTTTGCCCACATCATCTATGACCTTCCGATGTGCTGCACATTTCATGATCGCTACTGTTTAGGGAGTGAGAGTGCCGAAAGTAATTGCACTATCAAGGGGCCATGCTGGATCTTGGTTCCAAGTGAGGTCAGGAACCCTCTTTCCGACCAGAGCCTTCCAAAGTTGTGAGCCACCCCAAATGCGTACTGACTATCAGTATATATATTCACTCTACGCCGTTGGGAGAGTTCACAAGCTCGGGTCAACGCTATAATCTCTGCGGCCTGCGTGGAATTATGCGAAATTCTCTTAGTTTCGACAACTTTGCTCAATGTAGTAACTGTATAAGCAGCTGTAGATGTACCATCTGAAAGTTTGAAGCAGGAGCCATCACAAAACAGCTCCCGTTCTGCATTATCCAAAGGAGTATCTATGAGATCTATCCTGCCCTTAGTTTCTTGTTCAGTGGTATACAGGCCGTCATGTAATTCCTCGTCACCGCAAACAGTGTTTTGCGGGAAAGGTAAGAGTTCAGCCGGATTAAGAACACAACACCTATTAATTTGGATGTGAGGGGCAAACAGAATTAGTTCATACCTTGTTAACCGCGCAGAGGTGAGGTGTTGCGTTTGGGTTTTATTCAATAGAATATCAACAGAGTGAGGTACCATCAAAATCAAATCATGGCCTAGGACCATTCCCTCACTCTGTTTTACAGACGCGGCAGCAGCAGCGACAGCGCGCAAACATCTTGGCAAAGCGCATGCGACAGGATCAAGGGCGGAGGAGTAGTAGCCGCACGGCCTATTCTTCCCTCCGTGTTCCTGTGTTAACACAGCCAAAGCACATCCATCACATTCATGCACAAACAACACAAAGGCCTTATCATAATTTGGAGTACCCAGAACCGGTGCAGAACATAGCGCGGTTTTGAGAAGCTCAAATGATCGTTGATGTTCCGATTCCCATGGCAATGGCAGAGAAATGCCCTTCTTCGTCAGAGCCAACATCGGTTTTATCACTAGTGTGAAGTTCGGGATCCACAACCTACAATAAAAAGCCATACCTATCAGGGCTCTGACTTCCTTCTGTGTATTTGGAACAGACATGCCAGAAATATGTTTTATTCTTTCAGGTGTCAATCTTCTCCCCTCCTTTGACAGGATGTAGCCTAAATAGGCGACCTCCTGACAACAATATTGAAATTTTTTGAGCGAAGCTTTGTGACCATTTTTAGCTAGATGAACAAGCAACAGTACAGTGCCTTCTTTACAAGCACTCTCAGAGTCTGCAGCCAAAAGCAAATCATCAACATATTGGAGCAGCGTACAAGTAGGTGGCAATTCAAGGGTGTCGAGCTGCTCTTTCAAAGCTCTACTATAAATGCTGGGACTTCCAGTATACCCTTGAGGTGCCCTTGTAAATGTAAATGAGCGTCCCCCCAAGGTGAACGCAAACAGATATCTACTTTCTTTATGTATAGGAATACTAAAGAAAGCGTTTTTTAAATCCACAACGCTGAAGTGCGTAGCCGTAGCAGGGACCATTGTCAATATCGTCGTCACACCGGGCACAATTGGAAATTGTGGGGCGACCACTCTGTTAATAGCACGAAGATCAATTATGAACCGGTATGGAATTGCATTGTCGCCTTTCTTATATACAGGCAAGATCGGACTATTACACAAACTGCCTGTAATCTCCTCGATCACCGCACGATGCACAAAATCGGAGACAATGCATTTCAAAGCACGTTCGCCCTCAACTGATATTTTATACTGCGGAATACGTGGCAGTTTCACCCATGTGTCAGAACTATTTTAACGGGCTCAATCTGTAACACCCCGACATCATTGTCGTCCACCGCACACAAACATTCCGGGACAATGCTAAATTCAGGAGGTAAAGGTCGAATCAAAAACTGAGAATTAGGAAGTTGCTGTGGTGAAACCGTCAGCCGTACTCCATCCGAAGAACAATGAATTACTGCGTTCAATTTCTTTAACAAATTCAACCCCAGCAAATTCTCTCCACAGTTTGAAGTGAGAAGAAAAGGACAATGGTCCGTAAAGGGACCCAAAGAAACGTATACCGGTGCAGAAACCGGACAGACAGTTGGTATACCAGAAAACCCTACGGAAACATTTGTTTGCCCTGACAGTGGGATGTTTGGAACCCGAGAATGATCAATGGAGCACTTCTGTGCTCCAGTGTCAATCAAAAACTGGTGTTTCCTATTCCCTACTAATAATTCAACGTAGGGGCCTTTCTGATTAACGGGAATAGGTGAAGGTTCCAAACCCTGCTTCGGGCAATCCTAATGAAATAGAGCCTCATCAAAAGGAAGCTCTTCAGAAAGGTAGGCAGCAGAAGGATGATCAAATATGTTCCTCGAGTCCATACTCGAGGTCTGATTTTCCCGTGAAAAATGTTGCTGAGGATCTTGTAAAAGCTGACCTCTATCAGGGCCCCCTGCTCCAGGGCGGCCCGTAGGTCATCTACCCATACCCCCAAACGCACTGTTTGACCTCTGGTGAAGGACAGGGCACTGTGCTCGTCAATGACCTTCCTGGCGGCAATAAGCACATTGATTAATATTCACAGGACCCAAAGGAGCATTTCCTTTTGGGATATACTGACCTCTAGTCTGTGCTGTGCCTCCTCTGGGGTTTCTAACAATTTGCTGTAATAATACTTTGGTTTTCAAATCTCCCTTCCTCTTTTCAATCTTTTCCTTCTCATTATTAACATGGTTCTCATAATACTGAGCCATGTGCAAAACCTCAGATTGAGATTTTGCCTGCCAAGCGCTCTCAGAGGACATAATCTGTGACTGGATGTCAGGTAACAATCCACGTACAAATGTGTCCACGAACAACCTTTTCCCCGACTCTGTACCTAAATCCTGTCCACTGAAGTCAGAAAATACCTGCTCGAATCTATTAAAAAATTCGGTGGCGCCTTCAGTTTTTCCTTGGACACAGGCCGTAAGCTTGTCCCAAATAATTCTTTTCTCTGGAATTATAGTTTTTAGTTTAGCGACAATTCTATCAGGCAAAGTAAGTATTACCTGTGGTGGTTTCTCGCCAGCTGGTCTTTCCCCATCAATTCTAATCATATTAGCCCACGTATCTCCCAACCCTGGCACATCGTCTATTATCCGAACCTGTTTCCATACATCTACGGGTAGGAGTACAGGGAATAACAAGTCAATGTCACTCAAGGTGAACACAGAGGATTGCAAAACGGACTCTATTTCTTTATAAAACCCCGTCGGGTTTTTCCTGATATCGGGAACTGATTGTCTAATTGTGTTCACTTCCTGTCGTGAAAACGGGACGTGAACAAATTGCGATACATAATGTTCAGGGATATCCACAGCGGGGGCACCAGTCCCAGCGTTGGCGGGGATCTCAACTTTTGGGACAAAGGTCGGAGGAACCTCTCTCATAGGCAACTGAGATATAGGTACCTCCGGCCGCTTACTAAGCAACAGGGCCAGGTCGAGCACTAAGGCAGCTGTAGAAGTATCAGGCGAAAAAGCCCTTTTACAAATCCCCAGCAATTCTATGGGGCAACTAACTTTCTTTCTTACACATTCTTCTTGCAGGTGCTGTACCATCACCTGAATTACCTTTCTTTGCATTTCTACTGTATACTGACTATACGTGTCATATACTTCATCTGGCGGAATCGATGAATCCGAGATCCACCGATCCGCATCTTTAGTACAAATTCGTACTTCCTCGGGTGCCGATCTACGGCACGGAAGGAACCGTGTCTGTACATATATTCTATCGTCTTCGTCGTCCTCATCTCGTGACTTTTCAAAGTCTTTCCTAAACTCGAACAATTTTTCAACATGCCCATATACTTTCTGCTCTGTGTCCCTCGAAAGTGCCAAAGCATTCAGATCTTTCACTCCTTGTGGAAGATCTGAATTTTGTAATCTACCCCACATCGCACACAAATGAGTCCCCAAACCTTCGATAAAAACATTTTTCACTGGAAAACTATTCAAATTAGATAATGTGGAAAAAACATTAACTTGATCACCTTTCTCCATGCAATGCTTAGCCCATGCAAACAATTCCTGTTTCTTACCTGCAGAAACAGTGTTATGGGTGGCGATCTTTGATCCTGCACCTGGATCAACTTCAGTCAATACGGGGCTACTCGGGAGCGGAGGTGCAGGTAAATTTAATAAAGGTGAAACTATCGGTGTAGAAGGAAGGGGCGGTGCGATAGGTGGAGGAACAACAACCAGAGGACTAGGAACAATAGGTTGTACAGGAGGAACAGGAATAACAACAGGAGCGACAGCAGGAATGGGCAGAGCGCCCAAGATAGGAGCATACGGAGGTGGCGCTGAGGCTTCAGGCCTGCGTTCGTTTAATAACTTCTCAATAGATTCCTCAGAAACATGGAAATCTTTAGAGGGGTACATTTTCTGGATCCCGAGCGAAAAAGCTCTATCCATATTTTTAACTGATTCTGAACGCTTTTCTTTATCATATAATAATGCTTTTTCGGCGTTTGTTTTATGACGATGTGCATGTTTATCCCTACTCTTAAGCTGCTGTAACGCTTCTTTTTTCCAATTGTGTAAATCATCAAAGGCTGCAGGTCTAGCCTTCTTCTTTAACAAGATCGATTCTAAGTATTCAATACGGGGGATCTCAAAACTACCGTTGATTGGCCACTGAAATTCAGAGGCATGTCTGGTCTGTCTGTGCCAAATATCATTAAATACTATACTTCCAATGCCATACTTACAGTACATAGTACACACCGGCGACCCCTCCTGTGGTGCCGGACGGCTAAATTCCAAGGATTGTCGATCGCTGCGGAACAGAGCCCTAAAGCAGCTAGACAATTTCCCAGGCATTTCACAAAAAATTGGTGTTACCTGGTCAATAATTGTGTCTGCAGATACAATACGCCAAATTCAAATTGTCAGGGTTAAATTAAGAGCTGGGTCACGACTGCACCTGACCAAACCTAAGGAGGACCGTACGGTTTATCAAAGAACTTACCTAATGAATTTTACCTTGTGTTTGGTGGTTTCGGCAAATCTGCCCGCCTCAAAAATTGGACCCTCGTCAAGATGCCGTGTCAGACCACACAACTATCGTCCAAGGATCGGATCGTGCAGCGCTGCTGAGGAATCGCGTCTCGTTCGGTCGGGCTCGCAGAATCACACCGTCCGATCCCGGTTCGATAGTCTGCGTCAACCTTCAATGATCCGGCATCAATCTTGAGGGTCCCTATTCGGGTGGCAACTGTGAAAACAGAGAAATTGATATGAGGCCGGGAAGCCCAAAAAGAAACACACCAACACAGGTTACAAAGAACATACAAAGTGCTTTATTCAAAAGCTACAACAATTACCAAAAAGTCAATTGACAAACGGATAGCTATTCGGCTCTCAGAGTAACAGAACGAACTTCAACGAGAGTTCACTGCGTTAGTGTGAGAGACCGTACATTGGGATACACGTGCTTTTATACTTTTTATCTAGCTCTGGCCGACCCCCTCGCGGGTTAACCATTCTTAGGACCAGGCCTAGGGTTCCTTGCCAGGTCAATCCCATAATGTATGCATTTCGATCAGTTTCGCTGATACAGTTGTTCATTTACACATAGGTCAGGGATAGGACAAGGTCTCAGTTTCGCGACCCCAACAAGTGGCCTGCAGGCATATTATTTATTCATGTGTGCGGAGGTCACAACGGCCAGAATCCCACTCGAAATGTCATTCGGCCTCCATTTTGGTGTTCAGGGTGACTTCCACTTTGCAAGAGAACCTAAAATGGCGGCTAAATCCAAGATGGCGATTTACACAGTACATTAAGGTCAAGACCTTGCCGCAGAATCTATTTACACAATGTTTTTAGACAACTTGGCGTAGGCCAACACACATTCAAACAATGCGATAGGAGGAATAATATTATTTCGATTCCAAGACTCCTGACTGCAGCCTCCAAGTATGTTGATTGTTTGAGCCATTGCGTTAGGGCTAGGTTTTTTAAAGTAATTTGTGAAGATGAGGGCCAATGTTGGGCAGGTAAGTAATATTTTCAAATGGCACATAATTAGGATTTTAGTATGTGTGTTCACTTTAGGTCAGTGATATATACTGACCAATTCCTCACTGAAATCAGATTTTCACCTATAGATCCTTAAACGGTTTCTAAGTAGACCGAAGTGTTTGAGTCAATGGTGCATTTTGGTGCAAGGCTTTCAAAAGTTAGCATTTGGTCAGTGGGGATTGTCGTGGTCTCTATGCAGGCTGGTTTCATATATGTGGCTCCTCCTTGAGTTTCATTAGCGCTTGTATTATTATTCACACTTATTTCATAGCCTGCAGGTAAGAGGACACATAGCATGGTAGCAATCATCAGGCAACCAAGTTTCAGTGAGTCATAGCATGTCAACGCTGTAGTCTTTAAGTATATACCATGTATATTAAAATGTTTGTTTGCAGCGCTTGCACTCAGAATACCTAAACATATTTTGGGTTTTAGTAACTTTTTTTTGGCTGAATGCGTGTTATCTAGGCCAGGCTGTGCCTCGTCCAAGCGAAATAGCAAAATAGGTGTTGATATTTGTTGCAGTAATGATAACCTTGGGGTTCAGAATTGTAGATGTGGTCAGTGCAGTTGGGAGAGACGGAGGTACAGGACACCTTGACGAGCTGTGGGGCTTGTGATACATATGCTATTCTAGTGTGTAAGTGCTGTAGGGGGTGTCATGATAGGTGCGAGCCAGTTGGGATGGCTAGTTTTTTAGAAGGGGTGTTCATATCAATGGAGTTGAGTTATTTAGCAAATTCCTGCTTGAGGGTGGGAGAGTGGTATCGAAAGACGCAAGGTGTTGTTAATTTCCATGCACTACAATGGTTCAGTTGTTGTAAGAATTGCAGGCTCGGGGGAGGAAAGTGGGTGCGTTGTGTGTCCCATCTGAAGCCTCCATTCACAGGGGTGATTTTTGTTACGAAGAGTTTGTTTTTAAATAATTATCCAAATGGGATGACTTTCGTAGTGTAGATAAGTATGCCGGTTACTATATCACGTGAGGTGACATTATTCTATGTCAGGAATGCGTTTGAAGGTGCAGTGTATTGCTCTTTCTTTGCCTGTTTTGAGGTTGTGCCAGTGGGGCTTATGCTTAAGGATGTTTTTTTGTAACTGACTGATGTTACACCTTGATGAGAAGAGGGACTGGATAAAACCAAGTGGAGCAGTGATAAATAGAAGGCGCATGACAGTGTAAGGTGACAAAAAAGAGCTAACAGAGGCAAAAGAAAAACACAGACACAGTGAGGGGTTTTAACCCGTTCCTTATTAAAGTGTATGTGTTTGATTGGGTTATGCTTGTGATTTTCCTGATTGTACTAAATTTCCCCACCATGGGGATATATGGAACCTTTGAACTGAAGACAATGGGCAAGACTCCCTTGCCAACAGGATTGGACTTTCCCGGTTAGAGATAACAATCCACGATAGGACCATTGGAAAGCTATGGTTGGAAGGGTGGAGAAGACAGATAAATATATAAAGGGAAAAGGGAGAGAAGGGAGAAGAATACCAGTGGGGGCCATTAGGAGTAAGCCGGTCTGGGAAAATTGCTGGTAAACGGCCAGTGCTACAGACTCTGGCATTTTTCCCAGAACATCATACTCTGAGTCTGCTGGTAGGGGCAG
The DNA here is from genome assembly GCF_040938575.1 of Ambystoma mexicanum. Lineage (NCBI taxonomy): Eukaryota > Metazoa > Chordata > Amphibia > Caudata > Ambystomatidae > Ambystoma > Ambystoma mexicanum. The sequence continues at coordinate 95,072,146 of NC_090924.1, forward strand.
TGAACTATCCCCGACCTGCTGGCGGTTCATGCCTCTGCCGGCAGATAATTCACTGAATCACCTGCACTGTTAGCAATGGTGCCATTGATTCAGTAGTTCCCATCCCACAGAGTTCTATGGGACTCCATGGAATGGGAACTTACCGCCGTTGCCAATGTCTGTAATATCCTAGCAACACCGGCATATTGACACCGATAACGGTAAGGCGAGTCTGCCAGTAACCCCGTTAATACCGGCGGGTTAGCAACAGACTTTAAATGAGGCCCATTGTGTGCTTGCTGGGGGCACTGTGCCCTTGAGCTCTCCCTCTCCCCCTGGGCTTGGCTGAGTCTGCCGGCCGGGCTTCATCTGCCAGCTGCAGCCCAGAGTCATGCAAAGCCCTGGACTGCGTGAAGTAAGAGCCTTGGTGTGGGGCCGACTTGCATAAAGTGCGGCCCCAGAACCAAGGCCCAGCCTGTGGCCTATGCAGCCCACCAGGGGCCAGACCAGAAGGGCCGGTATAGATCCAAGAGTTGGTCCATGTAAGGGGTGTCACCTGGGTAAAGAAGTGCCACCGCTGGTGGCCACATCAGCGGGGTCACCCCAGGCAAGGGTTATGGCTGAAAGGTATACGGTCCATCCGGGGATCAGAAGAGATGGGTCAGAAGTGACTCAAGCTCCAGACTGCATTGTGCATGACGGCACAGGTGAAGGTCACATGGCCTGCAGGAATCTGCTGGCCCTGGGCCCAAATGGGATGGGTGGGGATGATGTTGTTTCCTCTGTGGCTGAGCAGCGTGAGCGGGGACTGCCTCCACCACTGAGGGGCCTGTGAGGGCGCTGCCCTCCCCGGGGCCAGAGAGAGAGGACTGCACAGCAGAAAGACTTACTTGGAGCACCAGCTGCTGTGCCCAACGTGGCCAGTGCTCAATTACGGAGTGAGCTCGATTCGTCATAGGCTATACCCAGGTGGGTGGGACCTGGGCGAAGCCAAGCACTGGGCCCGTCCACTCTGGGCTGCAAAACACTGTCATGAGGGAACATCAGGAAAAGCTCACCACCGCGGTGGAAATGAGGGGCATCACACCACCACAGAGGAAAAGATGGCCATCACACCGCCAATGACAATAAAGGTTTCTAAGGTAAGGCAGGCATGTCAATGAGTCCATGGCAGTCACCTGCGGTAGAGCGGGGGTCAGCAGACCGCATGAGAGTGGTGGACAGCAAAAACCTAATACATAAAAGGTACTGTGCTTTAAACACTTGTAGATAGACCATGATGTACAAATTGAGGACTTGGACTAATAATTAGGGGAGACTCCAGTTGCCATTGTTATAGGAGTAAAAAAGGGGTATTGTGATTAGGGGAAAAGGAATAATTGCATTGTATGGCTGGGCCCAAAGGGAAGCGGAGATTGGAACCTGCCTATGGTTCATATGGTGTGGAGTTTGTCATGGAAAGGGTATCCTTTATCCTCAGTAATACAGGTACGAGTAGCAAAAGGCCAAATAAAGGAGGCAAACTGCTAAATGAAGAGTGTGCTACGTATCCTGTTATAGTTGCATAATATAAGTACCCGCAAGGGCTGAAAACTCCCAGGTTTGTGGGCGATCTCATGTCTCACAATCTTTATGTTCAGGTTTCTCAGCACCTCAAGTCACCTGCTGGTCTAAGATGGTGGGGTGGCTCCAGTGTGGTTAATTTCTGGCCCAGAGAAAATTAAGTATGTGCGCTCACTCTGGCAAGGGCCAAAAAAACAGGGGCTACAGAGCTATGTCCCCTAACCATCCCAAGCAACGGTGGGGATAACTGCTGATGGACAAAGGCCTCTCTCTGCTGGTTCCCTGCTCCTTGTAGTGGGAGTGCAAGACAGAAGGACCCACCTAGTCCCATGAGATCCTGGCCCACACAACAACCGAGAAGTCAAGCAACAGCTCTGGGTCCTGATTGCTGTATTCAGCCGCTTGTGAGCTACACCAAACCAAACATCGCCTGCCTGTCCCAAGCATCTTCGTACCATGTGCTGCTGCTTGGACAGGACCGTGTGTTGGAACCAGTCCACCAGCTCACCAACCCGTGCTGAATTACTGCATCAGCAGGCTTTTAAAAGCCAGACTGAATGCTGTTAAGCCCCCAGAGTCCAGAATACGTTGGTGTGAAGACTCCTTGTCCACTTGGTTCACTTGTGGAATCATAGTGACGTGTTGGCCACCATCCCTGCCTTTTCCTACTAAGCCAATCTTGAACATTAACATTGTGGCAATTAAGTGCCTGACAACCCCTGCTCGTCTGACAGGAATACCATTCCACATCAGTCTGCATTTTCTGTGCTTTCTTTACAATGTTTATTTTAGTGTTTTAGTTAGTTGAATGCCTTTATAGTTTAACTAAAACTCTCTATATTTTTATAGAACCTTGATTGGACCTTCCTTTATTTTGGAACCATTGTACCTGAGTAGTTTGTGTTGCTTCTGTTATCAGCTCATAATCCTACTGAAGATATGGCAAGCCATCTGGATGCAAGGCAAAGGAGGTATACATTTCGGGAAATGCATGTTTCACGTAATGATTGAAATCACTGCTGGTTTAGTAGTAGTGTGGAGCTAAGCAGGCAGTCTAGCCTTTTTTCTTGCCTGTACTCCACCAGGGAAGCAGTTATTTGGTCACAGGAATTGTTTCTGCATCTGTTATCTGCAGACCAGAACGATCGAACGCGCACCAAACACAGAGTCAGAGACTTTTTTGCCCATTGCTCTGGCAAATGGTCTGGCGATTCACCTTCTAATTATTCCAGGCCGTAGAGATAGGGCTTCAATATAAGTTTAGCAGAAATACTAAAGCGGGCATTATTTGGATATAATGGCTACTTTACTGCTTTGTCTGATTATTGGTTTTGGGCCTCACAAAACAAAAACTTGCAAGATTGTAAATGGAAGCATTTCCTCCACTTAAAAGAAGTGGTATTTATCCAGGTGGAACTACCCTGTGCAGTGACTCTGCCTTTCCCCAGTGGAGTCCAACGGGACACTAAAATGGGTAATACCTCCAATCCTTTGCAGCGGTAAATTGCCATTACTGCGTGCAGTTACAGCCATTCAGCTTGGCTTAATACCCAAGGTAATACTGCAAAACTCGTAATCAGGCCCTTAGACACTCAGGAACCAGATTGCTAAAGGCCAGATAGGGGTGCGTAGATTACCCTGAAATTAGATGGCCTTGTAATAATGGAAATACTGGAACTGTTCAAATTTTGAGGTATTTTGTCTAGTAAATGAACACGTAGGGAAACATTCCACTTTACCACTTGGGAAATAAAAGGTGAAAGAAATTGCATACGTCCTCTAATATATTTCCTACAGTTACTTGGTGTCTGTATACTTTTTATCCTCGGCTTTCAACATCAGAATTAAATGTGTTAAAAGTACGGGACGGTGGTAAGCTTTTGATGCTTTTGAGTTCTTATGTGTTATTTGTGAGGGTTTTTGTCCGAATTGTTTTTAATATATTAATCTGATAAGCATGCCATATTTTTATGATAGTTGCTAAAGATTGTATTTATAAATATATATGTAGATTTTATTATTCATTATGGTTCTGATGGTGGAAAATCCAAAGTTTTGATTTATTAATGAGAAGGTTTGGGGACAATGATGAATCTTGTGGAACCCCGCATCTTTGGGCAACACATAAAGAAGCACTAAGGGACAGTGATCTATTAGTTAATAATAATATTAATAGTAATAATAATATGAACCTAGACACTCCAGACATACTGTCATAGAAAGCGTGTGTAGAGAAGAAGGGGCCTGCCCCGGGCCATCAGCACTAGGAGGCCTTGCCTGGTCCAGACAGGATCCAACTACCAGAAAGAGGGAGTAGGAGGAACCCCTGGAACTGGAGTGCGTAAAGGTTATCCCAGGTGAGCCGATACCTTTTGAACTTATCCACTGCATGGCCTTCGTGTGGGAGGAAGGTGTGGGGGCTGCAGGAGCCATCTGCGGGGCCAGAAGGGGAGGTAGAGGAGTTGCTGGTGGCATGGCTTGCAGTGAAATTTCTGTGCAAGTCCTTAAAGTGGCATGTCATAGGAGAGGAGTGCATAAGCTTTTGGAATAGATTAATAACCTGTCCTTGCTCGAATTCTGAGATGGTGTGGCAGAGTAGGGTACTGTGTGTAGGTTGCCGCAGGGCACCCTATTGGCTGCCAGTGCTGACTTTACTACGTGTCAGAAAGCCTCATGGCCCCAGAAGGTGGGTGAGAAGACTCCTGCATTGAATCGTGGCTCTAGCCGATTGCATTGTGGCTGCCAAGATGGCAACAAATAGTCCCTCTGCATGGTGCATCATCCTAACATGCTGGAGCTATGACACACATCGAGCGTGAGGGGGGGTTTCTTGGACCCCTTTTTGATAATAGATGTAGGATCATGTGGAATCTCGAGCCAAGACACACTGAGTGAGAGGTCCATGGAAAAATCCAGGAGCTGCTTACCTTCTTTCTCTCCAATAGGCGGAGCTGTTGCAGCGTTCCAGCGGCAACACTTAGATCCCTTCCCACCTCCGGGATTCTTCTTCAGCCACTAATGAGAAATAACATTGCACATTGCACAGGAGTCTCAATGCTGATCTGGGCCCAGACACTGACACAGCTTGTGGGTTTTGCATATTGCACAGGAGTCTCAGTGCTGATCTGGGCCCCTCTGGGCCCCTCATCACGAGTTTGGCGGTAACCCTTAAATCTGACGGTCGTGCTATTACCGCCGGATTTAAGGGGCCACCAAATCAGGGTTTCGGCGGATTTCTCCCTAGCTCTGAGCTGGGGGGAAATCTGCCGTAAATTTGCGCTATTACCGCCGGCGGATAGAGAGCAAACATTCCCCATTGAGCCAAATGGGGAATGGGGCATTCCCGAATGGGCTCAGTGGGGAATGGGTAATACCGCCGGCGTTACCGCCCAACTTGTGATAAGGCCCACAGTGTGGGGGTGCTGACAGTCAGTATTACCATGGGCAGGACTTACAGAGAAGCCAGTTTTGCCAAGGGAATCACTGCCAGGCAACCTGGAGTAAAGAAAAGAAAACAGAATTAAAACTAAAGCATGCTGAAAAATAAGCAAAATAGAAGTAAAATTGCAGCTGCTCAGGCATCTGACCTGATCTACGGAGCATGTGTGAAGACACATGATGCCTCCACTTTCTACACCTCATTCAAACGTAATGCTTTTGGTCCTGTCCACAATGAATAGACACAAATAAGTATGGAGCAAAGGGGATGGGAAGTAGGAGTAAGGACATGAATTGATCTTGTAGCAAGGTAAATAAACAGCCTCTGAACCTACAGTTCAAAGCAATAAATGTAAATTGCAAAATATGCCAGGAGATGAAGAGTGTATTTTGATGGCACGTTCATTCAACTCTCAATCACACATTGTGAACTCGGCCTGGTGATATGAACACTTTAGCTACTTTGGAGCAAACCTCGGACAAATGAGAATAATCTGCAAAAGATTAATGACATTTTCAGGACACGTCTACACATTAACGTCATTTCTACACATCTCTGTTTATACTATCTCTGTGTCTGATTATCTCTCTTTTCTCTTCAATATTGTTTTCGAAAACTTTTGGTAGCCATGTACTTGCCAGGGTTAGAAATTGAAGGGATCTGGGAGCTATAAACAGCGGCTTAAGAGCCTGGTTATCTTGACACCAACAGCTACCAAGAGCCACTTTTAGCTCCCCAGGCCAACTGATGCCAAACAAACACCTATGCAAAATTAACTCTATGCATCTGGAACAATCTATAAATAAACATTAAAAGCCATCTAAACCACATTTAAATCAAAAGGAGTCTTAAATAATGCACATAAATATATGTTTGCATCTTATGTGGAACTTATATTTGCAGAACGCTATGCACTAGCTCCTTATTTCCCACTGGTAACTCCTGGTCACTGGTTAATGTTGGATACATAGGAGCTGCTGTTAGCTCCTACTAATGCAATCTTAATGTCAAGCCCTGCCTTACTCCTCAATAGAATGGTAATCATTCTTCAACCTCAGCAGGATAACATTCTGAATTGGTAATGGCAAGATGTAAACATGTGACCTATGGGTTCAACACAGCTCCCAGCAAAGTAAGAAAAAAACACCTACTGTAATGGGTTTGCCTGCCCATGCAGCCTACCTAAATTATCACAATGTTATTCTACAAACATGGCAAACCACCACCATCACAATGTCACAGAATGGGCTGAGAGTGGCTGAGAAGATTGGAGTTCGAAAGACATGAGGTCAGAAAGCTGCTGAGATTGCCATCAGAGAGTCCACTAGAAAGATCAGTGTTGAGCAATTCTACAGGATTCTGAAAAAGGGCCAACATGAAAGGTGTACCCAAACACAGTCACCAAATGTGCCTCCCTCTAAACTCCTAAGTAACATGTTCTCTGGTGCATGTTGTTCTCTTCCCTGAAACACTATTACTAATGGCCAGATATATTAGAGTCAACTTTGACAAATCTGCTAGTCTGCTAGAGAAATGAAATACACTGATGAAATGTCAGATGGAAACCAGAGAAGAGAGAAAATGGGGAGCATAAACACCCAACAGTGTCTCTGATAGAACCCACACACGCAGCAATACATTGAATCTCCAGGATGAAGTGGCCAGAGCTGCAATCAGCATGCATGGATGCCCAGCCATGAAACAACCTGTAGACTGAACATTTGAACATTGACAACTGGTACGTTATGCTTTTAGCCCCATAGGTATTGGTTATTTTATTTTATTTATTTTTGTTTTGTATTTAAATTTATTTGTATTTAGTTCAGTAATTAACTTTAACAAAGATTAAACAGATTACATTCATAGTAAACTTAACATTTATCATACATACATAAAAACAATGTAATTCATACATATACTGATAGGTATTGTGGAAAAATCTAGCAGGCTGTTGCAGGGCACCTCCTGTGGTAGGTGTTGTGGCACACCGAGGAGCACAGTCTCCTATCCCTGTACTGAGCCCTGTAATGAGGGTGGCAAGGAAGGTGTGGGATGCTGGGCCTTTTGGCTGGATTTGGCATGCTGCCAATCGCACTTCCACCAGTTCACATGAATTCGAAATACACGCTGCAATGGATCATAGGGCCTGCAGGGAGTGGCAAGTATCTGAAATGCTTATATGTTTGTTTTTGGACCTGCACTTTGTTTTGGGTATTCTGGGCTGTGTTCCTGCTTGTTAGTGCTGTAATACGATTCTTTATTTTACGATGTTGCAATAAGGTGCGTTGAAAGAAAAAAAAAAGAAAGTGGCGGGTACGCAGATTTTGCCTGATTCTGGGAATTTTGAAGTAGAGATTGAAGTCTTCTCAGGATTGCGGAAGGTATATGAGGGAGTGAGGGTGACTGCCTGCAGTTTTCTCAGATGCAACAATGAATCCAGAATGAGACCATCAAATAGGATTCATCGATGCACCAAACTGAAAAATTGCCTCAGGCTTCGGTAAATAAGTGCCGCTCGTCCTTTTTACATAGACTTACATAATAGCTTGTCAATTAAGTTAAAGAAGCAGCCATCTTCATTTAGGCAATATTGTTGACGACTCACATGCAAGGTGCTCCCCATTGTTATCAGTGTTATGGGGCCTGATAGCATCTGACCTTTATCGGTCGATATCCATGTCATCCATTTGTATTCAACAGAGGGAGCCAACCCTCAGGACCTCAGTATAAGGAGGTATTTACATATCTGTAAATCTCAAGAAATGTTACATGCAGAATATCTGACTTCACTGCAGAGGCTGGAATGAATGTGGGGATATGGTGTCCATATCTTGGGTTGTCCAGCCAATTGAGTGGTAATTAGTCAATGGCGATTCCAGATGCCTGAAGGCAATGTTTGCAGTTTGGCAAGGTGTGGGATTTAGTTGCAATGGACAGTTCCTCATAAACCATTGAGGGCACTCTATACAGATTAATTAATTCATTAGATCTGGTCCCTTTCCATTGGGACCAGTTCTGGTCCCTTTCCACTGAATATCAGGGCAGGTGGAACAGGGAGTGTGCCTCTCCACCAGTGCTGAAGGTGCTTCAATTGTTATCAAACAACACACACTCATCTCATAAGTGGGGAAGCGGGAACATTGAGATTGGACTTGAACTGGTGTTAGTGTTTTCTGACACCCGCCCTGTTGGCTTTTTGTTAGAGTGGGATGGGCCGGTGAAGTAAGGGGAATACAAAAGCAAGTTAGTGTGATATGAATATTCTCTTTAATGTTTTGAAATACAGATAGAGATTTACATATAATACAGTTTATATCTCAACCTGAATCCAAGGCACATCTACACATACCATTTGACCCACAACCCTAGGAAAGCCACTTGCAAAGGCCAACATGACATGACAAAAGATGTTCCCATGGGCCGTGCCAAGAGGCATAGTGTGCCAGGAAAAGTACATCCTCATGTAGGTTCCATTGGCAACACATCAGTCATGATTGTCCAGCTGCGATGTGTCCCATGCCAGGGGCAAATCTATAAGGATACAAAGGAGCCGTGAACGCGATAGAATTTCTGGATGTGGGCAAAACTCTTGGCACACTTTTTCGTGCATGTTTTACATGCAGCCAACTGCACAGAAGGAGGCTGCAAGTGATGTGGAAGAGCCAGGTTACAGCTGGAGACCAAACACAATCTCCATGCACTGCAGTATGTTAGGAAATGGCAGACAGAAGGAACATGGTACTATTTTTTCTGTCGTTGCTGTCACTGAATCTGTGTAATTTCAGGCCCTCCGATCATTGCATCCCCTGAGGCGCAGTATACGCTTTCATTGCTTTGGAGGAATTCGATTAATTCTGCTGGTGTTTTTGCAGTTCTGTGTATTTACAGGGGTTTGGCTTATGAGACCACTGAATAGCAAAACTCCACCTTTCTGGGTTTCAGCACATGCAGAATTAATATGCATGAGAACATCTTACAGATAAAGAACTGCAGCGAAGATTATTTACATATTTTTGGTCATTCTGAAAACATGACCGGTTTTTAATAGACGGTGAGTCAGAAAAGCAAGCAGTAATAGTTACAGTGTATTAAAACGACCATAAGCATTTATATGACACTATTCAAAAATACCTCAAGTAAGACAACATTAAAAGCACAACCGTTAACTATGCTCGGTTGCAAGTCGAGTGGTGCCAGTTATAAAGCTTTTCCTCAATTTCTTTTAGTAATTGTGGACTGTGGGCCTCATTACGAGATGTGCGGTAGCCATGCTGCTATTAGCACCATGGCTGCCTCCCATACCGCGTCCGAGTCCAGTTTTTTTCCAATGGGGACTTACCGGTGCATTCCGACCCTGGCGGGACCGGTAAGGCCCCATAGAACAAACCATTCCCCTTTCCCATTTGAGGCCCCATAGGGCTCAATGGGAATGGGGAGAGCGCTAATAACGGGCTCGCGAATGGCAAGCCTGTTATTAGCGCCCTGGTCCCTTAGCGGGACCCGTAAGGGACGTGTGGTTAGACCACACATTCCTTACGGTTCCCTCCAAGGGACCTCGGAATCGGGCGGTAAGGGATCACCGGCACCGGTCTCCTTACCTGTGCCCAGTATCCCTTACTGCCCGACTCGTAATGACCCCCTATGTCATCAATTACCCGATATGTATAAGAGTTGCATACATCCATTTCGTGACACATCACAAGTCTGTTCCCATTTGTTGACCAGTAGAGTGCACCAGGTTTCCACCTACCACAATGGCAAAGTGAGATGAGGGTCGACCCCCAGACAAGTCTCGCTCCTGCCAGTTGACCAAGAGTTAGGATCTCCAACGGCAGTGCAAACAGAATGTTACCTATATTGTTCATATCCAATTACCCTCGAGCCATGACCTTCTTGTTTTCAAATCTGGCTCAGAGTCTCAGACTCCCTGAGTCCTGTCCCTAGGGTCCAAACCCTCTCTGACCTCTACACACAGTACGTTTGCTTGACCTTAACTTGCTTGCCCACCAACTGTTCTTCATTAAGTTGTCATCAGTTTGGACTGGTAGACCCTTTAAACAGGTCGTCCGGTCAAATTAATTAACCACTTAGCAGTGAGCAGGTATCCACATCTACAAGGTGAGTAGGGGGCTGGGATGGGAGGGTGTGGGTAGAACGCATGGTGGTAGCATGCTTGTAAACTGAGGAGGGTCTGAGGTGAGAAGTGGTGGGGTAGTAGGGGCAATGTCTGGTGGGGGATTGTTGTCAGAGGAGGCAGTGGCTATGTGACGGTGGTGGCATGAATGGTGTATGATTGCAATGTGGGGGGACAAGGGTGGTGGAACAGGGGTAACTAACAGGCACAGTCAGGGTGGAACAATGGAGGGTAGGAAAAGAAGATCAGGGATGAACCCGACTGAAAGGAAGAGAACAGGGTGGGTCTTGGAAGACAAGTAAAAGGGGCAGAAGTGGCAGTGGGGAGGTTAGTTACAATTGCTCCTAGGAAATAATGGGGAAAGAGCAGTTGGAGGAGTGAGCAATTGTGGTCGAGCAAAAGGCCATTAAAGGCCTATAAATAAGCACACAACCCCACATGCTTCAATCATATTCTTCATGACTATACCCCTCTGATGCTCAAAAGCCCCACCCGCTGTGGTTCACAGCACAATACTCGTTTCTGCTCTTTCCAACTCCTTGCCCCCTTACATTGGAACTCGCTCCCTTTCTCTATCCGCTCCATCTCCACCTATTCCTTCTTCTGTTCCTCCTTAAAAAAAACTCCTTCTGCACCCCCCTCCCTGACTCTTCTCCCCTTCTTCCTCTTCTTTCCCCTCCACTTTCCTGTTCCTTTACCTCTTCCTGTCTCTCCCCCTTTGACTTCCACCCTCCCCTCTACTCCCTCTCCCCTTTTCCTTTCTTCCATCCCATACCTCTCTTCTTCTCTTCCTTCCCAAATGCAAATTGTTCTACATGCTGTTTTTCTGGTTTGAATCATGTTTATTTTATTACTTCTGTGTTCCATGTTTAATGTATTTTGGTTGTTATGCTGTAAAGCGCTTTGGTGTAAAGAGCTATATAAATAATAAAATACAAATACAAATACCATCTAAGATTCCTACCATTTTAATCGAAATCTCTGAAGAAAAGCCTCTCTTGCTTTATCCATTTACGAGTACAACAGACTGTCCATCCACAGAGTTGCAATCAGTGTACAGTTCCAGAAACACCCCGTGAGTTACTCTACACTTCCCTTAAGAGTTTCATTCAAAGGTCTGCATCCTTCCATTGACCGCCTTGGCCCTTTGCCCAATCTCACCCTCCCCTTCCTCCTCTTGACACAGATGTTCCATTGTGATGAAATGACTACTGCTCTGCAAGCTTACAAGGCAGAGTACTGGCTAAACCATGCATTCAGCACTACACTACTACAAAATCAGCAGCGATCCCAAATATAAAGGTGAAATTGGTACAACCCGACAACTATACCTTTTGACAGCACAGACTGAGGGCAGATTTACTCTCCAGGAGGGGCATGAACTGATACAGTGGCAACACAGCAGTACGGAGGTACCAGAATAAAAGAATGTCCAACCGGGGTTTTGGAAAAATAGAAACTTTAATAAAAACGATCAATGCACACAAATAATTAAAAACACTAAAGACCCACCCCTGAAAATGAAACACAGAGAATGCAGACTTTCAGAATATTGGGCACTCTGGATTGATAGTCAGAAGTGCTCAAGCATAATATTTCAGAAGAAATGTCAATACTCAAGGACATGTCTTTAAAGGGCAAGGAGGAAGCTTAAAAGCCACTTTGGTCCTTTCTGGTGTTCCTTGGAAAGACACTCTTCAAATATTTTTATTTCTTTGTCTTGGGTGCTTGACCGCATTGAGCCGAGATTCTGTGTGCTTTCCTTCCATCAACCACGTGTCTAGACAGTTGAGTCTCATTGAACCAGTGGTGAGTGGGCATCAAGTCCACTAGAGGGGACACTCTAGGGATAGAGTTGGTGCCTGAGACAGTTCTAGTCAATGAGTCCCAAAAGCTTGAGCCGGCCTTCAAGTCGGGTTGGAATGATGTGCCCTCTGGATTGAGTCAGTGTTTGAGACAAGATAGTTGATAGCATGGCTTTCAGCAAGTCTAGTTGGCTTTTGAGTAAAGTAGAGGTGGTGATTCGGTTGTGTTGAGTCAGCGCTTGGGATGTGGGAAGTCAGGCGGCGGAAAATCGTTAATCCACATTCCCATTTGAGTCCCATTGGACTCAATGGGAATGGGAATGACGGTAGCACTGGCACCGTTAATAATGGTGCCGGTGCTAATGTAAAAGTCTGCGGGCAGGTGCCGTCCCACCCGCCAGGTCAGGCATGGCGGGCGGGACGGCAGCCGCCGCAGACTCGGATTGTGCTGGTGCGGTAACAATGGTGCCAGTAGGCTTACCTTCACCGTTGTTACCTGCCTGCCACACTCGTAATGAGGCCCTATGTAAAATAGCTCTTCCTGAAAAGATAATGGCAATTATCCTTCCCAAATGTCTTTGTGTGTAGCACCGCCCCAGGGGGGTAAATCTAACAGTACGTTAATCCATGCCCTTTTAGAAAGGGAGTGGCATTTGTATGTTCGTAAATAGGCACACGTTTCCGGCACAGGCTTACAGATGCATCAGTCCTCGATTAAATTACTGACTACAGGCTGGCTAAGAAACCCTGGGCTTACCCCATTTCTTGAGCTGGAAGGGCAGAGCTTCAGTCCTCAGAAATCGTGCAGAATTCTGGGACGCCACACTTATTTCTGTTTTGAGGGTGAAGACCGGTAACCACAAATTTACAATGGATGGCATGAGTGTAGGGCTAGGCCCTGTGCCAACCTCCCCGTGTCCTTCTACCACGCTAAATATTTTACAGTTTTATGTTTATTAAGTCCTTCTAGTCAGTAAATCACCTGAGGGTCGCCTAGAAGGGGCCTGCAGTGACAGACTGCCAGTCACTAAGCATGTTTATTTACCTCTGCCATACACCAGAACCACTTGACATGGTGAAAGGCCCCTCTATTATCCTGTCAGAGAAAACAATGAGTTCCCTGATATGAAAAATAACATGGCACAGAAATGAAAAGAATTGTCTCGTGTAGCCAGTGCTATACCGCAATCCAGATGCGAAATTCACAGAAGAGCACTGATGCCATGCCAAAGAGTGTTTTTGTAAGACACCCATTAAAACAACTATTTTTATAATGAAATAAAAAAAAAATATCTAGACAAATTTGTGGTAAACTGGAGAATGGGTTTCAATGTTCAGGTTAACGATCATTAAGCAGGAGAGGGAATACTTAACTGGTGCAGTAGAACGCTTTCAAGTGTTGGGCACATGTAATTCGTTGTTGCCATAACAACCTGATGCATGTGTTCTTTTGATGGCAGCGTATTGGAATTTGATTGCATCATTTTAGAGAACAGGCTGCCATGGTAACGTTGAGCCGTTTCATTCCTTCCCCCCTTATTCACACTTTCTGCTGATGGAGTCAGTCGAGCATTTCAAGCTATAATAAAGCTTTGGCCATACAGTAGCGTTAAGCGACATGAATAGGCTGCTCAATTAATCACACCGCTCAGCGGGGACATGAACCGGGGCAGTCACAGTCACTTTCAGAATCAATTTAGTACGAATATACCGAATGAAGGAGCTGCTCCCGAAAAAGCAAGACAGATTTTCAATGTATAGGTTCCAAGGTCATTAAAAACGTGACATTCCTTCCTCGTATAGTCCTCAGAAATAACCGTCTCTTTTTTGAATATGAAACCACGTGCCGTGCTGAAAACTGCAGTTGGATAAAGATGGTGGTAGATGTGATATGCCCATGCTGCGTACTTGCCTTCCCGTCTTGTTACATTGCAATTTCCTCGATCGAGGCTTGGTAAGCACCAGTGCCGGATTATCCATTAGGCCAAGTAGCCACTGGTGAAAGGGCCACACTCCTTTTAGGAGCCCCGTGAGGGCAGAGGTTTGATGCGCTGATGCGTTGATGCGCTGCGTAATGGCCTGTGCCACGTTAGCGTTCTCATAATTTGCGAGGGGGGCCCCGAAATTTTGCCTGCTTAGGGGCCTCCACAGGGTTTAATCCAGCTCTGGGGAGCACCACACAAGGGTGTTATCATCGAGTGTAATAAAAAAGACTCTTATAAATACTTATGTGTGTCTGGACCTTGATGACAATATTCCTAGACAGCTCTTCCTTGACTTTGAGAAAAACAGATAACCTGGGGGCCTCCTCGGGCCAGCGATGGAGTAAGCTGTTCATGACCTCCCCCAATTCCTCATTGTTTGGTAACTCGTCCTTCCAAGTCTGTTCATCCACAATCGCACACAGGGTGTGACTGATGCTATCCACTCACTAGTCCTCTGCTGAAGGACTAGTGAGTCCAAAATTGCAGAAATTGCAGGAAGACATTCAACTAGGCTTAGGGTTATCCTTGCCCGGTATATAGGTCACAGTAAAATTGTTTACTGGCAAACCATTTAGTGATCTGTGGTGTTGTCAGGCATGACCCACTTGTGGAAAATAGGTGTTATAAGAGATTTTAGCTGCTGTGAAAAAACACAAGGGGTTCCCCAGATGTACACAACGGTAACCCATCTTGTGCTCTTATTGACCTGATTGCTCCCCAAATGTTGAAAGATGTAGGGTCTGATTTACACTTTTCATGAAACAATCACATGAGATTCTATCTACTGTACGCTTCCCTGCCTCCTTCAAATCTGCAACTGTCCAACCACAATTGAAGAACACCTCTGCTTACCAAAAATGTCCATCAAACTATAGCCCAGTCTCCCTCCTTACCCATTATTCAAAGATGGATGGATGGCCTTCAGCAGGATCACTACGTACCTTGAGGATAATGGCCTTGGATATCATCTTCTGTCTGGCTTCTGTAGTAAACACTCCACCAAAATTGCACCCATGTATGTCTCCAACTTGCTGTCTGATGCTCACCACCCCAAACTCTCTTCTATACTCATTTATTTGGACCTCTCTGCTGCTTTCAACAATGTCGACCACTCCTCCTCACTCAGCAGGACTTTAGGTGTCATAAATGTGCTCTCACCTGGTTCACCGCCTGTCTGTAAGGTTGGTCCTTTAAAATCTTGTGGAACTCACAAACCTCTGCTCCCACCACTCTCACTATTGGCGGCCCCAAGTTTCATTCCTTGGACCTCTATACCTTTTCCCTAGGAAGACTTATCCTTTTACTTTCATAATCGTCTTTTTGTTAATGACACCTAAATCATTTTTTTTCCCCTCCTTCACCCCAGCCATCTCAGAATGAATTACCAAACTCTGTCACTGTAATTTGTCTCTACGGACTCATGCTGATCTCTTCAAAAACACTAATCTGTCTTCTCGCTTACTCTTCCACTGTCTCCTTCCCACCTGACCGTCTTGCTCCCTCCCCCAATGATTGCAATGTTGGTGCCCTCCTTCAAAGCGATCTCCGACTTCAACAATTCATCAATACAGTTTTTGTTGCATATGTTAACCTTCACAACATTCTGAAAGTTAGTCCATTTCTTACTAATTACTCTTTGAAAAAACACTACCTCTCTAATCAATCCCCCATCTAGACAAAGTCCTCAACATAGCTACCTGCACTCTCAACAAACTACAATGGTCCTCCCCTACTTCTTCCTACCAACAACATGCTGAGTGTCTCTCCACACACAACCTCTTCCTTTTCAAGTTCCTTCTCGTACTCTACAAAGCTATCCATGGTCTTGCTCTTCAGTGCCTTTCTGATTGTTTTCACACCATCTTGTTGCTTCTGCTCCTCCTCCTCCCAATTCACCCTCACTGTTCCATGTCACCCACTTCTGCTCTTTCTCCCTACTTGCCCCACTCAACTGGAACCTGCTGCCCATCACAATCAAAGTCAGCCCAAAAGTGGATCTCTTCAAAGTGTGGCTTAAACGTCACGTAATTGATAAAGAGGGAGAGCTCCCTGCTCTCTTCTCCCATCCTGCCAACCTGATCCCATTCTCTCCTGTGATGCGATAATACATTAATTTTGTATATTTATAATAGTACTTCCCTTATGGTTGAGTTACTTCCCACATAGGTTAATATTACCATTGTAAGTCACCTGTTTTGTAGCTATTTTTTTTACTTTGTGTTGTCACTGTTCTATGTCCTCCCTTTTTGCCCCCTGATGACCTGGCTCACCACTTGTTGTCATCTTTAAGCTATTGCCCATGTGCCATAAGGGGAATGCCCACCTTCCACTATGAATGTGTGATCGAAACTGACATCCCTGTTCTTCAGATGAATAAAAAAATAAATGCAAAATACAAAATACGTTCTGAGATGGGCAGAGTCCTAGCAACTCCTGAAGACTTCTTCTTCAGTAATTAAGTAGTTGTTTTCACTGTCCACTAGGGCAATGAAGGAGAACATGATTGGGATCTCAACTCCATCTAATTTCTACAATGTATCTACTTGTCCTTCAAAATGTACCCTTAATATTGTATCTTTCTATTTATATTCATGTTATGTTGCCCTATTTCTGCATCACATTGCTGCATAGCAGTCCACTGTTTTATAGCTAAGTTTGTGCTATATAAAACCCAGCACATACAACTCACATAGACCAAATACAACTTCTCCACAGTGCCCAAAAGTGACAGTCGTGATCAACAAGAGTACTTCCAATTGGCTCATTCCAGTTGTCGTTGTTTACTAGCTAACAAGGTAATCTAATTTAAATCAGACTTTAATGTTTTTTTGTTTTATTTATTGTTGTACAGTTCAAAAATGAACTTTTCACAATTGGAAACACAAAGAAATATGCATACATAAAGCACAGTCTTAAGCATCATAAAACACTGTAGAAAAAAAATCTATACAGCTAAAAACCCTTCCACATAAAAATACTCCTAACGGATTCATACTTACAATAAAATCCACTTCCCAGCCTCAATTCTCCATTAAATACAATTAAAAGAATCTCATCAAACATCAAATTAATTGTCTAGGCTACATGTTGGCCCTCTAGAATCATATACCACAGAGATTCTGCTGAGATAACCCTGAACTCACAGACACATTTACCAAGATATTTAATTGTAGCTTCATTTAGAATCCTTGCATTCATGCCACAATGTGCTGCAAGGTTTCTATGATCATGATGTATGTTATCATCTACACATTCCTCCATAAACTTGTTCCGAAACTCCTAATAGTCAAATTCTCCCACCATACAATGCCAAACTTCTTTACTGAGATAAAGCAAACCTCATCTGCATTTATATGTCAGAAAGGTTACCAACAGAGGCAAGGTGTTTTTGTTACTCAGAGCCAAAGACGTTAGCTTTGAATCCAATTTTCTCAAATTCAGCAAAGTTTGAAAATGCAGGTGTTATAGAACTAATGTCTCCATCTCCTGATTCCTCATAGCGCCACCCGGGTAATCCTGGATGCACTTTTTGATACCAGCCCTTTCAACGAGCCCATTAAAAAAATATTAAATCGATCGACAATGCCCTGTGTCCACGTTGTCAGACTTAGTGCGGACCAGGCCCTCTAGGGTTCATTTAATCAATAAAAGTGAGAGCACCTATTCCTGCCCTTTTCCATTTCTAAGTTCAACACAAATCTGACCTAAAACTTTTGCCAATAACAGAAGCCACTGGTTTCCAGAACAGAATCTTGATCAAACCAACACAATTATCACTAAAACTCATCATCCAAATATCTTCAAACACAAATTCCTAATAATGCTATCAAAGGCTTTCACTATGTCTAATGATATTACCCCTAAATGAATCTTCTCTTTTCTTTGTAACTTCTTTTTATTGGTTTTACAACAAAGAAAATGCATTTCCCAACTCGCACCCCCCACCCTCCTTCCACTTTGTCCTTGATCCATTACCTCCATGGATCAATTGCCAATGTTCACTGCAGGTCCAGTAATCTCAAGCATTGAGGGCGCCATCCGAAAGTCATATTTAAGAAATACCAGAGTTTCCTCCCAATCCCTTGCAAAGGATTGGACATTATTGTTCATAGCATACGTTGCCCACTCGAGAGCCACGATTTCCCAAAGTTTCTGCGGCAAGTCCTGCAAGAGGGGAACCTCCATACTCTTCCACCTCTGTGCTATTTCTGTCATAGCTGCAATTTTGAGGATCGCCCTCGCTTTCTCCCGAGATCTAGGTTCCCCTGCTATGGTGTCCCCCCCGATTCCCAGGAGGACCTCCTCTGGTGGTCTACTATGTCCTGGCCCATATGCCTGTTCCTGAGCCCTCTGCAATTCCTGCCAAAATGGCTTGATTTTCAGGCATTTCCACCAAATGTGTTCCGCCGTACCCTCCAACCTGCAAATCTTCTCTTTTGATGTTACATTCATAATGGCCTTGCAATGGCATTAAGTTGTGCACTCTCTTGTATTCTTAACATTACCTACGTAGTATTGTGTAATAGTTTTAAAGTTCAACCTTTGCAGGCACATCATCATTGCACATCACCTATCACACATTAACAATGAGATGCACGTTGCACTTTCTGTTAGGTGCTCTATGGGTAGCTTCTCATTGGAAAAGTGTTCTTTTCATATTCGACAAAGCCGTGTCACATTGGTTCCCACTTCACTTTTTGCCTCTGCAGAACTTAAGGAGAATTGATCCCATTCCTTTGTTGCATCGGGGAGTATGGTAAAATGCCATCCTTTTGGGCAATAGGAGGTACGTGCCTTTACCATGGGGTACACATTACAGCAGACGTTATGACACTGACCTTCAGGTGTACATTATTTCTTTTTTTTATTTTTTATTTTTTTATTTGGTTGGTTCAAATAACGAACTTTTCAAATCTTTACATATGAAACATTATTTACAATAGATAATTCACATAAAAAAATGGTACTTTGATTTAAAAGAAATAGATGTAACAAAAGAGCAAAAAGAAGTCCAATAAAAAACAAATATTGTGTTATTAAATAAAAACGTTTTTTTCCATTTCATGAGTTATTCCAATTCTCCATTCACTCACTTAAAGCTTCCTGAGTTGTCTTATTTTGAATTTCGCCCTTCTTACTTCGCCCATTAAAGATCAAGATATTGGATAATTGCAATTCTCACTGCTAGTTTAGTATTGGTGAATAGCCATTGCCAGGCTTGTGCCAAATCCATGGGATTAAGTGAAGCAGTCACTTTCCCAAAGTATTGTTTCTGTTTCTCAGTTAGTTTGAGGCACGATATGAGACAATGTTTAAGAGTTTCTTTTTGGGACACATCACCACAGAATCGACAATAATTGTGGTCTTTTGAAATTTGCTTTCTTCTGGCTAATACATCTTGGCCCTCATTAGGACTCCGGCGCTAAACCATAGTGCTATTAGCACCATGGTCCATGCTGGAGTCCGCCATGGAGAAAGCGGGAATTACCACCCCATTCCAAGGTTGGCGGGGCGGTAATTCCCCCTTTCTCCATGGCCCTTCCCCATTCCCATTTTTGCCCCATAGGGCTCAATGGGAATGGGGAAGGCGGGAATTACGGTACCGCAAATTGCGATACCGTAATTGCCATCAAGGTGCCTTTGCGGGTCCCGCAAAGGGACCTCGTAGTAAGGTGCTAAGGGGTTAACGGCGCTGTTAATCCCTTAGCGCCAGGGTCGTAATGACCCCCCTTGTGTGTACCATAAGTTTAGCCTGAAGCGCAGATATTGGGCCTCATTACACGGAAGGCGGTGAGCCATGGCGCTGTTAGCGCCATGGCTCATGCTGGTAAAATACCGGCACCGCCTTGGCGGAAAGGGGATTTACCGCCCCAATCCAAGGTTGGAGGGGCGATAAATCCCCTTTCCGCCATTGCCCTTCCCCATTCCCATTTCTGCCCCATAGGTCTCTATGGGAATGGGGAAGGCGCTAATTACGGCACCGCAATTTTGCGGTGCCGTAATTAGCTCCGAGGTCCTTTAGCGGGTTGGTTTTTAACGCCTGCAAAAAGCAGGCGTTAAAGCACCAACCCGCTAAGGGACCTCGTAGTAAGGCAGTAATGGTTAACGGTCACGGTTACCATTAACGGTAGCCGTTAACCATTACCGCCTTCTGTGTAATGAGGCCCATTGAGTGTGTATATAAGGAGAAGGACATTTATATAGGTATTCAGCTAGCATTCCAAGTTTTTTGTGTCCAAATAGGCTGATATCAAAATCCCTATATGCAGAGCACTTGTTTTGAGTGATAATCCAATCATTTTGCGAGAGTTTAGTTTTTGTCCGAGCAGGGTTGTGCAGTAATCTTTTCAAGGGAAACTGCAGCATCATCAAGGGTATTTCTCGTGCTTTGATACCACGCTGCCGGAAATGTTTCTTTTGTTGATAACAAGTGACAAGCCACTACTCGCAATATATTTGTTGACAACAGGCCCAACAGGCACTTTCTAACCATTGCACACATTTTCCATTGCACTTGCGAGTACAATGAAACAAAACCTTATTCAAATCGAATTAGTGGCAGTGGGGTGCTATTCAGAAGATGTAGAATCTGTTTCCAAAATTTGGATTC
Source organism: Ambystoma mexicanum (assembly GCF_040938575.1). Classification (NCBI taxonomy): domain Eukaryota; kingdom Metazoa; phylum Chordata; class Amphibia; order Caudata; family Ambystomatidae; genus Ambystoma; species Ambystoma mexicanum. The sequence goes on from NC_090924.1 coordinate 95,092,661, forward strand.
CAGCTAATCCCAGTATTTATGAGTTTTTTGGCAAAAAAGCTTCTGAACCGCATATCAACATTGGTATTACTTTTTGTTGATATAATATTATGATATGTTTGCAGGAATATCTTGCACATTTATGCGACAGCACTTTGGCTCGACATATCAAAGATTGTAGTTTACTTTTTAGATTCAGTTCATGCTCATTTTCTTTCAGTGTGTCTGCTGTAATAACACCTAAATACTTATAAGAGGGTACTCTCTCAAGATACGCATTATCTAACCTCCGTTGGTATGAGTTAATTCTGGAATTTATATTGTTTTTGCATACAAGAATTTGGGTTTTGTCCGAATTTATTACCAGATTGTTCTTTTTGACATATCTGTTCAGATTATTCAAGAGGATCTGTAATCCAATCGGGGTTTGGGACATTAAAACCAAATCATCTGTGTATAGTAGATAGCTTAGTTGTTGCAAACCTGATTTTGGAGCATCACTCAATGCCTCTAAGAATGCTCTTCTCAAATCCAAGGTGAACATATTAAATAATGTGGAGGCTAAAATGCATCCTTGTTTAAGACCCCTCTGTGTCGGGATGCTGGCTGACAGAGACCCATCAAGCGTTACCCTGACTTGCATGGAAGTATTCGTCTGCAGGAGCATAATCAAGGCTAATAATGATGGAGGGCAGTTGTAATTGCTTAACTTCTAATACAATAGGACCCGATAAATTGAGCCAAACACTTTTTTTTACAGTTTTTAAGGAGTATATTTTGACAAAACATTATTCTCTGCTACTAACTATTCTGAATAATATTTAACACTCACTTGGAAAAGAGGTTAGTGTTCCCTAATATACACAGTTTTGTCAATCAGTGTGTGATTTTTGAGCTTGTTTATAAACAGTACTACTAGTACATGCGAGCCTTGTAACATAAAAAAGCACCGACCTGGTTCAGAGGCAGCAGATTTGTAGAAGTGAGAATTCACCTGCTCACTCTACCCCTCCCTGTGGCAGAGTCAGTGAAGGGAAGAACTTCCAGGGAAACCCTCTGGGGGAGAAAACCCTGTGGTGAAGCTGGATATATGTCTCCGGTTGTATAGTGTAGATGACTTCCTTGATGTGTCTCGTAAGAGTGGAGCCCCAGGAATCCCTGGGAACCGAAAGCAAGATATTAGAGAATGGCATGCATATTAGGGGTAACACTTCAGGAGGGAGATAATAGTACCTGGTATTTGGTAGTCCTTATCTGAGGGATTACAACGTGCTCGGTTGGTAGTGGTTTGTATTTCAGGGTCCTGCAACATGTCCATAAACAATGGTCAGGTAAGACAAGAGTACAAGAGGGAAAGGAAGGAACCAGGAGATGGAAGGGGAGATAGGTGACACCTACCAGGAAGGTTCTCTGGAAGCTGTGGCTTGTATATAGCCGTTGGTGTGTGCTTAAAGGAACCAGAAGTGTCAGACTCTGCAATGGCAATATAAAGGGCGCCTGGCAGAGTTCTGATATGCCCAGGAGGGTACCTGTGTGTAAAAAACGTTCAATCAGGGTGTGAGATCCTCAGACAAACTATCAAGTTTTGAAGCTATTTTATTTTGCCTTCAAAACGATTTTGCACAGATGAATATATTTAAACATTTACAAGACTTTCGCTAAGCACGAAAGTTTTTAGGACAGACATTTCTTTTTCAGTGGAAATGAAGGTAAGTATCATCCTCATTTCTTGTTTGAGGAACAGTTTCCACAGTGGTGCACAAGTATACAGTACAGGTGAGTGGTGGCTTAGGATTAGACCAAGTGCGACCCAGGACTGTGGTAAGTCCGGGGGTGCTAAACACAAAAGTGTACGCAACACTTATCTACAAACACATATATACAGGGGTTGTGCCACAGGACATCGATACGGAAGTGTTTTGGCCAAACAGGGCTTGGTAAGGGCCCGAGGTGGTGGTGGCCTTCATCAGGATAGTTGCTTGATAGTGGTGCTGACCGTATGGGTATTGTCTGCAATGGTGCAGCGGGGACGCTGTGCTAGGAGTCCTGTTGTGGGTGCTGGACTCTTGGATGCATGTCTGCATGTGACATGCCGAGAATCGTATGAATCGGGTCACTGAGGCTGCTCAATACAGCCTATGGTCTCAAGAAGCAATGTCAGAGACTGGCGGATGCGCTCCTCGCGGCAATGGATTCTGCAAAGGGACGTAATTGTTTCCGCAGAAGGATGCCAGACCTGAATAAATGGAGGACAGTTTGTGTTAAATGTAGGCGAGTGAAAAATGAGACACTGGGCAACAGAGGAAATGTTTGTACCAAAGGGGGAGGAGTTCTCGGTCTTCTCAATATGCAACCACAGCGTGGATGATAACAGGGCGATTTTGGAGTGCAAATTAGTTTTCACTGAGGATACAGAAAGGAAACAAGGTTACTAGAAGAGTGAATCAAAGAGGGTTCCTAAGTGTAAGATTCTAATGCGAACTCACAGAGCGTGGCTGTCAGGAGAGTAGCAACGCGTCCAGGCTTCTGTGAAAGCTGGAATTGAATGCTCACCAATGCAGGAGGAGGAGTCAAACCCACAGAGTTCTGCGGGACGACTGGACCGATACTCTGCATTGGAGGGTCCATCTCAGAAAGGAAACAGCCGTAGACCCTGGAATGTTTCCAACGGCCCCAGAGCAACCATCCTTGTCTCCGGGGGATGACATAGTGTGTCTTGATGGTTGCTCCAGTAATGGGTCAGTAATTTTGCAACATTTGATTTTTGTTATAGGACCTTAATAAGGATGAACCCCTGAAGATGGCATAATGTGCCAAAACGTGTTGGGTTATTTCCTTTGATCCTTCTAATAAGGTGTTCAGTAGGCAATCAGGGTACTTATTTAAATATATGTGTTGAGGTTGCCTATCTCTATTATAAAATATGTTTCTACTTTATCCACACAAATTGTGTACTAACATCACTTTTACTATGACCTATTACTTGTTGTATATACTTTGTTGAAGTTATTTCACAAAACGTTTTCAAAAAATTCTTTCTGAGTCAATTTTTTGTATCAATGCATTGACCAACTATATATATATACAGTGTGCAGTTGGGCTCTGGATGTGGTTACATTTGGAAACTCTGTGTTATGTGTTCTCAGTGGGCCCCACTTGCCACTTCATGTTTCCACATTTGTATCTCAGAAATGGGATGGTAAGCCAGGCATTGTGCAGCACTCATTTTTTTTAGAAAACATAAACATTTACCATGACTAACACAATTGAAAGAAAACATTATATTGGGTGACTTAACAGGAAACCAATTATTTGGATGTGGCAGTGGATCACAGCATTGGGTAAGTTACTATTGTATTGCATGTATGACTCATGAGAAGACCCAGTAAATGTCACATTATTGTGCCTGATCATCAGATGAACAGGTCATCTGCACGTTGATTGAAAAGTCCTGTTGCACAACATCTACTAAGCATTACACATAGCGAGGGCACTGGTTAAACTGTGTGACATCCTGGCTCCACACTTATACATATCACAGAACGGTTTTCACATTTATTTTGGAATCAAAGTTAGTACACCTTATGCAACTAAATTAATACATTCATTATATTATTTTTCAAACAGTGCATTAAAAACATTTTGAATTAGCCATTCTCTGCACATTACAATTTACTAGTTGAATTAATTTATTTACATCATGCATACATACATTCAATAAAATATCTCACAAGTAAATGAATTAAATATATTTTTACTCCAGACATTATAAATGTGACAGAACTGTCAACATCTGTTTCATGGTCCTTCATTTCTGTTGACAATTCATCAGGGCAACAACTTGATGAAAGAAATGTCATTTTCTCAATTCCCTATATATAGCAATGCACTTCAGAATGCAATATTGCCAATGGACATATATTCATAAATGTAAAGGTGTGCTGACTAAGTTGCAGAGAGACATATTCATTATTAGTAACCCGGCGAGAGCGAAGCAGAATGCAGCAAACATTCCGATTGGCTCTCGCCAGGTCCCTACCCGGCCAGGAATCCCTCCGTCGGGATTCCACAGCCTTTGTCCCCAGCGGGGGGTGTGGCAGCCCCTCAGCCAATGAGGAGGCTCGAAGCGGGGCCATCCCCGCTGCGGGGCCATCCCTGCTCCGAGCCTCCCCGCGGCTGAGAAGCTGCCTTCGCCCCCCGCCAGGGACTCGGGTAAGTCTTTTTTTTTTTTTTAATCCCTTCCCTCCCTCCCACCCACCCCCCCCAACTTACCTTCTTGGTCCTACGTCCCCAGCGGGGGACGAGGGAAGCCTCCAGCCGTGTGGAGACTCGGAGCGGGGCCATCCCACGGCTGGAGGCTTCCCTCGTCCCCCACCGGGGACGCAGGTACGTTTTTGTTTTTTTTTGTCCCACTCCCACCCTCCCAACCCCACTTACCTTCTTTTTTATCCTTTTTTCGGGAGCGGACGCGCTGGGAACACTTGTGTTCCCAGCGCGTCCGCACACAATGGCCGCCATGGAAAGGGAAAATGGACTCCGTTTTCCCTTTCCATGGCGGCGGCCATTTTCTTTTCTTTTTTTTTCTCCCGAAACGCCGCAGCGCCGAGCTAGGTAGGTTCATTACTGAATGCAGGATTGTAGCTTCTAATCTATCTATCCAATAGTTTAATTCCTAGAAATAACTGTCAGGTACCACAATTGTGTGGCATATGATCAACATAGCTACCAGATTATGATCACCTTTATACACCATATATTTCTTTATGGCAAGCCATTTTTTCCAAAACTTAGACGTTACTGTGCCCTTATAGAACATTTCTATCTGTTTGTTTGGATTTAAGTGGTCAAGGGAAAAAAGTAGTGGTAATATGTTCATAGGGTTTTGCAGGCTGCCATGGCAATGGAAGAGGGGCTGTGTACGGAGCTCTGCCTTCTCATTCCATGCTAGCTGTCTTGGAAAAGGATTTTCCTTCCTTCTTACTATAGGAAGAAAAATCTATGTTTTAGCACCCTGGGTTCCTGCTTTGGGAACCAGGGGTGCTAATGGTCTATATCCCCCATTTCAGGGACTGCAATGGACGAGATTGGTCCGTAGCCCTCCTTATTTATTTATTTATTTATTCATTTATAACGCCCCAAAGCCCACAGACATCAGACTGTGTGGTTACAGTATTTGGTGAGGAAGATGAAGTGGAGGAAGACAGCTTACTACTTGCTGAGAAAGGAACAACCTTTCTGAGAGCTTTGCAGTCATTGGATTTGGTGCAGCGCGCATGGTGGTGGTCCCGTAGGAGTACTGTCCAGGTCGTCTGCGACTAAGTAAAAAATTGCACAAAGTGCATTTCACTTTGGTAGCTTTAGCCTTTGGTACACTCCCAACAGTAGCAAAGAACTGGCACACCCATGATTCGATCTTGGTGCTAGAAGTAGGCACTTCCTCTACCTCATCGTCTTGGTCCTCTTCATTGTCTTTGAAAGTACTGCACTTTTTTTGTTGTGCAGGTCCTCCAGCTGGTGGTGGTGGTAGCTCTTGGGGAGGAGGGATGGCAATAACTGATGACATTTTTAAGATAAATAGTAGTTTTGATAACATTCTTCCAAGTATGTCCTGTGTACTAGATTGGTAATGGATAATGAGTACGAAAAGGTGTAGGAGGTGTGCAAGGGAAATTTTGAAGTTGAAAGTTCCTAGATCAGTAGAAAATGCACTTCCAAACTGTCTTCAAAGCACGGATCCGATCACAGAGTGCAGACGCCTTTTCGAACACGTCACCAGGCCGCGAGCAAGCATATAGTCACGTGGCACTCTCCACAATGTCTGCGATGAAGTCCGACGTTCCCGGACGTCTACGGATGCAAAATTATTTCAAAAAGTTGCAAAAAGTGTATAGACATGTTAACAATGATGCTACTAGGTGGGAAATGGCAGAGTTTTATGGTGAAACTTTGTAAATTGGACAAAAATATTGCTTATTGGCTAAGTATGATATTAGTAAGTTGTAGGAAAATAGCATGCATTGGTAAAAACCCATGAAATTAACTGAAAAAACTTTGTTAATGGGATTCTATGGTTAAGTTGCACTACTAAAAACCTATGAAATTCAATGAAAAAATGTTGTTAATGGGATGTTATGGTTAAGCTGCACTAATAAAAACCTATGAAATTCAATGAAAAAATTAGTTAAGGGGGCGTTATGGTTAAGTTGCACTAATAAAAACCTATGAAATTCAATGGAAAAACATTGTGTCTCATTACTAGTTTGGAGGCAGCCATGCCCTGCCTCAAAACTCGGGTCCGGGTCTGGGTTCCCTGAATGGGGAAATACCGGGCCTTTCCGATCTTGGAGGGCCCAGTATTTCCCCTTTCAGGGAACCCGGACCCAGACCATCCCCATTCCCATTTTAGCCCCCATAGGGCTCAATGGGAATCGGGAGCATTCTAACAACGGGCCCGTTGTTAGCATGCTGGGCCGCTCGCATGACCCGCTAAGGATGTCTGGTAAAACCAGATATCCAGAGCGGGTCCCGCGAGCGGCCCTCGTAATAGGGCGGTAAAGGGTTAACGGCTCCGGCACCTTTATCCTCCAGACCATCATTCTTTGCCTGCCAAGCGATTACAGAAGGGGAAAGACCATATGCAAATCAGGCTTGGCCCCACCCCCAAAGGGGTAGTCCAGCCCGAACTGCTAGGTCACATCCCTTCTGCACCTGTAACCATAATGTCCCTGCAAATAACAAGGGGGGTCCTGGGAGACACTCTGCCAGACATGAGTCCTGGTTACAAGAGCCTTACCCAGAGTCTTTAGCTCACTATCTTTCACAGAGGAGAAATATCCTTAACATATCAGTCTTTGTCCTGCCCTGGGGCAGTCCAGCACCGAAAGGTTCGGCAATTCTCCTCTGAACAAGATTACCAACAGCAACCCCAGACACGTGTTTCATTATGGTTGAACCTCATCAGTAGGGTGTAGCTGTGCCTCTCTAAGAATAGTGAGCAAGGGGTCCACGTCTGGATTCCGCTTGTAACTTAGGGTGAGACACAAAGTTACTTGAAATATGCAAATAACAAGGGGGGGTTCCTGGGAGACTCTCTGCCAGACATGAGTCCTGGTTACAAGAGCCTAACCCAGAATCTTTAGCTCACTATCTTTCACTGAGCAGAAATATCCTAAACATATCAGTCTGTGTCCTGCCCTGGGGCAGTCCAGCACCGAAATACTAGGCAATTATCCTCTGAACAAGAGTACAAACAGCAACCCCAGACAGTATTTCGGTCTGGTTAAACCTCATCAGTAGGTTGTAGCTGTGCCTCTCTAAGAATAGTGAGCAAGGGGTCCACATAGATTTTTCAGTGAACCAAAATAAGTGAGCCAGATATGTGATGTCATTTTTGATGTCCTGGGTGTTAGTCTTAGCAGTGCACGGTCTTGGCGTGAGTTATGTTTGCTTAGCTCTCCATAACTGGCTTATTTCTGAGGTTTTTCGGTTTTACCTGTAACCATAACATCCCTGTAACAATGTTTTTCCATTGAATTTCATAGGTTTCTATTAGTGCAACTTAACAATAACATCCCATTAACTAAGTTGTTTCATTGAATATAGTTATAAACAACATTTTACACTATTTATCTGAAAATAAATTCATGCACAGTGACATTTCTCAGTACAGGACAGTAAAAAGAGAATACATGGAAAGCTCCTTGAGCAGATAAAAGTACTTTTTCCATTTGTTCTATTTAAACCTCAGTATAATCCACAACATACAGTCTTATTCCTCCATCTCAATTGCGGCTGATTGGTGAACTTTGTAAGGGCAAAACCCAGGCAAATCAACCCTTTAAGTTCAGCATAGTTTTTGCCCCGAGCAAGACATGATGCGCGGCAGAAACCATCACATGTGACTCTGCTGAAAACAGCATACTTCAGAATTGGTTGCTCTCACGCGACCTAAGCTTGCCGCATGCTTTGTAGTAGTTGTCACTCAGATTTGGGCAGGACGTCAAGATATGTCATACATTTTCAATTTGCTGCCCACAAATCCGGCAGAGGCGCTGCTCAAACGGGATACCCTGCCAGGCTCCCATGACACCATAAACTGGCAAGATGTCCAGGCTCAATTGTAGGACGCAATGGATCACAATAGGAAAATGCCACTTAATTAAATACTGCCTTGGACCCTTGGAGAAGCCTCCTTGTTGAGCATAGTATGCATGTTTATGGCTTCCCTCTAAGGACTCAAGAGTCAGGATCCTATCATGGTTCCTACTCACAATGTCAAGTGTGCCCAGGAAGACGGGAGCTCATGCTCAGAGCAGCATGACAAAGAGGTCTCAAGGAAATGGGCTTTTAATATGCTCTCTAGTTCATTGAGGCATGCGCTGCAAGAGTATTGCTCTGCATGGGCCATGCTAGAGTGCAGCAGCGAAGGGTACCTATCGCCAACGAATGCTATAATTTACAAGCTGCCACCATCCAGATTGAAACAAGCGACTGGCAATCTAGTTCCAGCCTCATCATCTCCAATGGTACGGTGCAAGGCAATCCTAGCAGGGACCTCAGAATTTTTCCTTCCAATTTTGGCAGCCATTTTATTGCTCTACTTGGCAAGGTATCCGGGGCATACATAATCCCTGGCACAATTGCTGTTTTGTAAGCTATTACTTTTGTCTCCAGTGAACAACCCCCTCCACATATCCATTACATTCTTGATGGCGAGCCACTCAGCCCACATCTTCGGTTTGATAGTCTCATATAGGTAAGTGTGAGTCGGGATGCCCTTACCTGTAGCTGCAGGTACCTATATTTGCCTATTAATTCCAATTTATTTGGGCCTAGGTGCCAATTGAACTTAGTTGTCCCCTGTTTTTTCCTACCAAATACCATTATCTTTGTTTTTGCTAGATTTATCGAAAGGTCATTTTCCTCTGTGTACATCTGTAGAGTATTCAGCGAGTGTTGTAGGCCAATAGGAGTTTTATCGAGAATAACAATGTTGTCTGCTTATGTGAGGGTGATTGCTACTTCTTGCCCATATCGCGGGGGATGGGTATGGGCTGCCTTCATGGCCTTATGCAGGTCAGCCATGTATAGATTGTATATTAGTGGGGCCAAGACATAGCCTTGCTTTAGGCCCACATTTGTCTCGATAGACTGAGATAAACTGCCATCATGTAATAATCGGACCTTTATCGTTGTTTTATGGTGTAGTTGTTTCATATAATGGGGTATCGTGGTACCAGTAGGCATCAGAGATCAGATTGTTAAGTACCCATAATACGTGCTTAGTGCCAAAACCCTTTCTGAGGCCAAAATGATGCTTGCTTACGAGATGATTTTCATCTGACCACCGGACAAGCATGTCAAGCAAAATGCTAGTGAAGATTTGTGAACTGCAATCTAGTATAGCAAGGAGTCTGTAGCAACTGGGGTTGGTGCGGGGGTCTTGTTTATGCACAGGAATGAAGATTGAGTCATGCCAAGAACTTGGAACACCCCTTCTGCAAATGTGCAGAAAAAATTATTTCAAGAGTTTAGCCCACTTAACTGGGTCCTTCTAGTAATGGAGAGACCATCCGGTCTCGTAGCCCTTGAAGGCTTCGTCTTCTTAATTGTCACCACCATGTCCACAGCCTCTACATGAGACTGTATGCTTGTGGCTCCCTCCAGGCAGTCCTTGACGCTAAGCTTAGATGCTCCCTGAACCCTAAAACACTTATTTATGTGGGATACCCAGCTTCGCCAGCAATAGCACTCACCTCTGTCTGCCTCTGATGGAACGTATTATGAACCAAAGCTTCTTAGAGTCTTGAGTATGTATAAATCTATTTATGTGCTGCCATTTTGCTGTAGTGTCTCTGTAACGGTGGTCACTGAGCCACTGTTGATATGCCTTTCTTAGGGCGACCAACTTATTCTTACTGTCCACAGTGGACAGAGATCGACTCCTCTTAACTTTATGGCGCTCCGTATCATTTTACATTCTTTATTTGTGATGACAGCATCATATTGTATCCAGGGTTTATTTCCCTTTCAATCAATGGTCCATTGCTACTTCTCTCGACCCCTTATTGAGGCAACCATGGTTTTTAAATCTCAGGCGTGCTTTGCCAGTAATTCCTCGCCTTGGTGACCATGATTGTTAATTTCAGTATTCAAAGTTGCCAATATTTCTAGAAGACCGACAGAGACGATTTTCTTGCATGTTTACAGTGGGGTTACGCTTCAATTTTTTCATAGAACTGGAATTCAGTGGTTTACAAGTCATTCTTACAGTGACATGATCACTCATAGTCACCGCTTTACAGTGCAAGGTAGGCATTAAGTCACGGATCACTTGGTTGACAAAAATAAAATCAATAAGGGAGGATGAGGTACCATTAGACCAGGTGTAACAAGGCCTGTCCCCTTCATAGGGAGTGAGACAAGGTCGAACTCCACCAGGACAGCCCTCCAATCAGAGCCCAATCCCATGCCAAGGGGCACTCCTTTCCGTTTCCACCAAGTGTCAGACCAACTAGGCAGTTCACATTGAAATCTCCAGCCAGCAGGATAACCCCCTTCTTGTTATTGGGAACCGATAAGCACAAGGTGTCACAAACTGTGTCCATCAGTTCACGTGTATATTTATGCCAGGAGGGTCATATATGCTCAAGATCAGAGTGTCACCAGGGACATTGGCAAATTCCCTCAATGCTACTGCCCATAGATTAGGATCTTCTCTGATGCACTTAAATGGTCTGGACATGTATTCTGATTTTGCCCCTATACATAGGCCACACAGGGGGGCAAGCCAGAACATTGTAGTATAGCCATCCATGTAAAAGGGAGCCGTTAACCAGGTTTCCTGCAAAATAAAGATGTTAGACATCCAGAGTTCCTTCCCGCCCTGCCTGACCCCCCTGCTGTCAACCCAATTTTTGGCTTTGGAGAGGCCCCCATTATGCGATCTTTGTGTCCTGTGTGTCATCCTTTCTTCACTCAGTACTTTATTTGATACGGACAGAAAGACTTCCAAGCCAAGTTCATGATAAATCTTGGCGTGCTTACATACTCTTTCTGTTATCATGGGCTAAATAAAAGTAATCAGTCCCCAGTTTGTCTGGCTAAAAAAAATTGGGAGCTCTACACACTCAATATCCCTGGAGGAGATCACTTCCAAATCTGGAATTAGATGGGATAGGTCCAGTAGCCTCGACCTGTTAAAGAAAGGGCTGGGGTCAGTAGGTGCTGTTTCCACAATTGTTAGATATTTAGAAGGGGGGCACAGAGCTGCTCCCAAGTGATGGGTGAGATAGCCTCTGGTTTGCCAGTAGGTGCCACACAATGTCTTTGGCATCTGCCAGCCAAGGCTCCCTTGCTTGAACGTCTTTGTTGGTATGCCTGTGCAGGGTGGGCGACATATTTGGTTCCACTGAGTACTGCCCACTAATTCCTTTGACAGAAGGTGATTTAGGCCCCAGGCAAGAATTTTCCTTTTGATGCCCCCATATTGGCTGTTAGATTTGCCTCGAGGCATTAGTTTTATATTGACCAGCCGATGAAATGAAGGCCATATTTGAGGGCGGTGGCCGGTACCTGCCACCCGGTCTCGCTTGTGGAACAGTAAGCCGAGTGGTCGTAGGGCCCTGCAACGTTACCTCCCTTAAAGTAGCATCTGTTCAAGTATTACTGACTGAGTGTCCATCTCTTCCCGCGGCCCCACAGCCTGTGAAACTCTCTGGCCGTTTATCGGCGTTGGTTTTCCTGATTTTCAACCTTTGAGGGACAACCCCTCCTCCCTGCACAGACTGTGTTAATAAGGTGAATTCCTTTGAGTGTGGTGTGTGGTTTCCATTTGGGGTGTTGAACATAGCCTGCTCTATGGCAATAGTTTCAAGGGCTGGTTCCCTGGTGATAGCCGTGACTCTAACAGTCCCAACCACAGTTTCTTGACTCACCACGTCAACCAATTTGCTCATTTCCGGGGGCACAGTAATATGTTTTACCTTTGTGCTGGCGTGGGAAACATGCTGCCTTTTGGAGTTATGGACACAGCACTCCCGATGGTCTCTAATGTTCGCGCACTCTTGTTGTGTGTTAGAATGCAAACCATTCCTATTATATGCCATGGTGTTGTCAATGACCTGACAGAGCATACGATTGGTTTATCGCCGAGTATCTGCCATTTTATTGCACAATAAAAAGATAGAATCAAGTTTACTTGTTAAGGAGTTCCAGGCCAGAGTCCCTGGAGCACTAGGTTCTTGATTAGTTTGCTCAGATTCATCTTCATACACAGAGAAATTCAAATCACTCTCTTCTTCACCTGAAGAACTCTCCAGTGTTGTGACTAGCTTCTCCTAATCCGGGCTGGTGGACCAGTCCTCATTTGAGGCTGAATTCAGATCGTCATTCCCCCGTCGTGGGAAATTGGGTTTGAGGCCCTTACATAAATTCAGGAGAGAACCATTGTTATCATGAAATAGGAACTGTCAGATTCATCTGCCATAGCAGCAGAGTTTGAAGTGATATTTGGATTTGGGTGGACAAGAGGGACTGAGCCCCAGCATCAATACTCTCAGGGGCTGTGTTGTTAATAGCCTCATATAGGGATGCATTCTCCACCTCCGCCCCCCGTATACCCTCCCGAGCGGCTGCCTTCTTGCCAAAGAATGCAAAAATGTCAGGTTTGGTCACCATTTTATTAAACTTGAAGTCATTTGTTCCCTTCTTGGTATGCAGAGAGTAGCCACCCCGAAACGTTGCGCTGCACAGTCATTTCAGCTCCACTTCCCGCTCTGCGTTCCACAGAACTAGAGGTTTTTAGGTCCTGCAAGTCTGCAACAGTTGAAAGCCACACCTCCAGGAATTAACATTGCAGAAAGACTACAGGCAGCCACGGCAGACCACTTCAGCTCCACTTCCCGCACCACGTTCCACGGGACTGGAGGCTTTTAGGTCCTGCAAGTCTTCAACAGTTGAATGCCACACCTCCAGGAATTAACACTGCAGAAAGACTCCAAGCAGCCACGCAGACCACGTCAGCTCCACTTCCCACTCCGTGTTCCGCAGGACTGGAGTCTTTTAGTCCTGCAAGTCTGCAATAGTTGAAAGCCACACCTCCTGGAATTAACACTGCAGAAAGACATTAGGTTTCTCATCATTGAGTGATACGGGCAATTCGTTTTTTTTTTTGGGTGGCCCCACATAGCTGTTTTATGCAGAGAAATCAGTGTTGTTTTTCCCTAAATGTTTGCAAAATATGCATGCCACCGTATTGTGTAGTGCAATGCCGAGGCTCTGAGCCTGCTGCCCGGCTGTGGTTGGCAATTAAATTCTGATCAGGGCAATTAATTCATAATGCAATCATCTAGGCACACTGAGTGATCAGCTTCTAGGGTGAGCACATTATGATATCAAGGGAGGTTATTCTATAATCTTGGGGGAAGATTTTGACATGTGCATGGACTCAGGCACTATTGACTGTATGTATGATTACCAAGAACGTGTATTCCGGAAATTAGATCTCATTCTATATTTTGTGAGCAGTAGGAAGGTGGTTGCTTACACTCTTAAATGATTTTAATCTGTATATAATTATTGGTCACACACGATCAGACTCTGCAGTAAAGGGTGACTTGCCCGCTTTGCTTACTTTATATGCACAGTTTTTCAGATTGGTGGCACATCGTTGGCATGTTAGTCATGATAAGGCCATAAATGCTTAAGATGGCCTTTCCAGTCTTTTGGTAGGCTCTCCTCGGTAATATCCACCATCCATCATAGTAGACTGAATTGGCACCAGATTAACCCGTTTTCCATTTTGCACCAAGTATTACAAGAAGGCAATGCATTAATTAGTAAATGTTTTATCTTAGGTGAGGACCCTGGTTCTATTATTAATTCTTTCATTCTCTGCATAGTGCCACACATTCTGTGCTTGCAATTTTGAATACGCAGAAGTCTAAAAGGTATAGGCTTGCTTGGTTTGACAAAGATTGTATACAAGAAAAATAGGAGCAACTACTCGTTCTAAAGGGCAGTGCCTATACACAACACATGAAAGCCTGGGCAAATTATAGACAGAACTCCAATAGGGCTAAGCAGCAGCCCTGAGGAATAGCCTGCAATTGAATACAATCATTACGTTCATGGAAACAATCAAAACCTTTTTGGTGTCTAGAGCCTGAACATTTTACCTCTGTCTTTGTGTCTGAGAAGAGTATTTCCCAGGTTGATAATAATGACATGTTGCCTCTGGCTCAATTATCTACTGAGATGAGATAGGGCTCCTTGGGATTTGTATGCTCTCTGGGGGATAGCTCAGGGGCAATGTGCTCATCTTGAATGCAAGAAGAAGCGGAGAAGCACAGGTTCGATCCTCAGGTCTGTGGTTAGCAACCTCTGGGTATTAAGCGTGTTGTAAATAACCCATTACAATTACAATATTTGGGCTCTTTGTCTAACAAACATGTAATTTTTAATCAATTTTGACAACACAACATTTTCCAGCAAAATGGCTGGTCATTGTAATTGTTCTTATATGTAAGAAGGGCTTGAGATCTGCACCTGTCTGCTACAGGCCTGTTGTGTTGAGCAATTGATCTATTACGATATTGGGCAAGTTTTTATGTGGAAAGCTATTTCGTTGGGTGGATGACAGCAACATTCTGGAAGACAGCCAACTGGTGTTCTGTCCAAAACTGGTCATCACATAGCAATGCATTTACCTGTCTGTTATAATTGTTAAACACCATGGGGAGAAGGGAATAGGGGTATCTTCTTGACCTTCAGTGACTTTCGAACAACATTTGACAGTGTTGATCGAAAGTTGCTATGGCGAATTCTGGTAGAACTGGGATTTGATGCACAGCTACTAAGTTCAATAGTACGTTTAATAGTTCAATAGTGTACTGTGAGCCAATCCTATTTCATATAGGGAAGGTACGGCAAATCTATGACCCTTTTACATGAACTATAGAGGTCTAAAAGGGATGCCTAATAACATCGTTATTGTGTAACCTTTACATTAATGGATATGTAGCAAATGTGTTTTATACCCTCTTTGCCATGTACAGATGACATAGTTGTTTTGACAGAACCCCTGAAGAATTACAAAGCCTCTGGGTGGGCTATGACACATCATATGAATGTAAACATTGATGAGGGCCTCATTACGACCCTGACGCTCCTGTAATGAACAGTGCTGGTACATCTGAAATAATCATGTCCTCCTCCTTGACCATGCCTGCTGTGTCACAAACACCTTCCACTGGAAGCCTAAATAAACAGTCAGCTACTATGTTTTCTCTGCCAGGGACATGACTCATCTTGTAGCTCATAACTCATTATAGCCTTGTAACCCTACCATCCACCTAGAAATTCTCTGGGAACATTTAGCCCAATCACTGCTACTTAAGAGTTGAACCAAAGGCTTGTGGTCAGACTTTACCTGGAATTCCTGACCCCAAAGAAAACATGTAAAATGTAAAATGGCCCAGAAAACTGCCAGGCCTTCTCTTTTTTCATACAACAGAGTTTCAAAAGCTGTAAAAACTAAATTTAGAAAATTATAGTTGCAATTCACATGGTATCCGATACGGGATATCCTGATTATTCTTACTTAAAGCAGCCCAAGGTAGCCATGAGAAGCATAGAGCAATGTGATGCCACAATGAATACGTCTTTTTTCAAGAATTTTACTCACTAATTTTTTATTTCACAAAAGTGAGTATATTTGACAAATGCATAAAATTCATTGCTTTTAACAAATACATGAATTTAACAAAAAACACAAGAAACAATTTAATTTAATAAATCTGATGGTTGACTGTTTGAATGAAGACCAGAAACTTTGTATAAAGCAAAACAAAGAAAGAAAAAAAGAGAAAGAACTATTCAGTTCAGTTAATTAATTAAACAAAATATAAATCCATTTGTGCAAGTCTGCCAGAACTGTTCAGTTCAGTTAATTAAACAAAATGTAAATGCATTTGTACAGGTCTGCCAACGTAAACTTTTCACATTATTCAGATTTGAAAAGGAGTAGTCAGCTACCACGTTTTCTCTGCCAGGGACATAACTCATCTTGTAGCTCATAACTCATTATAGCCCTGTAACCCTACCATCTGTTAGGAAAGATTTCGTAATTGTAGGGAATTTTCCTTCCATGTGGCAACCCCTAAACTTTTTGCTATTGTTTTTAACCTTGTTCTTGACTTTGCCAGAGAAGTACAGCCTTCTGCCGCACTTCTCTGGGCTTTCGCTCCTTTTCTTATGGGGAAACTGACATGCCCTTAAGACAGTCAGTACCGGGGAACGCTGTTTCCCGTAGTTTCTTTTATCGTGTTGCGGCTTTAGTGCAACATGACACAAGAGGGCACTGTAAGCTAAGTTACAGCTCTCTTCGGTCTCTAGCCTTCTACAGACCCTAGATACTCTTTTAGGATGGTATTTGATCGGTGCAAGTCATTCAGGGACTCGAATGGTGGCAGCGATCGTTTGAGCTCCTTTTGGCGTTCTGAGCACGTTTTTGCACTGAACCCAAAATGGTGGCCTGGCTCTCCAAAATGGCCAGACCACGAGGCTCCTTTGTCTTGTCCACTGACCGTCTTGCTCCCTTCACCTTCCCCAGGTCGGGCGACCCGGGGCCTTCCTTATTTGGGCATGTACTTTCCCGCGAAACGTGGTTGCTTTCGCGGGCTTCTACATGTCGTTTGTGTGCCTCCAGGGTGTGGGCTGGGATGTCTGGTCCCAATACACATCCTGGGTGCCAGAGAGTCTAGGGTGGTGTGAATGCCTGGGACCACTGTGGTCCGTGATTGGTCCACGTATGGTATGTGTTTTGATGAGCGGATCTCCCATTGGCTCCCCTCCGTTTTGGCGCGAAGGGAACCGTGGATAAGAGGGGGCTGGAAACACCACTACCATGTCGATCTCCTGAGTTCTCACGAACGAAGGAATACAGGAGCCAAGTATCCTGCAACTACGAGGCTGGACCGAGGAATCGCTGGTGACCCGCTGAAGGAATCCTCCTTTGCACTGCTGTCGTCCGGAGAGCCCCTGTCCTCCTTTGATCGAACCAGAAGGCCTGTACTGGTGCTTCGACCTTTGGAATAGCAGGAACAGCTATTCCCGGCATCTTCAACCATCTCCTGCCAAGTAAGCCTTCGGAAGCGTCTCTGGGCCATCCAGTTGACTGACCAGCTTACCAAGGAGGTTGGCTCTGCAACCGCCGCGAGGTTGTGTTGTATTGCGAGGCCTTGTCCCTCTCCCACGCTTCGTACGCTTGGCGTCCCCAGGTCTGAAGGGAGGAGGGTTCATTTGGCTCGAATACACACGGCCGCTCCATTGTCCTGTGCGGCAACAAAACTGTGCCGGTTTCGTCGATTGGGACGTCTTTTTGCTCTACACGACTACAAAGCGTCTCCTGCTCTTCTGAACCTGCCAGCTGCTGAAACTATCGTGGAGAAGCCTGGGTCTGCTTGCTTCAGGGACCGGTGAGTAGTATATCTAGGATCTGGTCGCCCTCCTGCAGTATCCCATTGCTTTTCCCTGCTGTGTAAAAACAGCACCCTTTTGCCGCGCTCGCGCTCTGCTTCTGCCCGCTGTGGAGGCTGCGCTTGAGCTGCGGAACCTGTTCTTCTTCTGCTGTGCACTAACGTGAACTGCCTGACTTCCTCCAAAGAGCTTCCCCTTGTGTCCGTCGGCACCGGCGTGGCAGGTACTTTGAGCACAAGGCTCCACTCTTCGCAGGGCTCGGACTACCATCTAGTTAGGTGCCTATGAAGGCGAACTGAGTCGAAAGCATTATCGCACTGCCTGTTTTCCTTCCCTGGCAGGTGGACTACATATTTCGTGCTTTAAACGCTTGCGACTGTGTATTTGTATATATATTGTGTTGATATGGTATGTGTTGGTTTAATACTGTGATATTGTGATTTTCTCGCTACGGTCATTATTTTAAAGGCCTTAAAATAAATGTGTATCTATTTTTGATATAACAACTGTTTGGAGAAGTTTGTCAGCGCTCTTGCTTTGTGTGCTCACTGCGGGCTTTCAGTCACCCTCACCCCTCTTGAGACCTAGTCTTGACCGCCGCGATCGCTACCTTGATTGGTCTGGCTTGTCCAGAGGTTACCCTGTTCCAAGTAATTAGGTTGGCCTTCTGAACTTCTGCGCCACCAGGACAGAGTTCAGAAATCCGTCTTAACACCATCCACCTAGAAATTCTCTGGGAACATTTAGCCCAATCACTGCTACTTAAGAGTTGAACCAAAGGCTTGTGGTCAGACTTTACCTGGAATTCCTGACCCCAAAGAAAACATGTACAATGTAAAATGGCCCAGAAAACTGCCAGGCCTTCTCTTTCTATCACCGAGTAGTTCCTTTCAGCTCCCCTCAAGGGTCTAGAGGCAAATGCTATTACATGTTCTTCTTTTCCCGAATCTATTTGACACAAGGAGGCACCCAATCCTGATAAACTTGCATCCACCAATAATAGTGTCTTTCTCCCACTTACAAAACCACCTAATGAGGGAGCTCAAAAACACCCTCCTTAATGGCTCTGAAGGTTACCTGACACTCTTCGGACCATTTGAAATTGATACCTTTCTTGAGTAAATTCCTCAAGGGTGTGTAAATGGTGGCAAATCTATCAACAAATGTGTGGTAGAATTCAGCCATTCCCATGAATGATCTAAGTTGATCCTTGTCGACGGGTGCTGGAAACCTACAAATGTTCTCAACCAGGCTAGCCTTGGGTGACACACCTTGACCAGATACTTTGTGTCCAAGATATTCAACTTCCCTGACCCCTATTCTGCATTTGTTTCTTTGTACAGTAAGACCAGCTCCTCTAAATCTCTGTAGCACACATCTCAATACTCTATCATGCTCCCTTTCACAATCAGCATACACTACGATATCATCCTAAAACACTGCAACCTTTTCAAGAACCCTCAGAACCTCCTCCATAACTCTTAGAAAAACTGAAGCGGCAGATACCAAGCCAAAAGGCATATGTAAATACTTGAAAGTTCCTTCAGGAGTGACAAAGGCTTTGACTTGCTGATATAGTTCTTGGATAGGGGCACTTGATGATAAGCGGCCGATAAGTCAATCACTGAGAACCAACTAGGCTCCCCCAAAGTGGCTAGTGTCTCAGCAATGACAGGTAAGGGGTGTCTTTCTACATATATATTTTTATTAAGATCCCTGAGGTCTACACAAAGTCTCAGATTTCCGTTGCTCTGGGTAACAAGTACCACAGGTTGAAAGCCAATTGGTGCCCTCAATACGTTCAATGACAACTTTTTGGACTAAGTCATTGAGTTCCGTTGCTCTTGGTAACAAGTACCACAGGGGAAAGCCACTCGGTGCCCTCAATACGTTCAATTACACCTTTTTGGACTAGGTCATTGAGTTCCTCCCGAAGCAACTGCCGCAATTTCAGTGGGAATGGCCTCACTTTGTGCACAACAGGTTGTGCTCTTCTTTTCAATTTGATGTCATGTTCAAAATTGGTCAGCTTTCCCAATTTTGCTGTAAACACATCCGGAAATTCTTTTGTCCATTTATCATCCACTTCTGCAATCGTTATGGGATTTGCAGCACTCGCCTGAATGCGGACTCCCATTTTCCTCTGTTCATCCCACCCTAGAAGTGATGCCCCCTTTTTTGCCACTAAAATATCTGCAGTGCACTTCCTTCCTTTATATGACACATGGCCTTGAAATTCACCAATCAAAATAATGGTGGACTCCCCATACCCACAGGGTTGGACTTTAGCAGGAACTAGAATCCCAGGATCCTTGCCCAGCACATTTGTGAATGTATCTTCTGAAATTATGGTCCAGGGGGACGCTGAGTCGACTTTCATCTTCAAGTGACATCCATCAACTATAAAGTTGTCAACAGCTCCGTTATATTTGCCTGACACAGCATAGATGTGAAAGACATGCCTTGGATTTCCCTCCTGGACAGACAGACCCTCCGGTGTTCTAGTGATGGGTTGGCTCGGTATCTGACTGTAATGTTCCCTCTGATCCACAAGGTTTATCGAAGATTCTTTACGCATATTGGCGAAATGTCCTTTGCGTTTGCACTTAAAACAGTCTGCAAATCTGGCTGCGCATGTAGGAGTGTTGGTTGAGTGCTTGGAGCTGCCACACTTGGAACATCTTTGATTCCACCAATCTCTCCTGGGTGTCGACTTTTTCCTTGGTCCCATTGCACATACATCTTGTAGAGCTTGCTTGTCTATATTCATTTCTCTCATATATTGAGAGGTTTGTTCAATGCTGCGGGTAACTTCTATGGCTTGTTCCAAAGTCACATCTTTCGCTAGCAACTTTTCCTGGACCCTGACACTATTGATGTATCTTACCAAATGGTCCCTTATGAGGGAATCTGTCAGTTCACCGAAGTCACATGTGTGGCTTAAAGTCCTCAGAGATGCTACATAGGATTCCAGAGATTCAGAGCTGTCCTGGGCGAGTTGAAAATATCTGTGTCTTTCAAACATCACATTTTTCCTAGGCTCAAAGTGTTCCTCAATCTTTTTGATGGCTACAAGGTATTCATCAACATCACCCGCCCCCTCCTCTGCGCGTGGTCTGAGACCATCAAAGACAATCGTCCCCCAGGACCCAAATTGTGAAGAAGCAGTGCTTTCCTTCTGGTTGCACCATATCTGTCTCCGCCTATGGCCACTATGTAATTCTCAAACATGCATATCCATCTGTCCCATCTCACTGGGGGCGGCCTGGTTCAGTGAGAAAAGGTACAGGTGGAGGAATAGCCGCAGCCATGCTTTTGTTATTTTGCTGGGTCAAGCAATGGGTCCAAGTTACAGTAATGGGGACCTTTTATTGTCCAAGGTAAACACCACGAAAATTCATTCAGTCCTTTAGTATCTGAGAACAGTAGAGAAATGCACAGGTCGCAGGCTGCTCTGTGACCTAATAGTGCAGCACCTTGGACTGTAGAACGATGGAGGAATGTGCAGGTTGGTCGTTCCTTTGTGACCTGACAATGCAGAATTCCTGCAGCTGAGTGAGCACTGGCTGAGACGTAGCTCAATAATGCATTTGTGGTTGCCTGGCAACCACAATCACTGAAGAGAGAGGAGCGCCGAGTTGTATGTCTCGGGATTATCCAAGCTGGGCCAGTCCATGCTTTGTGCTCTGACATGAAGGAGGGGTGTGCGTGTGTGTGGGCCTCGCCCTATTGGCTGGATGGCACGAGCCCAAAATATCGAACCAGCTGTTCCTCCCCGCCCGCTCAGTAATTCCCTCAGTAATTCCTCCCCTGACCTGTCACCGGGTGGGGGCGCAGTGTCTGCTGCCTTGCGGAGCCACTTTCCAATCGCTCCTTGTTTCCCTTCCAGGGCTGGGAAGGCGGGTGGCAGGCGGCGGCGCCCTTCACTCTGGGGAATGCGAGAATGATGGTGGGTGGGCCTGGACGTTCCCACCTTAACGCAAGATCCTTGTCGCCAGTGTTAAATGTTGAGGACACTGAAATAAGGTGTATAGGAGTTTTATTAAGAACTAAGGGAGCAGGCAGCAGACACAGCTGCTGGTAGGTCAGCAACTTCATCAACGGCCTGAACTCCAACATTCTAGAGCTCAGGTTAGAAAATCAATAGGTCACGTAACACAGAACACAGACACATCATAATGAGGGCATACATTGGATGGATCAAAACACAAGAAGAAGCTCTGGCAAGGAGACAGCAACTCAAGATTCTTAGCTCTAAAAGGTCTTCATCTAGAGCCAGGTCACTCCTACCAGCTTTGCATCATGTTTTCCCCAAAGACAGCTAATATATGTTGCCAGGTCCCATGCCAGGCAATTATTTCCCCTCATGTGGGTTAATTTATTTACAACAACGTTACAATGTGTAAACAATATTGAGTTGTGCACTTATAGGATATTGGCAGGTCATACTACTTTTTGTTGGTTTCTTGAGGGTTTCCTTCCAGCGGCTGTGGAAAACAGAGGAAATACACAGTTCTGTATGTAGCATTAGGACTCATTGCTTTTTGTAATTATTCTATCGTTTACAGTGACTACATCGACCACAGTTCGTTGTTTTATATGTGTGTGCACATGTGTGTGTGGTATGGGGTGTGTGGGTGATGGCTGTCGAGATTTATAGCTATTTTTACATTTGTTTTATGAATTGTATTAGAAGTAAACATAATGTATTGAATGACTGTTCTCTGGTCACTAAATTACAAAAGGTTTATGCATCCACTATAACAAAACATGGGTAGCATGTTCATCATTATGTGGGGAATATATTGATCACATGCAATAACCAAAGTTCAAATGCATTTTGATGGGTTTGAGTGCCACAGTGGTTTACATCATAGCTCAATATGTTAGAAACGTGTTCCAGATACTTTTTTTCCGCATACCAGACCAGAGAACCAAACATTGCTAAGGTTCAAACAATGACTATATGCAGGTGGACATACCACATGGTTTCTTATGTTGGACATATTTAATTCCTTAAAACATTGTAGAAAAACGGAGATGTGATGTTTGAAGCTTATTGGATAGATTTCTGGTACTTGTACACTTCCACTTATGATTAAGAATATAACGCTCCAATCAGGCTTGCTTTCATAAAATGATTCTGTAAGGATTATCATTTAATAATTTTCATGGTGGTTTATCACGTAATTTATTATTTTGGTCAAGTGCTGAATTTACAGACTTGGCTCAAATCTGAGCTCTTTCAATTAAACAAACTGTCTGATTGTAGGTAATACATATACTGTTTCAGCGCCTTTTAAGTGTTGATTCCCATTTAATAAGTGTGACCATTCATATATTACACACCACAATGTAAATTATTTCTTGGCTCACTCAAGGTAACATGCCTCAAAACCCTGTGAAATTAACTATCGTACTCGGCCTGACAACATTTCAGATAGTGCAAGAGTTAAGACACAGATAAGGAAGGGAGGGGGAGAATGGGAAGGAACTGGAAACAGACAGGCGACTACCGTACTAGGCCTGACGACGACATTTCTGGTAGAGCCGGAGAAAAACAAAAGGTGAGGGAGAGGGGTACAGTAAGGGAGGGAAGGAACAAAACAAGCGACTATCATACTAGGCCTGATGACATTTCAGATAGTGCTGGGGGGGCAGATAGTGGGGAGGGGAAGACGAGGTTGATAGCATACTATGTCCAGGGATAATTCTGATAGAGTAAGTGCATTGAAGAAAGTAAGGGGAGGAGGGAAGGAGATAGGAAAAGGGAGGAAGGGAGAGGAGGAGAGAACAGAGAGTAAGCAGTCAAAAAGAGTGGAGAAGCAAGAATGGAGAGCGAATACAATTGCAGAAGTCAGTAGTAACACATAATGTTGCAAGCTAGGATACAAGATGAAGATGGGAACAGCATGATTCAGGACCACCATGAGTACAAGATGCGAAGGAAGTTCAGCATGAGAGTTTAGAAAGGGTGACGCACCGTGAATAAATGAAGTCCATAAATATCAAATCCAGCATTGGCCAGAAGACGGTGATGGTGAAACCAGATGTATCAGGACAGACTCCTGCAGAAATAGACTGGAGGGGAGCAAGGTAGAAGAATCAAGCAAAACAGGATATACCTGTGTGCGCGAAGGGGGGCACACGGAACATCACGGGGGGACCAGAGGGGGTGGGGATGGATAGCATGTGTGGACAAAGGGAGTAAACACAATGTTGGTGCATGCTTACCTGCTGTCTGAGCAGGAGTTCGGGCCCTGGATCCTCCTGGTCTGCCCTTTGCTTCGGACGCCCAGGCGAGAGACACCCTTCATCTAAGAGTTAAGAGCAGGAAGGAAGAGGCAGGGGTAAGAAGGTGGGTGGTGCTGAGGCCAGGTGACCTAGATCCACTTGAACCTGCTCCCCATCTGCTCATTGCTTCCAATCTGTCTCCTGCATCCAACCCTGAGCACTTGTGAATTCAATGAGGCTGCTTATCTGTGTCCAACATCTACATCTGGTCGGTGTGGACTTTCTTCGTAGCTTCTGTCTTGTTTTTGTTCTAGAACACGTTTACAATTCTGGTGGCAACAAGTCTGGGTCCTGTTTCCATGCTAGGGGACGTGTACCTTCCGTGTGGATCCTAAACCAATAACTCACAACTCAAACAGATAGTCTGGCATGTGTGCTTTTTTATAGTGCTGAAACTGTCAGTGTAGCTTCTTGGCACTAAAAGAAAAACCACCCCACTAACACCCATTAAACAGTCACCTAGACGTTTTGTAATAGGTATGTTTGGAATGTTTTTCTGAAAGCAAGATGGGCCCTTACTGCTTTCAACAGTATCAAAAGGTTCTTGCTGGGGCAATAAACCTTTGACCACCCAATGTTCCTTTGTGGAACTTGAAGGGTTTTCAAAGTAGGAGGATCTGTGAGCGAAGAGACCACGCCAAGACATAATGAATACATATCGTTTTTCCCTGATGAATTTGTGTCCTTATGCATAAACAGTACTCTATGTAATTCATAAAGTTTTACAAATTATTATTTTTTGCACTGGAAACTATTGGAGAGTGTTTAGTGCCAGGGAGACAGACTGATTGAGTCATATTTGGGTGACCATTCAGTTTGCGAAGCTCTGGACCATTGCAATAGGGCTATCGGGTTATCAGGAAGCACCAGGTAAATACTGTTGAGACTAGTGGAGAAAGTATGATCGCAAATGTACCCTGAATTCTTATGAGGCATATACAGGAAAGCACATTTTCTATAAGCAAGTGCAGAAAATGAAACACTAATTTGAAGATAGACTCAAAGGTGGGTGCCTACGGAGACTGTGGATCTCTGCGCTGGTATAATTAGGTTTCTCCGCATGAGGTTATATTTCCTGCTTCCGGTAGTTAGGGTTCCATTGGGACAGAGCTCCTGCAGTCCCAGGTTTAGGCAAGAACAAGATTTGGTCTGTAACCATGTTATACCTTGGCACTGGAGGTGTTATATACCAATACGTATTTTAGTACTCCATATTCAGTCTCTAATGATAAAGGACACCATTGTGTGCTTGAGATAGGTTGCATTTAATATTCAGTAGGTTCAATTTTACACATATTTTGCCATTTTGTTGGCGGACATCTCTAGTGCAGTTAGATATATGCGATATGCTGTTTGCATTTGTTAGAGTGCCGACACATGTTTCAACCATAGGTCTTTCTCAAGGCATGGACTGATCAGCTTATTGGGTCCTGTGTACGTGTGTCTGTATACTTCTGGTAGGTCTAGCTGGTTAGCTTCGAGTCCCAGTTGGGCATTTGGCAGCGATCTGCTGAGCTCACAGCAATCGTTTACCTATTTTGAAGATAGCTCTGACCTGATGTTCTAAGGAGGGGCTGGAGTCGCTAAGTGCCACTAGGTTTCTTACTTGGCTGCACAAGTTGAGGCAGCTATATCTCTCTCAGCCATTATTGAGATGGGGCTCCAACCAACAAAATATCAATTTTCCCAGCACTTAATATAGCCTTATCGAGCAAGGGAGGGGTTGTTATCGTGGGTTAATGGCCAACCATCAATTTGGCCGTATGTTGGGGACGGGTCTCAAGCGATATTGACTCCTCCCGAGGTATATAAGGCGATTTGCACATGGTGGTGCTAGCAATACATGTTTGAGGTTTTGGTGGTGAAGTAACAAATGGTGCTTTAAGAATGAGTAAAATAACTGAGCAAGCGAATTAAATATGGTTTTATTTTGTAATATTTAAATGATATAGTTGTCTTAATAAATTAAGCAGTTTACTTCAACTAGCATGAACTGGAACAGGTTTAACCAGAGTATGAATTAGGTGTCATGTAAAAGAAAATGGTTTCTCTGTAAGATTATGAGAGTATTCCCAAATGTTTTCTCGTTCTCTTTTGTGTGTTAAATAACATGTTGCAGCAAAAAAGGTCCTGCCAGAGAGTGTCTTGTTGAAATTAAATCTTGTCTGGGCTTTGCATTGTTGTTTCCCTGTCTGCTCATGGAGACAGAATGTTCAGAATGTACGCGATATCAATATTTATTGACTGAACTCTAATCATTCTGATTCGCTGAGTGAAGGTCAATAACGATTTCCATGTGTTAATTTGAATGCATTGCCTGCCCTCTGAGTCAACATCCAAAATGTTAGTTCTTCTAACAGGTTTATATATATGCAATTTTACAAGCATCTGCATGCCATCCACCTAGTTAGCAAACTGCTTCCTGAGTGACTGTAGAGCTACATGTAAATCAGTGTGCAAATGTAAAATAGTAAAGGTGTCACAGCCAAGAGTGTTGGACCCCTTAGGAAGAATCTCAATGGCCTTTATCCATTTATTAAGGAAATACTTTATCAGGGCTGAGCCTGATACTCCAGTATCCTGTGCTCTCTGAAACAGGATTTGGGGGTTAATTGTGTCAAAGGCCGCTGAGAGGTCTTGTAGGATGATGGAGATTACTCTTCCATTGTCAACCAACTCCCTCATTTAGTCTAGCACTGTGGTGACTAACGATTCTGTTCTAGGGTGGCATCTAGAGCCAGGCTGGCTGTGACGGAGAACACTCTTGATCTCAACATGGCTGGTTAACGGATTCAGCACCACTCTCTATTCATTTGGTGATATTGGACATAATTGAGGTAGGCCTTCATAGGCCATTGTGATGTTGAAGCTCAATACTGTATCGATGATGGGGTATGTTTTCCTTTTTGATATGGTTAGTGATCTGTGTATGCACCTTTACTAATGCCTGTATGTCTGTCTCATTGCAGTGATTGTTAAAATGCGTCCTCTACCTGTGCTCAACCACTGACCACAGACCACAGGAAGGGTCAAGTCGAGGAAAAAAATGGGTGGATGGTGTCCGCCCACTTTTTTCAGAGGGTGGATGCTGTAACCCCTGTGTGTTTTCAATAGGTGGTACAAAGTAGTAATCCACAGCTGGCAGCACCCACTTGAAGTTTGGATTTGAACCCAAGTTGCACAGCTTTGAGGCAGCACACTTCACAACACGACAGCGCAAATCTTGTAGAAGAGTTTGTAAAGTGACTCATATTGACCTTCTACTATTCAGGACAAGTTTTAGAACAGATGTGTAAGGAGCACACCTTTTATACTCAGCCAGCAATGTTATAGGAAAATCTAGACTCTTGGCAACTGCTTGTCCCGTGTGTTTTCTATCATTATGAAAGACACATTGAATACATTTGCATATTTCATTGTAGGAAATGTTCACTTCCTGTGACGTCACTTCCCTTTGAGTAGATCAGAGCCCCCCACTTTGTTTTAGGATTTACACCCTGACAACTGATACCCTTATCGTGGAGTGCTTATGTTGCACTTGAACTGCCACTTGCTTATTAATCTGATTCTATTATGCATGAAGGAGGTCAGGGGCCTTCAGTGGGGTGTTTAATAAGATAACTTCCAAGGCAGCATATCTTACCATGGGTTGTGATTGTGAGTGGCCAGAAGAGGGCACTGGGGCAAAAAGAAATTCTTGGAAGCCTCCATTTCTTTGATTTAGGGGGCCCTAATTGGGTGTACCCTGAGCTCCGAAAGCCCCTAGGATGCTTCTGATTAAAAAGAGTCTGCAGAGTGATCCCTGAATGTGCGCTTCAAGGGCAAAACCACCATTTCTGAAATGCCTGCTCGCTGCAGGTAAAGCTGCAGAGTTGAGGTTGTACCAAGTCTGCTAGAGGTGGAGGTCCCAAAGTAGAACAATTGAAGCATGTGCCCCCACTCTAGAGAGACATTGAGGATGCGTGTGTGTGTGTGTCTGTGTCTGTGTGTGTGTGTGTGTGTGTGTTAAGTGAAAAGAGTTGCTGTTCCGTCAAAATGTGGAGATGTTCCTTTGATCACAAAGGCACCTTTGATACACTGAGTGGCATTTATTTTTGGTTAGTTATCTCTTTTTCTGAATTGTACATGTCACCTTACAGGCACATTCAATACCCTTGTCTAACTCGTTAGTTCAGGTACTATGTTGACAAGTCACCCTTAGTTTTAATTTGCCCGTGGGTTATTTCTCGTGGGTCAAACAGTTATTGGGGCGAGATGGGAGCGACCAGCCAAACAGTCTCAGGTTGGTGGGCTTGTTCTGTCGTCTACTTTGCAGACGAGAAATGGTTTGTTTCGCTTTGACCAGAAATAATAGGAGCACCTAGTCACCACACCATAACATGACCTAGCATAAACCCAAGGGAAGTTTGAACGTGCAGATTGTGTGAGAACGCTGCATATGTTGAATCTTAGTTTCATTTGATTACCTATTGTCCTGCTTTCCAAGTGAAAAGAACAATTTTCTTTTTTTTTTTAAAACATACCGAAAGCAGGTGACCACGCAAGGGCCAAGATGGTGATTTTGGAAAGCTTGTCTGGCAGGCCGTGCCATATGGCTTTTTATTCCCATAGAAGGATTTCTGGAAAGTTTACATTTAGATAATGCGATTCTGAGTTAATGGTGTCAATGGTTTGCACTGAGAATACATTCTGAAACACACTTGCACCTTTCTATTTCTTTTAATGATTGTATTTCTCTTAGCAAAATGGAGTAATATTGTATGTGGTTTGCCAATTGTTTGCACTAAGACAGAATTCAGAAATGCAGTTGCAATTCTTCTCTCTCGTGTAATGATCTTATTGCTCTCAGCGAAATTGATTCATAATTTATGTGGTTTGTTGTGGGCATTTGATCGAGGAATTCATCTGCGTGAGAGAAAAATAAGTTTTAATTAATTGATTACTTAATTCTAAACAATCCTGGTTCTAAGGATTATGTTTGATAGTTGCATTGATGCATTTAGGTGTTTTGTGGATGCAGTAATAGGTTGATTATTGTGAATGATGTTTATATGAATCTGATAATCATTGTCTTATTAGATGTCTACGGAAGTTGTATGGATGCTTTTTTATATGAAATAGGGTGATTATTGTGTAGGCATTGTATACAGATATGTTGATCAATGTGTTTTTGAATGTGTTCTTATAAATTGTGGTTAAAAGTTATTTGTTTAACTATAAGTCCAATAAAAAAATAAAAAGCATAGCATCATACCACAACAAAGAGACACAACATACCGAACAGCATTGCATATTATGATACAGCGTAACATACAATAGCATGACAAGCCAACATAATAACAGAGCCGCATCCCAAAGCAGAGCATAATGTAACAGGATGACCACGCTGAAAAAACATGGCTTACAAATGCATTAGGATCCCAACATGCCGTAAGTAACATCTAAAGGGAGGAGGGGCAGATTTGAAGAAGGGACATACATGCTGAGGAAGAAGATGAGAAAAGATGTTCCATAGAAATCCAGAGTCTGCCCATGGAAGACTACCTGGACTAGATTTAAAGTCCTGAAACATGACCTTTCCTTCACTGGGAGCGAGTGCAGACCCTTCAGTACGGGCGGGAGATGACAAGCCAAGGCGTTGCTTCCAACACTTGCAAAGTTGGATGAGACAAGCTTTGGTGTTATCCTAGCTTCATTGTGTTGGCAAGGAGGAATGTATCGACCGCAAAATAGTGGCGGGGATGTCTGTGGCAATCCTTGGGTAAAATGCCTTTACATAAGAGCATTGGTTGATTGAGTAATGAATACCAGTAGGGGCTTGGGTAACAGTGAGAAAATATACCAAAGAGAGCCAATGGAGGACATACCAATATATGTGTGAACATTGACAGCCTAAGGCCGGTATCTATATAGTTCCAAATTACATTAAGTGGGTCTGAGGTCAGGATAGAGGAGTAGTGGATCATTGTTTAGTTTGCATAGGAGAGCCGAAGGGTTTTGAAGACTCCTTCCATCACTAGCAAGTGCAACTTGAGCTAGGCTTTGAACAGTTCTGCTGAAGAGATGCCCTTGATGGCTGAGCGGAGAGTATTCTAGTGGGTTGGGGCAAGTAGGGAGAATGAGTGAAACCTGGAGGAGGCATATAGGGCTCGGAGATTGATCGGCTGTGAAGAGATGTGAAGTGTGGAGTTCTAGAGTAGTGACATGCAGTCAATGAGTAAGTAGCGAACAAGTACCTGGATGTAATTATGGACGGGTCGCAGGAATTCAAAGAGAGAGCAATTTTGCAGGGAGAACCAACCAGCATGGTGATGATAGGAAGAGGTGGAGGAGGATCTGGGAAGGTTGAACTGGGTGCATGTTGCAAAGTTCTGGACTTTGTTAAAGGCAGCATAAGAGTAGAGGAATAGTCCAAGAAGAAGGCTTGCCACTGTAATCCAATTTTCTGAGCACAAGAAGCACTAAAGATGTGTGCTTTAGTTGAGTGGTGCATCAGGTGTTCATGGATTTTTCTAATGTTTAAGAGATTGAGCTTGGCAGGGATGGCAGTGGCTGTGATGAACTGCAAGAGTTTAAGGTTGCCTTTAAAGCGATGCCCAGTGTTGGGGTCAGGGGGTTCGGAGGTCAGAGGGGAAAGAAATGGGAGAGAGAAGGGTTGGATTGGCGGTGGAGGCAGGCAGAAAGATGATGTCCGACTTTGAGGAGTTGAACATGGGGCAGTATAGAGCCATCCAGTGGTTAGGCGGTTTGTTATGCATTCGGAAACTGACACAGGTCAAGGAGGAGAAGGAGGAGAAGATGAAGAGTGTCATCAACAAAGCAGTGATGGTTAAATCCAAGTGAGGAAATGGGTTATCAAGAGGTTAGGGGGTGTAAGAGGGGAAGAGAAGTGGGCCTAGGGCCGATCCTTGAGTAACACCTCCTGAGAGGGGTGTCAGGGAAGTGGTAACAAGTAATTAGTGAATGTGACATTATGGCAGAATTGTAGGGTCAAAGTAATTGCAATAGGTTTTGTGAGGTACACCATAGCCATTTATGGCGCTACATGCATTTGTTTCCTTGCTAAGTTAGGGGAGACTTAGAAGCAATTATGGGAGTCTTTACATAAGCAGTGGTTTGTAAAGGGGGCAACTCAACAGAAGGGTTGATGAATAATGCGGCTAGAAGTGATGATTAATGATGTGTGACAGTGAATATGTGAATGATTCAGGGGATGTGATATGGTTAATGTCTGGATGAATCCGGTGGGTGAGTGAAGGGGTTAAGTAACTATGGGAATATGGAAGCAGCTCAATAAGGGTACGGGTATGGATTAGTGAAGGGGCAGAGTGATGTGGGAGCATTGGTCAATGAAGGGGTTGGGTGAGGTGATATTATAATATGGGTGAGTAAAGGAGGCTCAGTTTTCCTGGGAGCTTCCTTTGAGTGGCCACAGTGGGGGACTCAACAATGCATTATCGTTGCCCCATCTGAAGACAACACTGGTGTGGCCAAGAGCACCATTGTGTTTGTCGATTGTCAGTGATGGTGCCATTTGCGGTGCATGTGTAACCATTAGTCAACATAGCATAACAGCTGCACTTATTTGTTCTGCGCTTTACATAATTTGTCTGTGTCACCTTTGTAGGCAGCCCTGCCAAAGCTGGTTGATAATACTGTTGAGTTATGAATTCTAGGATCAATCACCTTTATGTGACAATAAAAGAAGGGATATTTTCAGGACCGGCAGAAGGTATGCGGGTAACCATTTCATAATAATGTTTGTGGTGCCCCCTTCTGGAAAGACCTGCATGCACATGTTAATTAAGCAATATGCCCCGAGTGGCGGGGGCATTACCGACTCAGGTAATGCCCCGGGGCCCATAGTTATAGGCCCGAGCGAAGCGAAAAACAAACATACCTGAATCCCCGGTGGTGGACGAAGGCAGCCTCGAGCCGTGTGGAGGCTCGGAGCAGGGATGGCCCTCCCCCGCCGAGGACAAAGGCATGGAATCCAGGGATTCACGGCCGGGTAATGCCCTGGCGAGGGCTAATCAGAATGGTCCTTTCATTCTGATTGGGCCCTCGCCGGGTACTAATAAGAAAAATGTATTGAGCTGGGGTAGTTTAAGGTTTTCAAATGCAAAAGGCCCATGGAAACATTTTAAATATTTTGAGGCACAAGTAGTTTCATTTGGTAGAGTTTTGTATCCTAGGAGAAAATATCTTATCACACAATCCATGTTCAATATACAAAATGGAAACAATGAATTCAATGCCACATAGGTAAAGGAGTTTGGTTGGGGAAGCAGCTGTGCACTGCATGCTTAATAATGCAGAATAAGAATATATCCTTAAATGATGCATGCAGTGATGACCATGAGCCACTTCTTCATGTAAGGCTGTTAGTTTCTTCAAGCAATGTAATTACAAGACATCTCATCAGTACCAGGTCATCAGTAAAATACAGCACACAGACACCGGTGACCCATCCTACTTCAGCCAGGTGTTTCCTTCCACTGCTCATGTGGAACACTCATTCGTGCAGCAGAGGAGAATGTCATGATGTCATAAGAGTCTGTGCTAAGGGATGGATGAGCAGGATCTAACAAATATGCTTCCTAATTCTATTCTGGTGGGAGATTCCGCTAGTTTTTACATGAGCCCTACTTTAAACTTCATTCATCTCCAGCCCTAGTCGCTGCCTCACACCAAAATGCGGAGGGCAGGGAAAAGGTCTCCGAGGATTGCTCAGTGGCAATGTGCTCGCCTTGGAAGCAACAGATGTTCGATCCCCGGGTCTGCGCTTAGAAACCTCTGGGTATTAAACGCGTTATAAATAACCTATCATAATCATCTCTTGGATTACTGAATGCCTTTTGGAGACATCTGGCTTTGTATTACGAAAAAGTGGGGCAGGCCTGTATACATTATGACCCTGTCAATTCAGGCCTTATATATCATTAGTACCCGGCACGCGCGGCTGAACAGGAATACTGTGTGGTGATTCGCTCTTTTGCGAGCCATACCACACGGTATTCCCATCCACGCCGTGCGTGCCGGCTACTCTGTTCCCGGCAAGTCCCCGCTTCGAGTCTCCCCATGGCTGGAGGCTTCCTTCGTCCCCCGTCCCCGAGGACGCAGGTAAGATTTTTTTTTTCCCCCAGCCTTTCCTCCCTCCTCCCACCCCAACCCACTTACCTTCTATCCCGCGGTCTCCGGCGGGGGACGATAGAAACCTCCAGCCGTGTGGAGACTCGGAGCGGGGCCATCCCCGCTCCAAGCATTCACACGGCTGGAGGCTTCCATCGTCCCCCACCGGAGACCGCGGTACGTTTATTTATTTATTTATTTTTTCTTCCATCCCCATCCTCTCCCTTCCGCCCTCCCGACCCCACTTACCTTCTTGTTTCTTCTGGTCTTGGAAGCGAACGCTCTGGGAACACTTCTGTTCCCAGCGCGTCCGCTCCCGATGGCCGCCATGGAAAGTGAAAACGGACTACGTTTTCCCTTTGCATGGCGGCAGCCATTTTTTTTGCCGTTTGTTTTATTTTCTTTTTTTTCTGTTCCGAAACGTGTTTTGGAACAGAAAAAAAAGCAATTAGTACCCCGGTCTAACGGGCTGGGGTACTAATGGCAATAAGCCACGAGGTGGCGGGCCAATACCGCCCCAGGTAATGCCCCAGGCGCATTAACTGGGGCGGTATTGGCCCGCCACCTCGTGGCTTATTGCCACATGATCATCCTACAATAAGGACAGGGGCCAGTCTAAACCACTGAGAATGAGTGAAAACATTTTGAAAAGAGTCTAGCAGAGACAATCATAGGTGTTTGACAAGCTTAATATGATGTTTCACCAGAGCGAATAATTCACGGCACACACAAGGTCATGATCGATGCGAGTGGTAACGGAAAGAAGGAGCGCCGTCGAAAAATAAACAAAGGCTTCCACAACACAATATGCATCGAAAGACAAGATTGAGTCTAAAAGGCGAAATGCAAAAGAAAGATATCTGATTCGAGGTCCAGCAACACGAGATATGTGATAGATGTCTTTCTGACATCAGCAATGGAGATACCCAAGAATCACAGACCACAAGAGTCTAGGGATATTTGAAACAGTGCAGGATGGTTGAAACAAAGGGGACATAGAGATCACCATTGATCGCATGCTGTATTCATAACATAGATGGGACCTAGGGGAATACCTTTCCATTATTCTTTTTAATAAGTGTGACATTGTGTGTAAATAGGTTTTAAGGTGTGTGTCTACACATACATGTACACTAACCTCACAGAGTGGTGATACACTGAGATCAATGAGGTCTGGTGATATACATGTAATGTTTACATTTTTCTAATCTTTCCATTGGACCGCAAACGATATGTGAGTCACTTCACCTGTGTATACGCGCTATATAAATAAACAATACATGAATAAATACATAAAATATATTTTGAGATAACATCGTATGAAGTTTGTGTTCACTGACAAACACCTGCAATTGCCTCTGGTAGACCTTTTTCTAAATGTGTTAAATGATTCTCAGCGGTGTGGGCTTGCCCCTGTCCTTGATGTGTGAGGATATTTGGCAGTGCCATGTTTA
Organism: Ambystoma mexicanum; assembly: GCF_040938575.1. Lineage (NCBI taxonomy): Eukaryota > Metazoa > Chordata > Amphibia > Caudata > Ambystomatidae > Ambystoma > Ambystoma mexicanum. Next base: position 95,126,998 of record NC_090924.1, read on the forward strand.
AAGTGACACAGCCTCTAGTTTGTGAACAGTGATGCTTCATTAAGGGATATGTGCATACCATCAGCCGAGCCTGGGGCTCCAGTCTCTGGAAAGAGTCCTAAATAAAGCAAGGGGGCTAAATAGGGGAAAGCAGAAACCCTAAATGACCCCCTAATAAAATTTACTAAGGTGTCTGAATGGGGGGCAGAGAGGGGGCTGGATGTGGGAACCCATTGCATTTGCAATGTTTTGGAGGCCCTGATGGGCATGCACATGGCATTCCAGCAAGGAGCCCTGGGGCCTCATTGCAAGTTTGGCGGTGCGAGAAAGCAGCAGCAGAATTACCACCGTTTTTCCTGCACCACTAAATTATAATTTCTGGCAGATTTACCACCAGTGGAATTTCCACGCAGTAAATCCACCATTTTTTGGAGTAGCAGCGGCAAATTCACCCTCAGCTTGTTGTTGGTGGTAAATCCTCCACTTTACCTCATAAAATCATCAGATTTACCACCCAGTAATCTGGCAAAATCTCCATCGAGTCCTATGGACTCCAAAAACTGCCCATTGCCAGCACTTGTAATCTTGTGGTAACCCCAAGGGACCAAGTGGCAGTAACGGTAATCGAGTTTGGTGGTAATTCAGAAAAATGACCACTGAATTACCACCAAACTCATAATGAAGGCCCAAGTAACTTAATCCCACTCCCCTCCTGCTTCTTAGCATCATCCTGTCTGTTGGCATGACTCCCTTCTATGCAAAGGACTCTTCTGCATTGCTAGCAGCTAAGGCGGGGATGCTGAAGGACAGGGCTGGACTGCTGAGTCACAGGGCCGGACTGCGACAAGAATCTTCCCGTACATTGTATTAAAAGTGGCCCATATTTGCACGTGATTTTTCTTAAATGAGTGTTTAAGTAGTACCAGGGTTGCATTGTTTTGACATTACTTAAATAAATAGTGCATTTTAAAGAACATTGGCCAGGGACTATGATTCAAAATGCTATCTGCAAGTCATCAAACTGGCACTCACCGGCCTGTGAGCTCTGTCCGTAGTTCATTACCCTTTGGCTCTGTAGGCCAGTCCGACCCTCTGAGAAATGTGCAAGGCCAGGTGGTGACAACCTTGAGAGTGGTAAGAGCAGGCGCTGAACAATATCGCAATAGGCAACACCGAGGCTTTAGCCTGTCTGAGCCGTGCATCCATCGCTGAGACGCGACTGCTTAGGCAGGCTCCAGGCTGGCTGGGTGGCAACGTTTCACCGCGCGGGGGGGATCATCGGCCAGCCCTCTGGGGGGTCGGGCACTAGTCCACAGCGGCGTCAGCCGAGTTGTTTGAACGCCGTTCAGGGTTAGGACCCGGTCGGCTTGGAGAAGACAGCTGGTTATATATGGCTAAGCAGGTGGGTACATCTTCCCTTCCCCCAAACAGGATGCCGAAAGGAAGAAAGGATACATGTGTGACACAGCTCGAACACAGCCAGGTCGCGCAGAGCCCTACACACAGCATTTGAGCGGCGTAGACGAAACGGAAACGGCAAAGCATCCACAGTCAACATAGTATTCCTCGCCTCGGGGCACGCGTCGGATCGGCAGAGGTTGCAGACTTGCTGCTAACCTTGACCCTTGGATTCTGGTTTCTTGGCACCTGATCCTCAAGTGTGTAATTTATGCCAGGTTATTGCCCTGTGCTATGTCAACATAACTATTAAAAAGATATCGTTCCAGTTGCATGCTACTCCTTGCATCCTTCTCTCTGTGAGCTGGTCTCACCCGCAAGTTGCGCACCGCCACATACCAGCAATGTTTGCACACATGCGTCGCTCACAGAAAAGTGCCTCTGGAAAGTGCTGTGCCGCTCCTTGGCTTAGGGCTGCACTATCAAGCACCTGAGCAAGCATTGCCAAAGACAATGGTATTGTCTTCCGTATGAACAAGTCAGGCTGGCGTGAAACCAAGTTGTTTTGGAAGGCAGGGGGTAAAAGGGAGGCGAAAATGTAACTTTTGTTCGCAGCCACCTTTCAAAATAATGAAAATGCCAGGGAGCCTCATGGAGGTATTAAGACAGGCCAAACACCTTGACGTCTGTCTGTTGCGCCTTCATTCACACCCCTTGAACTCCAAAAATGAGCCCCTTTGTGTTTTTGATGTCAGAAAAATATATGTATGCAGCACTTGCACTTCAGTGAAAACTTGTAAAAATAAATGTTTGATATAAATGTTTGATAGTGATTAATAAATATAATAGGCCCGGTTAATGAAGAGGGGTGATACAAGTGGGTCCATGAACTGGGACATCACAGACTGATGGTGCACTACACATGTTATGTACATTTACTTACATTAGTGCTACATTCATGGGTGAGGAAGGGAATTAGTCGAGACAGATGACGCCACAGTAGGACACCAGTGGCCCTTCCCTGGAGCGCAAGTGTTGAGAGCCCATACTGTGGTTATGCTCTAAATGTCAAAAAATAGGGATCTCCAGTGGTAGGGTAAAAGAACCGCGAAGGAGCGGAAGAGAGACATAGCAGTGGGTGGACAGGAATCAGACAGATTAAGTAGGGTCCCAGATTGTAGGGTATAATGTGATAAGTAAAAGAGGACAGTCAGGTGGGTGCAGAGACAGCTAGTTAACAGATACCAGGAGGAGGAATTTCTAGAGGGGCCAGTGTTGCATGTAGTGCCTTTCCACATGAATTGGTTGGGTGGAAGGGTGTGAGGTTGCTGAGGGTATGAGTTGAAAAGGTTGAGTATTCTGTTGAGGGGAACAAACAAGTTGTTATGAAGACCGTGGTGGAGGCTAAAGCAATAGTCAAGTCGACTGAGGATAAGAGTGGAAATCAAGGATTGAATAGCATGGTAGTTGAGGGGTGGACAAATGTTTGGTAGATTTATCCTGGCCACCGCAGCTGTACACATAATGTATTGCTAAAGCTTTCGTCCTCTGTACAAGATGACTCTGCATTGCAAGCCTTGGGGGACAAGAGGAAGAGGTAAAGGGGAAATGTTAACAGGGAGAGGAGAAGGAGTGTTGGGAGATGGACAGTAGATGACTTTGGTCGTAGAAGAGTTGAAATAGACACTGAAGTATCACCCAGTGGTGGAACAATGGAATTTCGAGCAGAGTTGCAGAATGATCAGAGGAAGACACAGTCAAGAGTGTTGCCATGATTATGCATTGGTTGATCATGAGTGGCAACAAGGGGGTGCTCCAAAAGGATGGAATCACGCTCAACACAATCCGTTTTGGAGATGATTAGTTGATAGGTATCCATGGGGAGGGTTTTGAGGCTGAAGTAAAGCTTAGGGAAGATAGTCTTTGGAGCACCACAGTGTTGACAGATATGAAGAGGGGTTGAACAGCAATGTGTCCAGAGGAAGTGGGGAGCAGGAGGGGGGAGATGGGGCAGATGGATTGCAACAGGGATGGATGCCCCAAGACTAGGCCAGCACAAATTGAGCCTTTTACTCTTTGTGGATGATGTATCCTTTATCCAAAAGCCCAGCGGGAACCCATCTCTCTGCTTTTATTTGTAGGAACAAAGGTGTATTTATTCATTTATCAAAAACCAAAGGTATGATATGTCGACCTGTAGGTGGAAATCGCCTGGTCCCTTTAATATTGTGTCTGAACAATCTTTTATTAGAATCTGTTGATTCCTTTGAATACCTGTGGATTACATTTTCTAGTAATATAAAATGTGGCAAGTAATATATGTGTTCCTTTCCATTTGGCTTGACCTTCATAAGCAAAGGAATGCTGTAGCATATGACCACAGTGAAAGGTACAGCCCCGTTCACCTCCAGGGAGAGCATGCAACCTTGTCTATACATTTCAGGAAATTGCAACAAGAAAGATGGAGTAAGGTTTGAGGAAGAAATAAAACTGATGATCGGCGTAGAGGATGACGAAAAAGGAAAGATAGAAAGGGAGAAGCCACAATGTAAGAACATATGAGGAAAGTGAGCCCTTTCAATACAGAAACGACCTGAAGGGGCAACAAAGCTTCTGCTGTATGGTATTCACACTTGCAGTTTAATTGTTTTAATACTTTGTTTATCTGCTTCTGGCCTATATTTCTGTTTTTCATTCAAAATGCTTGGATTCGAGGATCATTTGCTGATGCTGTCCTTGTCTCATGTGAAAAAGGGTTTGGTGGTGATGTTATAGTTACTTGAGGTCTAGTGCGAGTTCTTTGGGGAACCTGGGGAGTAGAGCGTCCTGAATTGAAAATGTGTGAGAGACATCCACTTCTCAGCCTGGAAGTCTACATGTTTTCCATTGAAGGTTCGATACATTTTCACAGATTCATACCTGTAAGTGATTTAGTGGCTTCTCCCTTTGCACTGCATATGGACACTGGGTCAGGGAATGCATAACCTACAAGGCTATGAGATGGGTGGAAAAGGTCAAACAGCTGGGGTCACTGATATGTGTAATGCTCAATATTTGCTCCAAATTAAAATTGCCAATCCATCTATGTTAATGCATGCCTACATCATTCACACCCAGGGACACAGGCCTCAACTCCCCTTAGACTCATTTAAGGGTTCTGAGATGAATCCAGGACTTGGATTCCATTATAGTATGTTTACAAGAGACACACTTGTATGGTTAAGGATCATGCTAAATTGAGATTGAGATGGTCTCATCAACAATGGATGTTCTTATCATGCATAATGAAGCATACACAGCCAATCTTCTGGGGAAATTAGTTCCCTGTGGCCAAATTAAAATATAATAGCATTAAGGAGGACTGATGAACAATAAGGGGGTGGTAGAAGTTAGGAAACCCTGAAATGGCAGCAGCTTATGCCTCAGATCAGGAGACATTTGTGAGAGAGTTTATGTTCATTAAAACAGTTTTCCGAATGTGCAAATTCTTTCTCAAAGGGGATTTCAAATTCTGTCACAAAAGTGTTGACCATTGCCTTAGTTACAAGGAGAGCATTTAAATTATCTGTAAAAAGTCACACAATACAAGATCCTGTACTGGTTTCTAAAAGTGCAGTGCTAATTAGGGACATCTATTTATGATAATTATACTAGGGATGTTTCCGTGGCTACTATTTGTGAACCATTCAAAATGGCCATAAAGGAACGATTAATACCATTGGCTGCAAATACTATAAGGTTGTGGGAACCAAATCTTACCCGACTAATGTCAGAGCTTTAGGAAGTAGTAATTTAACACAAATGAACTGGGATTTCCACAGACTAAAGGTACTGATTAACTAGCTCCTTGATTATAAGTCATAAAAATGTCTTGCTTTAAGGAGAAAACAATTGCCCAAAAATAGCATTATACTAGGCTGACAGACTTAAGATCCTATTTCAGAAAGACAATATTTATGAAATAGCAGACAGACAAGTCATCACCAAGTGAATAGAATATGCAACACTAAGTGAAATTTGGAAATGTGTGGAGCCACCTTTTTGCATAAGATAATTTTGAGGTTTATAGACTCTCTACTGACACTTTGTCAGAAGGAAGAACAAAAGGATTTGTTTGCAAAAGAGGAATTCATGCTATTTATTAAAATGATAAAAGTAAACAAATGTCTAGGGCTGCATAGCTTCACTGGTACTTTTTACAAATTAGCAGAATAATTTCTTGCCAAATAACACAAACTTCATTTGATGATTCCCATTCATCACAGGTCTGCAGCGTGGGGTTAAATGACAGCCTCAACTGATATAACTGGAAGGCCATGTTAGGCCTAGCTGTGAACTACCTTGATCTGATGGCAAGGCACACTAAAAAAATAACAGGCCTAAAACCTTAACACAACGAAAGGGCCTAGTAAATGAACATTTGGATCTTGTTGAAGATGACACAAGGAACAGTGCATTAAGTGCATTAAGAAAAATGTGTACCTTTCTGCAGTTACAACAAGAAGTAGGCTGGAAAGTAAAATCAGATTGCAAATTGAAAAGGCACATCATAGAGTCGGCTGAGAGACTAAAGCAGCACTTTTCACTGAAACTGCCACATATCGAAATGTGGTGTAGACCGGAAATTAAGGGAAACTGGGCCTTGCATCTGAACGTTAAAGCCAAATAATATTGTTCATTTAAAGGGACTAAGGCCCACTTTTCAGAAATCAGAATGCATTTGGTAAAGACCAAACCGAACAGAAGCCTTTTACTTAAACGTTGCCACATTAATAAAAGTCGCTGTGTACAAATCAATGGTCTGAAACTGCAATGTCCAGTGTGTGTATTTTGCAATTGGAAATTAACACATGGAGAAATGTTTTCAGCTGCTAAAATGAACAGATAAAAAGGAAAGCTTTATGCCTAAAGAAAGACATTGTGACAAGCAAAAGTATAGAATTCTAGTCAGTGTGGCTGACTTCCACATGAAGATGCAAAACAAACTTCCCCCCTTGTCAGATCTGTGTGGCTCTGTTGTCTCTGAAGCTCATTTCTTTGAAGGACAAATGGCCTAGCCAGAGCGCGGCAGGAATGTATTGAGGGGCTATGTAAATGAAGGCTGCAATCAAGTGACGCTGAACTCTGAAAAATATCCCAAATTGAAGACATTTTGTGGAGTAAGTCTTGGTCTCAATGGGGGATGGCCTGCCCTTAATGGTGTCATTGAGGTTAAGAGACAATCTTGACTGAGAGATAACATCTTTTTAGCCTGCTGTAGCCCGACATTGCTCTTCACAAGGAATGATTGAACATTGTATTGCAGACTATGTCAACTTTTAGCCAGAGTCTGGAGAGGCTCTGGTTACATGCTTGCAGAGAAATTAAACTTACATGGAGAAATGGGGGTTTGGATTTGCATAACATGTTTGAACCTTTCCAATAGTTTAAATAGACTATCATAATTGTTCATTCTCTCAGCAACGATAAGTCACACTGAGTCCATTCTTAAAGTAAATTTCAAGGCGATTTTGTTGCAATCAAATGTATCTCCATGCAACTTATGGAATTTGAAAAGCAATCTTACATGTGTTTCTGGCTGCCCCAAAATAGTTCTGAATCTAAAAATTGGTGAGCAGATTGGTCATCAAATTAGTTATCTGGAGATATAATTTCATGTTTATAAGTATTAAACTTTTTGTGTAAAGGGCAAATAATTACAGTCCACCCATGCAAATCCACCATGATTAGCTGAAGCAGAATATATATAGTTTGGCATAGATATTTGCAAAATGTTAAGTATTTTCAACGTTGGGCTTTATTTTGTAAAACTGGATATGAAAGAAAATGTGATTTCAAATGAGAGTTGCAATATTTTTGTTCTAGACTCCTTAAGCAATCCTTAGAGAGGGGCTGGACTTAGGGGTTGGAGAAAAATGTAAATGTCCAATCTTGGTTGCGAGAACAAAAGTTAGCACCTCCTGGTGTTCTTGTTGCATGGGAGGGGCCTAGAGAATAAAAGGTCTTGCGCTATGGAATAATGTACAGCTACCTAAAAAAATCACCAAAAGGTGATCTGCTCAAACATCATCTGGGTGGAAATATTGGAACAGAGTTTGAGATTCCGTTACTGCAGAGACTAGAAAACAGAGGTTGTGATACTTCCCTGGATCCATAGAGGAAGGATTGCTGTGAGATCCCATTGAATGAAGTGCTGGCCAGAATCCTGTTTTCCCCCAAAAAAGACATATCCCTGCTCCATCTCCATGAGTGCCAAGCCCAGATATTTCCAAAAGTAAGCAGATTGTCCAACAACATTTCAATATAGGGATCTATTTATTTAACCTATTCCCTTTCATTAGTGGGTTCCCTTCCATTAGTGGGGCGAGGGGGTTGTGTATACCCTTAGCATTCTTGACTGTATATTAACTTGACTAGCTCCTAAATAGATTGACACAGGGGGGGGCTTGGAAGAATTTAAAATGTTCACCCTCTCTCTTAGCAGGAATACTGTTATAGCAGCCTAAAGTAATTGGGGTGTCCTTGCCACAAAAATATAATTGATAATTGCCACCATTCCCAACCGTGGCCATTGAAACAGAAAGGTGTCCTTGCCATAAAAATGAAAATCCCAATTGTCACCACTTCTTAAACATTGTATTTAAACAAAAAAATTGTTTTTGCCACGATGAAAACCCTAAACTGTCCCCACTCCCTAAACCTTTAAACAGAGGGTTGCTGTATGTATTTGTTGCCTGGGTTTTGGGTGCTGGAGGAAGAAGTGTTTTGTCAAGTGAAGTGCAACAAATTGTAATTCCCATTTGAACAATATGCACACTCTCCTGAGAGTGGGTAAGCGACCTGCATAGCTGAACCATTTTGGTAGCACTTTTGGGTGAGAAGGAAACAAGGTTCTATGTTCCACATGTATTATAACAAATCTGCCATTTCAAACGGCTAGCATTTTGATTGCACAGGGATCTCCATGAATCAAGCCTTGAAGGTGAACTAGTTTTCATAAAACGAAAGTTGTGCCTGTGTTTTAACACTAAACTCTCAACAAGGAATGTTGAAGATTATTTTCTAGTATTGTGCCATATGACTATTATTGAAATTCAACATACAACGGGATTCATGGAAAAAGAGTTTATTTGCCCTGTGTTCCATGTTTTTGAGACAGAAGCAAAATGCAGAAATTATATTTAAAAGTAACATCCTACAGAAAAGTGTCTTTTGTAATTGAAGCTGTGCTTTCTGCCACTGGCAGTGGTGTTTGTAATTTTAGTTTGATTTTGATTAAACTGATGCCTCGTTTTTGGCTCATTGGTGGTACATGAGGAGTGATCTAACTGGCTCGACATGAGTCTGAAGTAGGGCTGAAGAAAATAATCGGTTAAAAGGTTTGTTGTGGGATACCTTCATTGGGGAGGAAAGGAACTCCCCGTGTTGAGGGTGATTTCTCCATATACCGTTACAGCAGAAACTCAGCACCATAGACTTTCTTCTCTTTCGTGGGTCATATGGCCAAGCCTGCAAACCAATCAGGGGTTTAAAGAGCTAACAGGAGGCAGTCTTGATTGACTTCTTCTTGGGTTTGAGAAGCCATTAGTACAACCAGAACAGAGTGAGGTGCGAGTTTTTAGGGACAACACATACATCAACCATCCTAGACTGCTCTCTATTATCTGGAACCTGTGAAGCGCTGTGCTGGAAACTGAAATTGGCTCTAACAAGGCAAACATATATCCCAGTGGTCCAGGAATGAATATCGGTTTCTAAACCATCAATCAGCCCCATACCTCTAGTACACCAGAAGGGATGTAAACAGATTGGAAATACAAGCAAATTATAAACCTCCTTGTCCAATTTTGGTAACGTGACCAAAATGGCAGGCTTATCTCTGCAAGTTTATGGATCGTTGGTTAGTTGCAACACAGCGAAAATTCAATTATTACCCAATGATAAAAGGGACTGTCCAATCAAGGTTTTATAAAACTATCTACTTTATTATTATCACAACAGACATTTCTAGCACATTACAAAATAAAACCCACCCTGTAAGTGTGTTTGCCCTCCCCCTTCTGAGATGCCTTGATATACTCTTGGCTGTTATTTCCGAACTAAATATGACAGGGGGATGGGGCCTGTAGGCTTTGTCCACCCAGGATACATGGGTCTATGTGTATGTCATGCGGTGAGCATAGGAAAATGTGTGCAGATTAGCCCCACACATTTTCCGGAGGTTCATCTACCATCATTCAATTTCTTTAAAAATTTCAATAAAGCCCAGGTGAGCGCACACCCATCGTGCGGATGGTCGAGTTCTGCACAAAAAGGAAGAGATATGCCATTGACACCATGGAGTTTGGAGTCTCTTACCATAGACCAATGGTCACGCCAGGTAAATCCAGACAGGAGAGCAGACTGAACTTCCTACAACACATACCAATGAATAATTCAAAGGACAAATTCATTAGAAACCCACTGTATAAGAAATAAGATAAGAGACATTCATGGCATTTTTAAATGCTCCAGAGCCTTCAACAGTGAAAAGCACCATTAAAGTAGGAGCAAGAACCAATTGCAAATTAGTAATTGGTATTATTGAGTAGAGCCCACAAATAATACATTTGGCCCTTGAAACGAGTTATCATGGGGAGAACTGTGAATTGAAGCCCCCAAATCCCAGAAAAGACCCTTCTCCCTTGAAACACTGCATGTTAGAAAACTGGCTGTTAAAGCCAAGAGCAATTTGAGAAAGTTGTTTGACTACTAAAACACTGCTCATTTAGGAAATTGTGTCTTTACTTAACTGCTGGAGTAAGTGGAGCCTACAATAATTTCCTGTGAACATTCAGGATGAATATAGACGTCCTTAGCACTTAAGGGTTAAAGCCCACATCCAGCTGAAAAGTATTTGATCCCTGAAATGCTGTGTGCTGGGAGAATTGATTGATAAAGTCTATAAGAATAGAAAACAGGGTATTGAACTCACAGTAAATTAGGCAACCCATTTCGAGAGCTCAAATATTGTATGTTGAAGATACTGATTCCAATGCCAAAATTTACTATGAGTCTATGTAAGTGTTGCCAGAAAGACTGTCAGGTTGATTACGCAATGTGACAACTCAATGACAAGATACAAGCAACGTCCTGACCCAACTGATAGATTGTGATCGAATAAGAATTATATAGGATCAGAAAGACTTTAATTACAATAGACATATTTTTCATGTGATTGTAAAAAGCTGAAGGAAAGGTTGTCCTGCTCTATCACTTTCCTTAAATGGTAAAAAAGCATTTGATTGGGTTGACCAGCACTTCGTGCTGGGAACCCTGTTAAGGTTTAGGATTGGCCCACAGGTCAAATTTTCACTGGCCAACTATATAAACTCATCCCCAAGGATTTGACTGAAAGGGCATACATCAGAACAGATAACACCCATAAATATATGTGCCGTGCCTGCCTGCTTCTCTTCCCTTGTTTTGCCCTAGTGCTGGGACCTCTAGCTAGAAGGTTCAAAAACAGTGCTTGGTTCCAGGGCATTCGTTTATTAGTACACTCTACCTGTTTACTGATGACCTGTTACGAACACTAGGAGACCTTTATACTTCAGCTCCTGGATGATAGAACATTTAACCAATTCATAATGGTCTCAGGCATAAAACGAAGGCATCATTATGGAATCCACCTCGAATTAGCACCTGGTAATAAGCAGGAAGATTCCACAGGAATCCATTAGTAAATGTAAACTGCAAAGCGGAATTTACCAGCACCATTCACTTTTTTGTTAAACAGCATGTAAAAACTGTAGAGTGCATGCAATTTTGCCATGTTTTATGCTTTAGTTTGTTATTCCGCCTTGCACATGTTGAAAGTGCATGCAGAGGACCCAACAGCACACAAGTACATAGGTTGATGGTCCCATGCATGCAAATTACACATTTAACAAAATGACTCATTGTAATACGTCCCTTAAATTGGGACAAAAAGAGCTTAAACTGGTTCCATGTCATTTCATCACGGGATGTTTTTTCACAGGGTTTTTTACCGTGATTTTTTTTAACGAAAAAACCCATTACTTTTTTTTAAAAACTTTTTTTTAGGGGGGTTCCCCACAACCCACCATGCCCTTTCAGTTTTAATCTATTACCAAACACCCATATACCATATATATATTTTTCTAACCGATCAAAAAAAAATTCGATGGGTTTTTTCATTACAAAAATTTGCAGTAAAAAACGTCCCACAATGAAAGGATGTTGTACCCTTAAACTATGTGGGAGTGCACCTCACAAACTCTCTGAGCTTCCAATATAGAAATAATTATGCTAGTTGAATGAGGGTAATAGCAATAGACTGAGAAATAGACCACTGTTGATCTGTAGGATGGGACAGATACCAGGAGTCAAGGGAAATAGCATTCTTAAACTTTTGTATATGTTCCAAGAACTTTGGTCATATCCCGAGAGAGTCCTTTTCGTGATACAGAAGTATGATGTTGAGTTCAATTTCAGCAGGGAAAAACATAGTAGGGGTAATTTTCTAGTTCCCAAAGCAAATAGAAAAATGTAAATACGTTTTATGCTTAAGGTGACTTTAAATAGTTTGTTTTCTTTTTTTATTATGAATTAACCAACAAAAGCTGGTTTTACATACACAAATATAAAAAGAATTTAAACATTTGAACCTTTGAACATTTAAGAAAAGAAAATCAACATATTATTCATACATCAATTCATTAATTCAACACATGAATTAATTATTTCAACACTTAATTTCACATCACAATTGATTTAAAGGAGAATGAATAAAAAGAAGGAAAATAAATAAAAGAACAAAGAAAATCATTTTGTCATTGTTCGTATATATAAACTTTGCCTACAGATCCAAAGAATTTCACCAAGGCGATAGTAATGGCCACTTCATATCCCCCGTGGCTCTATAGAAACACTCATCTGTATGCAGCTGCTCTTCTTTGTCTAAAAAACTGAGAAAGTACTTCAGCCTCAAATTGTCTATGGAATTTGAACCGATATTCAAATGTTATCTAGTTTGGCTCGACCCTGCATCTTGCAGAGATCCCAGACTAGGTCACCTTGGTCATTTCTAGATCTAATAGCTTGTATTTCCCCAAGGAAAACGAGATTCAGGCAAAAGCGCATGAATTGCTGACACCAGTAGGGATGAGGAAAACACACTAAGTATCTGGCTTGTCAATTCAAGATAGGCTACTGTAGAGAGAAAACGACCTACATGTTTGGATTTTTTATATCCAATCCTCTCTAAACAGTAATTTATTTACAAGCTGAGGCGAGGGTTATCAACAACTCATTGCTGACCCAATCTCATGCAAGATGTCACATGCATAAAGGCAAAAACACCCAATTGGAGACAGCTTGTCAGCTTAAGCAACGTCCCATACAAAGACAAAATCTTCCACTGGTACCAGGCCTTCAGCCACACTATACACAGTTCAAACCATAGCCGAGTCTGTGGCTCAGTGGACTAATCCATCCACTTCAGGGGTCAGTGTTTGACCTCCTGATCACAGGTTAAAATCCCAGCAGGTCCACTTAGCCCATCATCCTTTGGAGGTCGATAAAATGAATACCATTAAGTTGGGTAAGAATAAACATATGTTATTAGTGCCAAGATGCCCCTTTTGGGGTGAACGTGCACTTTACAAATATGGCTGTTATGTTAGAGCGACCACCGGGTCATAACCCTGAAGCCCCTTTTCCAGATTAGACCTTCAATTATTTTCTCATTTAGATAAAAGGGATGGAACAATCTTTTGCTTATAATAGTCAAAAAAGGGGCTTGATAGTGAATCTGCAATGCCTTACATGTAACCATTTCAAAAGGTAGGCACCCATTCTGGCCTTTGTTTTAAAATGTTCAATAATATCAGACTTTCTTAGTTTCACTCAGAAAAACATCCCTACATATTTGATTTCGAGCGATGGAGTAACAACTCTATCACCAATGTTCCACGGGAATTCATAGGGTACGTTTGAGTCAGAGGAAAACCTCAGTATGACCGCTTTATTGGTATGATTAACCGGTGTGTTTACCTCAGCGTACAAGACCATGACATTTATGAATCTATGAATACCTGTGTATGATCTACTAAGATGATGTTGTCCGCATAGGTTATACATGATATTCTCAAGTCTCCCAGTTTGATTGGTACAAAGGCTAGGTTTTGCAAGGCAGTGCGAGCCAGAAAGGATATATATATATATATATATATATATATGTATATATATATATATATATATATATATATATATATATTTATATATATGTACAGATGTTTGCTAGACCTCAGACCAGCATTTATTTCTGAGCACTGGCACTTATTTCCTAGTCAGTTTCATTAGGTTGTGGTGCTTTGGCAACTTCATTATTTTAATTGTCAGTCAGTCGTAGTAACACAACGAGCAACAACAGTGTGGCTGAGGTTGGAAGGCTAATGATCCCTTTTCATGAATAACAATGAGTTGGAATGTGACACTCATGATAACCATGCCTGCACACAGCTCCACTTAGCCTGCATGACATTGGTGCAAATTCCTTACTTTAATAACCAGCAGCACTGTCACAGCTGGTTGGGTTGGCAACAATAGGGCAGTCAACAGTGAGCAGCCCCAACACAGGGACAAGGTCAGTGAAAAGGCCAATGTCGAATAGGAGTGCCTGTCACGACTGACAACCTATACTAGAAGCCCTTAATGCAGCATTTGACAGGACATTTCATTGGTTCAGTAATGATTTTGCCTGTATTTGTCCATCAATTTGCCATAGGAAGAAAGCATGTTTGCTCTATTGTCTGTGGTTACATGGCCAATATGTTCCACTTGCCACTGATAGGATTAGAGCAAAATGTTATCAGTTCTACGTTTTAAAGAAGCACTTAAACATTTATGTTATTTCGAGTCACAACTAATAAGTTGTGTCGACACTGCCAGAGTCAGATCTTTCATCAACTTCAGTGAACCGGTGGGAGTTGCAGCTTTAACCCCAAATATGTTGACACTATATGGAGCAGACGTTGGTGGTGTACACCTCAGTGTGTCACAGGCGTGCTAGAAATTATTTGGGCCCTGGCAAGTATTGTCCTACAAATTAAGCACTGCCCCCTTCACCTTCAAAAATACCTAGTTTGATGACAGCATACGATTTTCTTGTTGGCATGCAAATAATGGATTCCAAAGAGATCTGCCTGCTTGACTGCACCAGCTAAAAGCAGGGGGATTCCATAGACATTTTTGTAAAAACGATCTGCCAAGCAGAAATAGCAGGAAGCATTCAAATCTTTTTGCAAAATGGAGCATAACAACAAGACATAAAGGAGATTTCACCTTTTTTTACGCTTCGGTTTTGCACACAGTTTTGCAAAATATGAAATCTAGAGGGTATCCAACAGCACATAAGTGATATCGTTTATGGTCCCCTCCATGTAACCAGCACGTGTAGCAAAAGTGGCCCACTAGTAGCCTCATTTTAAATGGGGTGCAGTTGCAAATGGGCAGGTAAAAGCGAAGTGCAATGCTTTTTTGCCTCAATTACCTGCTCTGCCCCATTTTGCACCATGCACAAGATGGAGGAGTGGGACTTCGCAGACGTAAGAGCTCTGCAGTGCTGATCTCTTCCGCCTTCCCAGTGTGCTTCGTTTTACAACTGCATGAGAGTTTCAGACAGTGGTAAAATGAATTAGGCTTAGGGGATCATTTTAAAAATCGGCAGTGCCTGAAATGGAGACGTAGAAGCGCGGTTTAATGCTTTTTGTGCCTCGAGTTAAGTTTGAAGCAGTGACAAGACGGACGGTGGCATTGAGCAGAGATAAGATCCCTATCAAGAATTCCTCTTTCCTCTTGTGGATGCATTTTGTTTTACGCCTGCATGGCATTTTCAAGCATGCGTAAAATGAAGGGATTCCTATGAATCTGCCTTGGTTTTGCACCTGCTAAAAACCATGGGGACTCCATAAGAATACATTAGTAAATACAAACTCCCGCAAACCCCCCTGCCTTGTGAATGTTAAAATGGCACACATGGGACCATGTACCAAGCAAGTGCTTACATTGCTTGTCCCTTGCATTACATTTACAATCCATGTAAAATAAATCTGTTCATGTGTTAGGCACCGGAATGTGTGGCATAAATGGCTCTGTATGATGTGGTGGCCGAACCCCTCCCCCATGCCCCTTGCAGAGTGATGTGTGGTACACATGGCACACACCATGCGTTCACCTTAATAAAAGGGGTGCACGGTGTCCCATGCACCAATTTGAGCAAACTCACCAGCTCCTGCGTCTATGTCCAGAAAGTATGCAAGAGGGGGCCTGGCCTTATCCGGAGCCCCATAACAATGTAAATGAGGTCTAGGAAGAACCGATGTGCAGCCAGACCATGTCGGAGCACACATTGGAGGGTGGCGGCCACGCGGAGCTCTCTTTTGTTCCAGGTGGGACTGTGTCCGACGACCGTCAGCTATTCTGTTGAGGTCCCGAGGTGCTTCAGCGCCCTCCACAGGGGTCCCCAGTTCGGGCTTGCAAGGATCATCAGAATTGTGGCAGGGGCAAGCCTGTCGACTGCTGGTGAGGTCCTGTTGTGCACAGGCACCCCGGTGCTGGAGTCCACAGCACAGGCTTCATTGCACCATCCTACAGTAGTCGAACGCAGCCGTGACTGACCGGCGGTTTGCCCGTGAGGACAACTTCCACCACCACAGCTGTTGTTGAGGGAGAAGTGGTGGCAGGCAGGGCAACCACTACGTGTTGGTGAGAGGCAGACCACCAAATGAAATAAGTACCTCCCACTCATGGGAGAAATGGGGGAAGTGAAGCGGCCGCAGCCGCACCGAGGGACAACAGGAAGGCCCAATCACCATCGCCCAGCAGAGTTCCGTCACCGCAACAATTGAACGGCGCTGCCTGTGTTTTTTCTTCAACAATGGGCCCTTCCCTGGCAGAAGAGCCACCGCCTGTGGGTGGCCAGCCCAGGGACCATGATGTACTTGCATAAACTGTGTCCCTGTACTATAGGTGGAACACAGTCAAAGCGGACACATTAAAGTGTTTATCTGAAGCTGTGGTCCTGTGAGCTGTCTGTATGCTTACTCTGAGCTCAGTAGCATTGGGCATCCTTGGTATAACATCTTTCCTGGACTGATAAAGTAAATGTTGTAGCTGTGCAAGTGCCCAGTGCCCAGTGGCTGGGTGTGTTTCAAATTATATGTGTCTGATTATGTGCCCAGTCCTACATGGTTCAACGGAAAGGGGACGAGGCTAAATGTTTGGTGCTACATCTTATTTGCATATTGTCATTTTATTTTAATATAATTGGGATGGGATGTGGTGACTGAACCCCTCCCCCATGTCTCGTATAGTATCACGTGTTGTACGTGTTGTAGGTGATCGCTTTATTAAAAGGGTCGCACGGTTATCCATGTGGCAGTTTGAACACCAACTCACCGACTCCTGCGTCTATGTCACTCAAGTATGCCAGAGGGGGCCGGCCTTAACCGCAGCCTCACAGCACATGTGATTCACCAGATAGAATGAAACTCATGTTTCCTGACAAATCTGCTACACCCAGTCACAGCAGCAGATGCAGGTGAGAGCTGTTGCATGCATGGATGAGCTGCACTGTGAGCTAGAAAATGTCCCAGAATTCTTTTTTTCACAGGGTTCTGCATTTCTTGGTGCCCCTGTGCAGTGTTCAGGGTATCATTCAGAGATAGTGGAGTCTTGGTCCCTTCGGGCACACTGTTACCCACCTTGAAGCTGTCATGAGAGCAAACATTGTTGTTGATGAGCTGTGAATTGTAAGTGCGATTATACAAATGCGTAAAAACGATGGTCATGGATAAAAATACAACAAAGAAAAGAGCCTCATATGTTTATGCTGGACTAGAAGTTGGATCAGAAAGTGCTGAAAGAGGTTTAGAAGTGGCCGGATTGAGGGTCTGACTGTGGAATATAATTGTCTCGGGCACCAATGAAAAAATCTCCCACAGTTGCAAATGTCACTTCATTCCTTGTGTGACACTGTTTGAATAGTACTCAAGGTGGAGTTTTTTTTAAAATAAAATGTAATGCAAATTGAGCAATGTAAAGAATATTTATCCAGCAACAATGGTCAAAACTACTAGCCTTATAGTGTAGTAACTAATCAAACTGGCCCACAATGGCCCAAAAAATGTCCCACTTTGACCCAAAAAAACGCCCCACACTAGCATTTTGCATTTTGGGTTCGGGCATTGCCCTATTGCCCTATAGGACAGCCGGAGACTGACATTCATTGCTATTCCTTTGCAGGATGCAAACTGCCGAACTGTTGAGCACCTCCACGAACTCATCAGGAGTGTATCCGAGGAAGCGTGCTTCAAAATAACCCTTTTGCAGCATCCAATGGGAAGCGGGCTAATGTGCCGTCATTTCTGCAGCTGCGTACGCAGGCCTTTGTCCTCTGGGGCGGGAAAGGAGGCCTAGCTTCCTCTCAGAGAAAGGACACACTTATTTTTTGCATCCCCGGCAGCTGCTGGCGTGATTAGTTCACGGAACCACACAGTCAGTATTAATAGGCTGACGGTAAACCTGAGGTTTTAATCTCTTCGTCCCTGCACTGAGACAGCGGGAGCGCTGTCCCAAAAAAAGACCACTCTTGCTTTGAACGGGAAAAGTATTTATAAAACAAGAACGGGGTGAACCCGAGGTCTGACCTTTGGGTTGCATAAGAAAGCTATAAAATATATAAATATATAACATACCAAGCCTGTGGACTGTGACTCAGCACTGTGTACGCGTGCATGTGATCGTGTGGCAAGAGGTGTGTTGGTGTAGTTGTTTACGCCTGTGGCTTAATGCATGCATAAGTGATCGCACGCACATATTGAACTTGGCCCATTTCGATCGTTTACTCGTTATCATTTAAAATGGGGAAGCGCAAGGGTGTGTAGGGGGTGGGGGAGAGCTGTGTTTAGGAGGCCTATGGTGCACATTGTTTTTCCTTTAGAAAGTATGCATGGTACTGTGTCCTAGGCTCACGTGTAATGCAATGGTGTGCGTTTTGGCTATTGGGAGGGAATCTGGTGTTTGTTGGTGAGTGCAGATGCCCCAATAACTGTGGACGAGACCATGGATTTAAGTGGGCCGGGGCTAGCAGGGGCAGAGCTCAGAAATATGGTTCTGAGGATAGAGGACGAGGCTTTTTTTACTAAAGCCTGAAGCTCTCTGTCATGTGCGAGAGCTTCAGGCTTCAGAAAAAAATGCCTTTTAGCTATAATGGGGGCACCGGCACCTGCGAGGCACCCGGCACCTGCAAGGCACTCGGGATCTGTGACGCACCTCTTTAATCAAGAGATGCCCATGGGCCAGTGCTACCATTAAAGAAGAAAAGCTTGTTCACGGGAGCTTCAGGCTTTAGGAAAAAAATGCCTCGGTTTCCAGCGGCCTCACCTTTTCAGCTTTAATGGTGGTGCTGCCAGAGCATGATGAGGGGCAAAACCACCATGGAGGAGAGAGGGTGCTGATCTCTACAAAGTGCTGCCTGGCAGGGGTGCCTGTAGCCCATAAAGCCGGGGCTCATCAAGGAGGTGTGGCCTAACGAGCTGGCAGGCAACCTCCTCTTAGGCCATGCCCCCTTTGTGAGCCCTGGCTTGTTTTTCCGTGCCACGTAAGACCCTGAAAGAGACCTATAAGTGGGGAGAGTAATTGTGTGCTGTCTCATCATGTGCATTGTCAGTCATCTGCAGGCTGCACCTGGGAGCCTTGTTACTGTTTATGGTGAGGTTTGGTATGTAATATATTGTGCTCTTAAGTGTGGTGTCAATGACAAACTCAAACCTGGTTTGTAGCACAGCATTGCGGGTTGAGAGTGATTGGCTGGACACATGTAGGGCCTGTCTCTGTGGAGAGTTGTTATGTGGTTTGGAAGGACTTTGGGGTTTGTGGGGAGCGATTCCTGGGTGTGTGTGCCTCTACGTGTTAGGTTACTGTGAAATCTCAGTTGTGTGTGTGTGTGCACGAGCACTATAGCATATGTTGGCAGGATGGCGGTATAGGTGAGTGGCCATATTAATTTAGTCAATTGAAAGTATTTACAGGGACCCCTGAGTGGTCATGGAGCAAGCCATTGTTGTGCGAGCTGGCTTTATATAAACCAGGAATATGTATCAAAAGGGGTGCAGTGTAATGGCATCCTCTTGAATGAAATATGTGCTGCTCAGTTGTATGTCTCAGTTGTATGTCCGAGCACTGAAACTCAAAGCCAACTACCTCCTTTTCAGGAAAAAACTGAAAACAGTACTTTTTAAATGAATCCAGGAAACACTCCCTACTGAATTATAATGTAACACTGACCATCACACATTGTGTCCCGTTTTAATCTCTGTTGTCTCGTCTTCTTGTAAGCGCTCTGATGCCCGCAGGCTTTCAGTGCTATATAAATAAATAAATAAAAATAAATAAAAATGTCAATTTCGTCTTGGAATGATTTGCAATTTCATGCACAACTGAATCTCATTAATGCAAACATGGAAATATGCACCCTGTGACCGTATAATGATATTGAGTGGACTTGTGTGGACACAAAGATTCCCCCAAGTCCCTTATATAAAAGACTGGTCATCTGCGATAAAACCAGAAGTGTTGCTTATACCGCTTGCTGTAAATCTGTACAAATGTGGTACCCCATTCTGTGGCCTAACTTATATAAAGTAATCAGACTTGGCCTTTGTAAATTTCCCTTAAACCATAAACCGGTGAGGTAGCACAGAGAGTGGAGCGCTCGCTTTGACATCCGTGCAGAGCTTGCTAACGCAGTTTTGAATCCCGGCGGGGCCAAACTCAGCCTTTCATCCTTCCGAGGTCGATAAATGAGCACCACACACCGTGGGTAATAATAAGAAGCTCTCAGATACCTGAGGGTTCGTAGCACTATATAAATGCCTAATTATTATAAGGTTCCATAAGAATGAGAAATATTGTTTGCCATTCTGGCTACCAATGTCTGTGTCAACATATTCTGAGGCCTCTCGTGACACAAGTCAGAACAATCCTTCTATACCCACTAAATATTAGCATTACCGCTGTAAACATTTTCAATTTGCGCTTCCCGTCTTCCCTCGGCTACACCTTTTGGGACTTTCAAAAGTAGAGCAAGTGGCCCAGAAAAGTGTGCAACTGACCTGCCCAACAGATGAAGCGCACAGGTCAGAACAGTCACAACTTACAAAACATTGTAAAGGCCCAACAAGAAGGGCCAGGTACACATCCCCAAAATAGCCAATCCAGTAGGCATCACGCTGCTGCCCCGACTAATGAGGATGAAGAGAAGGAGAAGGTCAGCGATCTACAGGAGGAAGATACGTCTATTGCAAGTGGCTGATGATGAACTCACCCAGAGGTAGCGCTTTCCACCCCACCTCATATTCGAGATGGTGAGTCTGTGGAGGGGAGCCCTTACCACAAGCACAGCGCAAGCCCAGGCCATATCTTCATTTGTGAAGGTACTGTTAGCCTTTCATTTCTTCACCACAGGCTCTTTGCAGACAACCAGTAGCATCATCTCTGGGACCTCTCCCAGTCCTCTCAGTCAATGGTAATCCACTAGGTCCTGCAGGTGATCCACACATCGGCCAGACAGCACACCACAATGCCCCATGATGCATGCCCAAAGTCTGCCATTGTGAAGACTTTCTATGACATAGCCATCTCCCAGGGGTGTGTAGAGCCATTGATTGCATGCACGTGGCCCTCATACCAATACTGACCTCCTATATAAGAATTGGTGAAACTGGCATTCCATTAATGTACAGATTATGTGTGATGCTGCAAACATCATCATGAATGTGAATACCAACTATCCTGGGTCTGTCAATGACAGCTCTATCTACCAGCATTCCCCCTTTGCAGATCATTCGAGGCTGGAGAGCGTGGAGAGACTTGGTTGCTGGGTAAGTTAACATGCATCACATGGAATACACGTCCAACTACAACATGCATCAGGACATCACATGATGCCTCTTCCATCTACAGGTGACAGTGGCTATCCTCTGAGGAGACCTTCTGTCTCCCTACAGAAACCATGTGACTGGAGCCCAGCAGCGATACAATGCAGCACACACATCCACCCAGACTCCCGTTGAGAGTACCTTTGGGGTTCTCAGGTCCAGATATAGACACCTGGACAACTCGGGGTTTGTGCTACTGTGTGACCCGCTGACTGTATACAACATCATAGCTGCCTCTGCCGTCCTGCACAACATTGACCTCACACATGGCCCGCAAATAGAGATACATCAGATCTGAGACCACAACCACTTGCCCCACTTGATGTAGACATTGACCAGAGGGGCATTGCAGCTGCCATACTGTATAACATGGTTTCAAGGTACTTCAACTGGGGTGCAATGTGTGGAAGTCAGGGCCTTGAAATTAGATACCTGTGCATGGATGAGGATTGATTTACCTGGCCATAGGCCAGTGATTCCTACTGGCATGCAAGTGGCCTCACAGGCATGCCGCCCATACATCATTTATTTGCCCATTCCTATCCCTGTTATGTTGTTGGAGAACAGTTGCACTAACTGATGCGCCACTGTATAGGCACTATACAAATGTATGATTACCTCCCGTGCCACATGAATAGGGCATGACCCATCCATTGCCATAAGAGAATGCATCATGGAAGAGACAGACAACACTGATGCTCAAAATAAAATGTAATGGTCTTAACTGCAGACATTTGCATGGAACAACAAACATTACCAGATACAGAAAGCAAACGAGCAGTATGGTAACATCATGGATATGAACAGAAATATTGGGCCTCATTACAAGTTTGCCGGTCCAGGAAATATGGTACCGGTAAGCTTGCTGGTATCATAGTTCCCAGACCGGCAACCTACGAGCAGAGCATGTTGGATGCACCGGCACCATTCTGAATGGTGCCGGTGCATCCAACCTCCCCATTCCCAATGGGGAGTAAAAGTTTCTGGCCCCTGGCAATGGGGAAATACAGGGTCCACCAGGGTTGTAATGGCCCTGTATTTCCCCATTGCCAGGGGCTGGAAAAATTTGCAAGTTTGGCGGCAGCCTGCCGGTTTTAACTGCAAGGCTATCGCCAAACTTGTAATGAGGCCCATTATGTACACTGACTTCCACAAACAATCATTTGTGGGTATGGCACTTACTTTTCAGAGATCAAGCAGGCCTTTCTACTGCTACTCCTCTTGCCAATGGGGTGGGTGGCATGTTGGAGACTGTAGCATCACTGGGTGGAGGATGGTCCTCTGAAGCCACACTAGGAGTGGAGCTCTTATTTGACCCAGTGACCATGGCAGCCACATATCCGCTGAGAGCTGTTTGTTGATGCAATGCTTTCAGCAGGCTTACACATTTGGAGGTGTAGGAGAAATCCTGACACTTCCCTTTCTGTCACCGTTTTTATACCATGGGATATTAGCTAGACATCTACAGACTTTGTACCGTGGGTGCAACCCAAACAGAACTAGACACAATAAAGACCACTGCACGCTTTCTCAGCTAGGCACTTTTATAAAGATATTCAGTTTCATCAGCCAGAAAACACACTCTGCATCAATAAGCATTTTACATTGGGTACATGTGAGAATATAAGAAAACACACTTTGCATGAAAGTACTTTAGATTGGGTCAGCACAACAATTCAAATGTAAGTAATTTCCCTCTAACCTGAGACATCCTAACCAGCACTCTTTGGCTATGAACGCAATAGAGTATGAATACAGTGTCAGCCCTCAGTTATTCTCAAACCCTTGCCTAACGTTGGATTACTAGCTAGATTACGAGATTGGTGATTTTGAGATTCTGACTCCCTCTACATGAATGAAGAAACCTAATCCTTTGGTACCAGAAGAATAAAAAAAGGTCTGCTTTCTGTGTCCACTCGGAAACCTTGCCAATTACAATACCCTGCAGAAGGGGGGTCCTAATTGATTGTTGACCTATTTCTACTCAGACTCAGCTCTCTGCTTTTCGGAATGATTGTCTCGCATTGACTCGCAAACTACACCGCTCTCCAGCCCAGCAGAGAAGCCTCCATAGATAGCTATGCAGTGCATCCATCACCTTTCAGCCAATCAGCAGCCTCTCTCTCTCTCACCAGGAATCTCCCAGAAAAATATCTCCTTCCTCCTTCTTTTAAACCTCTCAGTAAAAATCGACGCTTATCCTATGTCACCGTACATTTTTCTTTACCATTTTTCCAGTCTCTTCCGTGGTGTCATCTGTCACACCATGTGCAAGAACCTTCCAGTGCCCATCCTGCCCCGTCTCATTCCGCTCATGTAATTTTCCAGCCTCTGGCTTAAATAACCTTTGGAAGTATTCTGCATAACACAACCTCCCAATAATGTTGCAGCTTCCTTCCTCTCGTCCTGCTCCACACAACGAACATTTATTCTCAAGGCCCACCGCGCTGTTACACTGCATGCTCTGCTTTGCTAAGGACTGATGTTCAGGTTTCAATTTTGCATTACTTTCTGAAACTGGCAATAATCAATGAAAGCATTTGTGTGCCTGCTGCAATATTATAACACTCACGACCCGTGGCCTAACAAATCTAGGCCACTCAATTCACCCCTTTACTAAGTGTTAGTAACCAATGTCACCCCCATTGTCCCCAATACTAAACTACACGCAGAATATGCTGCACACATTCTTTAGCTCATAACCTCATCTACAGAGGCGTTCCTGTCTCTGCACCATTCCCTTCATGCCGCTTCACATTCCAACAAATTCATCCCGAGTTGCCCTCAGCTCCTCCCAGATTGCCGTCAGCTCCTCTTCCCTACCCCTGCACTCATCTCAGGTTGCCTGGAGTCCCATTGTATTGGCCTATCTGCAACCCACAATGTTTCTTGACACACTGTGGAGGCCCTCACCAAAAGTGCTCCTGATGGAAGTGTGCTAGGCGCACATGGTAACTTGGTGTTGTCGCATTTCGTTCTGCCAGGTGGTGTATGGGGATGTACGTGGCCTGTTGGTGCGTGCACCTCTTCTTAGTTGTCTTGGTGTTGTCCTTTGCTGTGGCTGTTCGGTTGAGGTGGTGAATGGGGTAGCAGTCACCTCTTCCACTGGTGGCAGGCTTGGGGCTCCTGTTGCAGCATAGCTCTGCACATCCACATCACCCTGGGTCTCCGTATGTGATTCCACCAGCAGCACTGTCTCATATGCCCCTTCTAGGGTGGCCATGTTTGGGTCCAGGTCACTTCCTGCATCCTGCCCGGGACCATCAGTCTAGGAAATGAGAATCGCATGACTTGGTCATGGACATTCTTCTTTCACACATTATGTACTATTGCTGCCCGATCACACATCCCTTATATTTGCATTATCAGGATGTTTGTCCTTGTGGCATGTGATGTGTCTGGAGTGTCACAGTGGCCGCATGATGTACATGTGTACATGTCTCCGAGGATGGCTATGTATTACAACCTTTGAGGAGATAGGGCCAACACATGCACCGACTGCGGATTATAATGCCATGCCAAATACTAGCCTGCCCAGAGTACATTCCAAATCCTCTGCACCATTGCTGTTCATGGGACATACATTCAAACATAACATCTCCCTGATGTTGTGTTTCTCACCTTATTTGGAGAAGCAGTATCTGGTCCACCGATGCCCTCCACCACTTTGGTCTCCAGCATCTGATGCAGTGCGCTCTTTTACGGCACATCTGATGAATGCACTACTTTTAATGTGCACCTTTACGATGCGTCTACATTTGCTCTACCTTTGGCTTATTATTTTTGCATCTCATTGTGATGTGCATGTTTTTGGGAATCTGGCCCAATGTCTGTGATGAATAATATGCAACTGCCTAGGTGGCCAATCCAGTCCTCTTATAGGCACAGACTTATTTCCTAAAAAAACTAGGAGCACACCTATAGTGTTTTAACAATGTGTTTAATCTTAAGGTAAGTCATGGGGTGCAAGGGAGATAAACCAGCTCTGACACTGGGTGGTATGAACAATGAAAAACAGCAGATGTTCACACTCTTGTGGAACCCTCCCGTTCCTCGCTCACCCAATGTATGTTGATGTTACAACCAATGATTCTTAGCCTTTATCTGAAAGAAAGCTTCTGACTCCAGTGATGTTTCTAAAACCAATTGTGCTCTCTTTATATAAGAATATTCATGTGCAAAGTATTACTTCATATCACATATGTACAATTAGATGTATCATTCCAAACAAAAAACCCTTCCAAATAATGTGTCTTCAAGTTCTAAACAACATTATGAACAGTCCAGTTATACATAAGATAAATCTAAACAATTTCACTCATTGTCAGATCCATGATAACTGTATATTCTTAATTCTCTTGTATCTCTGCTGTACGCATTTCAGGAATACTTTCCCTTCCTCATGAGCTGCTAATTCACTGTGATTACAATTCTTTCATTTCTCAAATTAATCAAATAGAACCATATTTTAGTGTCCATTATACTGCAAGATTATTTGCAACAATTCTGTCATATATTCTTAAAAATCAATAATCACCCGGATGATGCTATATAGATGAGTGTTATTCCAATATGCATGATATTTCTTGTGTTCAGATTTTCTAAAGTCAATCTGTATCCACCTAAAGATAGGAGGGTACACATGGTTACTTTAAAAGGATAGGCTATGCCATGCCTACTTAAAAGAAGCTACACGCTGATAAAATTGTTGGACCATGTAATGTCTTTCATCCATTTCTTTTCAATTCGTTCGACCGAGTGAGTACAATTTTGTAATATACAACGTTTAGCCAACAAAAAACATAGATGAAGTAATTTCTGCGTGACATGAATTATCCCTTCATATTGACCAAATAAAAACGTGGGGGTTGAAGAAAGGATAGGGATGTCCAGTATCCTCACCAATGTCTTGCATATCCCCTGCCAAAATACAACCAATCTCGGACACTTCCAAAGCATATGCAAATAATGTTCAGCTTCAGATCCACATCTAGGACATTTACTCAAACCCCTTCGCCAAACATTCTCATCCTGGCCGTGGTATAGTTGCATCTGTTGAGTATTTCCATTTGGGTAAACAGTAACTTACAGTTCAGAGACACTTCCTATGATAGAGAGCACATAGATCTCCACATGGTGTCAGATATTTCCATGTCTAAATATCTAGCCCATTTCATGTGAATATGACTGGGCTGTTCCGGTATTTGATCCATTACTAATTTATATGGTGTGAATACAAATTGCGTCTCATTACGAGTTTGGTGGTATCTGGGCAGTAAATCAGCCCAGATACCACCAAACGGTATTACTGTTATCACCACTTGGTCCATCGGTATTACGGCCGGATTACAAGTGGTGGCAAGGGTTGTACATTTTCATTCCATGGAGCCCCATTAAACTCCATGGAGGTATTTGCTGGTGTTACCGGCACCGGTAATACTGGTGCCGTAATACCGGCAATCTTTACTGGTCAGGTGCCTGACTTAACTCCAGCTCTAAGCTGGAGGTAAAACAGGTGTCCCACCAGTAAAACATGTAGTTGGCCAGTGCGGTAACAAGCTGGTAAATGTTATTACCAGCACATTATTATCACACCAACCAACTTATAATGAGGCCCATTTGACATTCACTCAAATTGAGAATGTATGACAAACATGAATCTATTAGTGGTTCATCCGGAAATACCCATCCACATGGACTGAAAGGAGGATCTAATCTTACAATATTGCAATAGCCGAAAGTGGATTCTTGCACGTGCCTGGGATAGTGTCAGGCATAGTAATACACTTCCATTGATGTACATGTCCCCAACGTCTGATAATGTAAGCAGGGTGACTTGCAGATCTTTTACTGTGTTGTACTTTGCTAAGCAAATCTTCATAATAAGTTACCCAAAGTGGCAGCCCACAACATTCATATAAAAGCTTGTTAATTATTTCCTTATTACAATATAGTAGGAACATAACTACTCAATGTAATGTAATTTAAATTGTCTTTTGTATAGCGCCTTTTCCATTGGCATGGCCTTAAAGCACTGTAGGTGAATGACCTCAGGGGCCCCAAATCCAAGGTATTGGAAATTCATCAGAGGGGGGTTAGAATGCACGTGTGCATTTTAGGCAGTACGAAGGTATGTAGGGGTGGCCAAGTCCCTGTTAGCTACCCATGTTGAGCTGGGATGTGGATGGGTGCTGTGAGATAGTCTGGAGAGTATGCGAGTGCAGGAGACTCATTATGTGTCCAGCTAGACTGGATTTCTGTTGTGGGGGATTGCTGCATTCTTACGGCAGAGGTTTTGTGTGATGTGTCTTAATTAGTGTATGATAGCAGATGCATATGGGTGGTTGGCCATAGCTTCGGCTATTTTCCATAACCATGGATTGTGATACATACCAGTGTGTCCTGGCTGGTTTTCTGGTTTTGTAGAAGTGGCATGGATTCTGTCCTGTGGTTCGCTGCAGTTATTATCTTCATCGCTCAGTACATTTCACGGCGGGTTGATTGCTGCACTGGCCTACCATTGAGGTGTTTAAATAGCTCAAAGAGACGAATGGGCACATCAGGATCCAAGGCGGAAAGCCAGATCTTGAGCTCCCCCTGTAAGGCAAGGTGATCCTCTATGCAGCGGATTCTAAAGGGAATTTTGTTCCAGATTGAGGAGGTTTGGACGCAGAAGGGGGATCCCCCTATTCTTGTCAATTTGAAGGGAGGGATCACAAGGAGGAGAGTGGTGCCTGATCACAGATTTCTATTTGGTTGGTAATGGATGAGTTTCTGTTGAAGGTATTCTGGGCCTGTCTTGTGGAGGGCACAATAGGTAATGCACATGGCTTTGAAAGTGGCCTGTCACCGACCAGGGTGCCAGTGAAGGACACATACGGCAGGTGTGATGTGCTCTCTTGGGCCAACGGCCAAGAGGAATCTGACTGTGGTGTTTTGTACCCATTGGAGCTTTCTGTGTAGATATGCAGGGGCACCCAGGTAAAGGGAATTGGCATAGTCTACGGGGAAGTGGATGATAGCCATGATTGCTGTGACTCTGTGACGGTACGAGAGGTAAGGGAAGCTGCATCTGAGAATACTGAGGTGTAGATAACAAGATTTAGACACAGAGTTGATGTGGTGTGAAAGTGTAAAATCAGCGTCCATTCTGCATCCCAGGTTCCTTACTGCATTGAATGCTGTGGGAGGAGGGCCTAGGGAGGACGGCCAAGGTGTCGGTTGGGGGAAGAGTGCCATCTTCCCACAGATCATGGTTTTGGTTTTTCTGGGGTTGAGGAGGAGGTGGTTAGCCATCATCCATTGTAGTGTGTCTAAATTCAAAAGCAGGGTTAACTAACACAATATAATTGTAGTGTGGTAAAATGAAAAAGCAACAAGTTACAATTCAGGTGTGGCTAAATTCAACAGCTGTGTGTTGCAATTCTAGTGTGGCTAAATTCAAAAGCTGTGGGTTACCATTCTAGTTTGGCTAAATTCAAAAGCAGTGGGTTGCAATTCCAGTGGGTTTAAATACAAAATCAACATCAATTAATTAACTCAGTACAATTTTAGTGTGGCTAAATTCAAAATGAGCGGGTTGCATTTCAAGTGCGGATGAATGAAAAAACAACAAGCTACAATTCCAGTGTGGCTAAATTCAAATGCAGCAATTACAATTTCTAGTGTAGCTAATTTCAAAAGCAGTGAGTTTCAATTGTGTGGCTAAATTCAAAAGCTGCAGGTTGGAATTCTAGTGCTGCTGAATTCAAATGAAGCCTTTACTAATTCAGTTAATTTCTAATGTGGCTAAATTCAGAAGCAGTGGGTTGCAATTGTAGCGCAGCTAAATTCAGAAGCAGTGTTAACTAAGTAGAATTGTAGTGTAGCTAAATTCAGAAGCAGTGGGTTGCAATTGTAGCGCAGCTAAATTCAGAAGCAGTGTTAACTAAGTAGAATTGTAGTGTAGCTAAATTCAAAAGCAGTGGGTTGCAATTCTAGTGTGATTAAATTCAAAATCAGCGTTAACCAACTCAGTTAAATTCTAGTGTGACTAAATCCAAAGCAGAGGGTTGCAATCTTAGTGTGGCTGAATACAGAAGTTGCATTAGCCAACTTATGCAGTGGCAAAACGCAAAAGTGGTGCATCCAATGCAGCAGCATAGTTCAAAATGGGCTTCATTACTTTTGGGACACCCTGATGGTTAAAACTAAAACCATGGTGAGATTTAATGTAACAAGTTCCCTGTTGGAACACCTTGTGAAGCACTATGTAGGTGTGGCATAATACAGTAGTGGTAGGATTCAATGAAGATGTCCCTTACCTCGAGGTACCTGTAGATGGATAGCAAAGCATCTGGCAGGGATAGGGCGCTAAGCGAACAGACAAACAGGAATGGCTGCAACCTTGAGTAGGTGTCCTTCGCCTGTGCCCTTCGCCGGCTACCCTGGGAGCTGTGCTTAAGAAATAGAGAGTGGGAGGAAGGAGGGAAAGGACAGCGACAAACAAAGGACTATATCACAAAAGCAGTGCCCTCCAGAAGCAATCCAGCAAAAAAAAAAACCTGCAAATCACACTAACACATAGAAATACCTCATAAAAGACACCAGACTGACTGTAAACACGTTACCAGGTGCTTGCAGTATAAGGTGGCTATGGATTACTATCAGGAAGGCATGGGGAAAGCAGTAAGAGAGAACTCCAAAAACAGTATCCCCTGACTGCCTCAGCCAAATGCTAAGAAGATGGAAGGAGAGAGAAAAAAAGGACAGAAACAAACTAGACCACAAAGGTAGTGCCCTTTAGAAGTAATCCAGCACAAAAAACGGATTGGAAAACACACTAAAAGCAGAGTGTAATCCCTCCAAAAGGACACCATACAGGATGTAAACCCCTTAACAGGTGCTTCCTGTACATGATGGCTATGGATTACTATCAGAAAGGCAGGGGAAAGGAGAAAGAAAGGCCTCCAAAAAACAGAGGACAGGAACTAAACCACAAAGACAGTGCCCTCTAGAAGCAATCCACGGTTTGGAAATCACACTACAAACACAGATAAATCCCTTCAAAAGGACACCAAAAAGGCTGTAAATTCCTTACCAGGTGTTGCTATACAGGATGGCTCTGGATTACTATCAGGAAGGCAGCGGAAAGCAGTAAGAAAGGACTCCATAAACAGAGTATATGGAAACCTGACTGGCTCAGCCAATTACTATGAGGATGGGAGGATTGAGGGAAATATAACAGAAACAAACAAAGGACTAGACTACAAAGGCAGTGCCCGCTAGAAACAATCCAGCACAAAAAATGGATTGGAAATCACACTAAAAACACAGTCAAATCCCTCCAAAAGTTCACCAAACGTACTGTAAACTCCTCTGCGGGATGGCAATCACTAAAGTTTCTTTAACACCTTGTGGGTGGGAGCCGGCCAAACAGGAGGCTAGAAACACGGGCTGATACTCCCGATCTAGCCTGCCTTCCTAGCTGTCTGATTGATGGCTCCCCAGCCCGCCATCATCCCCCCACTGCTGCAGTCATTTTGCCCCCCACGCTGTTGCCTCCACAGCTCCTGCTGTTTCTCTCCTTCCTCAGTTTGGCCGCCATAGAAATGGACAAGGGGCTCTGTGTGGACTATGGTGGCCATCTTTGCACAGTATTTTCATTCAATGACCAGGGCGCCACCACGTCCCATTCTTTGAATGAAAATACTTTATTTTTTAACACCCCGGGTTACTGCTTGTGTAGTGCAGGGTGCTAATGGTGTTATTAACCCATTCTACAGACTATACTGGGGGTAACGTCACAGTGCCCTCGTTAAACCCCCTTGCTTTCCTCTGACCTTTAATTCGGGCTGCCGGGCCGTTACCTCCGGTATAGCCCATAAAATGGATTAATACCTCCATTGTGATAACTTCTTACAGTATAGCTGTGATGTCATAATACCTGCAGCTCAAGCGAGCACAGTGCAGAATTGCAGCTGATGCTGGAGAACTGAATGAAAGCTATGACTAGCTTTTCAAGTTTCTTTCTTGTAAACTAGTTTTCTGTGATACTTTATAGTCATTAACTTTTAACATTGTTAAGAAACTGTTTATGGTATTATATTTATTGTATACACTGCTGGAGTGTAAAACAGGAAATCAACAACCCAGCATGCAATCATACATTTTAAAGCCAGAAAACTGCTTCAAATGCATTTCATTAAACTGCTTAAAACATATTTTTGCAACACATTACAAGCTGAATGCTAAGGGCCTGAATCTGATTTACAAAAGTGTTTTAACATGGGAAAGTCCCAATTAATACATTTTTGGAAATGAGTCCCTATTTATTTATTTCATCCTATTAGATTTCATATTGATTATATTTATTAACAACTGGAAGCTCTCTTGTAATTTATTGAGCAAGAGACCAAGTATTAAAGTGGATGAGGGTGCAGTCATAAGGAAGAAAGTACACCCTACAGTATGTATAAAAGATATTGAAGGTCACCTTGGAGTTCTGTGACCTTTAAGTAACTTTGCATTTGGCACCATCCCCTGTTTGGTCACAAGACTCCCCAGTGAATAGCAATATCCATATAATGGATGGTGTGGGGCACTTTATCCCATATATAACAAGCTTGCAAATCAGGATAGAATTTGGTCAGCCTGTTTGCAAAATGTGCAATGAGTCTCATTCATGAAAACCATTGCCTCCTCTGGATATGAAGCACTGTTGAAAAGCAAACCCTAATGGAAATGGTTCTATTTCATTTCATCGACAGTCGTTATTTCGATGGGTATTTTAACGGATTTCTTTACCGAAAAACTCATTGCTATTGATTTTTTTTATTTTTGGGGGTTTTCCCCTCAAACCTCCATCCACTATTGTTTTTTCACTATTTCAGACACCCACATCCCTTATATACACTTTCCCACTCCCTTATATTTTCTGATGAGTTTTTTCATCAAAGCTTTTTGTTAGAAAAACCCATTAAAAAAAAGACTGATGATGAAAGAACGTTGTATCTTGGAAACTAAAGCTGTCACCATCAATTAGTACTGCGAACAGATATTACACACCCAAAAACACCATTTTGAACTCATGTAATATGCTGTGCCGCATATCTCAACAAATATTCCTGCCCCATAGCCATGTGAACCTGTGATGATAAGAAAATGAATATCTTAGCTTTGCCTTTAAGAGTGAGAGGAATATATTATAAGCGTATAGCCTACTTTCGAATCTAAATAAATTATAACAAAAGTGTGAGGACCTCGCCGCTGTTGGCAAGCTGCTACACATTGAAATGTGTAGACTGCTCCACTTGCTCCCCACCAACAGAACTCAATCATGATGCAGAAGATACAAGTCTACTATTTCAGTAATAATAATTAATTATAATACTGAGATTACAAGGATGAATCTGTGTTGTAGATGCATCGCCCTAGCCTGCTTGTATCTATGTGGCCCTTAAGGGCTCCATACCAACTGGAGTTGTGCAACCCAACAAACAGAACACTCATGACAAAAGACCAGCCAGATTATCGCTTCTTCTTTTCCATGTCTGTCGCCATATTTGAAGGTCCTTTTTTGTTCAGCTTTTCATTTTGATCGCATCGGTGGAAGTAGATTTTCTTGTCAGGCACCAAGGCTTTGGTACTAACTCCGATGGGCCTTGAAGGTCCTGATGCCCATGGGCTATGGCGCGGTATAAATAAATAAATAAAATAAATAATAAAGAAGGTAATTGACATTCTGACCCATTGTTAAGTCTCTGAAAAGATGGCTCTATCCAAGTTAATCAGTTTCTCTTTTGTGACTACTCACTGTTCTTTGCCGGCCTCATCCTGCCAGCACCCCAATATTGAATAGTGTACATGTACTTAATAATAATCATTACATAGCCAATATATTGGATCTTGAGATCTGCCCTTCTTCGCAATTGACATTACTTATCTTTAGCCGCCATGTAATAGAGCTAGGACACTTGGGAAATGAGAAAGGGCTCCTCTGGTGACAAAAGGACAGGCCCCGGTGTTGGAGGCTTAAAGAGCTCATGGAAAGGAGTGCAGGCACAGGATGGTGAATCAGGAAGATTGGTCGAGACTGTGTCACATAATTAGCACATTTCATAATTTTGTAGTCAGTTGTATAACACTATTAATCAGTGATTTGGTCACCATGCCCAAGAGTTTGCTGTCGTCAGACATTTTGAAAAAGAAATAGGTGTGGAGGATAGGCGATCAGGGATGGTGTTGCCGGGCAATGAACGAATGCGTTTGTGCTATTGTGTACGAATTGTGTAACTTGGCTTGTTTGACCAAATTTGAGTCCTGCAACACAGCGTTGTGGAAAAACATATAGTTTTGCATATTGGTGCATGCATGATGAAGATAAAGTGACCTTACAAATTGTCAATTTTTTATGATGAGAATCTCTGTTCAGTGAATTCTCTCTGAAATGTTACCCAGACCACACAGATATGCATTACAGACTAACCGGCATCAGGTGGGAGGTCCATAGCTAATTAATTGCTTTAGTAATTTTAGTTAAGGTTACATACGGTTTGTTTACGTTTCTTTCTGTAATAGTGTGATTGATAGGGTGCCCATGCAGACTAGCAGCTTCCTAATCACCCCATTTGAAACTTCCATTTCCTCCATTTCCCCCATACATGCTTTTCTCCCATCAGGAGCACATGACTGCCCACAGGGATATGATATGATATGATATGATATGATATGATAGGTTATTTATAACACGCTTAATACCCAGAGGCTTCTAGGACCCGGAAATTGAACCTGTGGTGCTTCATGTCGTCTTGCTTCCAAGGCAAGCACGTTGCCCTGAGCTATCCTCCTGAGACCGCCCACAGCGATCTATTTAGAAGTAAAAAATGAAAGTTCATCTTAAATCACTGGAGATATTTTTGTTTTCATTAGAGGTTGTTACTGCTCTAGTTTTAGTTTTAATTCGTAGTCTGTCAATAATACTCTCCACAAGCTTCATGCATTAGTAAATTAATATTCGCTATGAACTAGAGTTGATGGCCCTTGCTATTAGGTTTTAACCACCCTCTCTACTACCTTCCATGACCTCCCTCTCTGAAGCCTGCTACATCACTGTCAACACCGCCAACATATGCTGGAGATTACAGCATCCCACAGGACCTGTTGTACCCAGCCCAAATATCCTTCTATATATAAAGAGATAAAAGGCACGCGGCTACAGGGTATCACTGCAATTGAGAACCTGCGGGGCCTCCGCAGACCATCCCTCTATAAATAAATCCATTCATCAGATAATCAGCTTGCCTTTTTCAGGGATTATTGACTCGTGCCTTTGAAGATGAAGAATGGGAAAGGGAGGGGTTTAGGAAATGGCGTTGTCATGTGCCGCCGATCTAATACCTCAATTGGTCTCCTGGGCGAGCTACGTCATGGGGATAGCATTGGGGAGCTCAGTCTGATCTTGCCAATAACAAGAGACACCACAAGCCGCCGCTTATGAGACAATTCTTAAAATGGTTTAATGGCTTAATTCATCCACAAGCCGCCACTTATGAGACAATTCTTAAAATGGTTGAATGGCTTAATTCAGACGTCAAAGACCGATTTCAAGCTACCGAAGAGCCACAGTCGTGGGTTATCATGGCCTCAGAAAACAACAAAAATACATGAAGTACCATAGTTATGCACTGCCGATGGTTCCTCAGACAAACCCACGATTTGCAGTAATAGTGATGATTGCACGTCACATAGAAAACTAAACCAAAACATAACCCTTTCAGACCAACCTTATGTCTGATAATGCATTATACTACTTGTGATGTCATGCCTGGGAGTAGTCTGGGTTGGTGCTCTCTGCTTTCCGTGCCAGTAGCATGAGAGGACTTCGATCTCCTAAGTGTTATCTGATAACCCCAATGCAATTCCATGAAGCCCTGTATGTCTTCTTCCGTTTTTACTACCATTTCACCCTAAACCCACCCTCTAGCTAATGTTTTCAAGTATACTTCTCCCATGTGAAGTGGCTCACTGTAGGACCGGGAAGGAGGCTTACAGGCAAGGCAGTCGCAGGACAGGGAGGGACACTGGGAATTTAAAAATCAT
Organism: Ambystoma mexicanum; assembly: GCF_040938575.1. Classification (NCBI taxonomy): domain Eukaryota; kingdom Metazoa; phylum Chordata; class Amphibia; order Caudata; family Ambystomatidae; genus Ambystoma; species Ambystoma mexicanum. The sequence goes on from NC_090924.1 coordinate 95,162,457, forward strand.
GGAATTTGCAAATCAAATCCCACTCTGAGTTTAAAGGCCAAAACATGTGCACAGATCAGCCAGTACGGATCTTGCCACGCAGTGCAGCGCTCTGGTTTGGCCGGTCACTTTCCCTGCTCCTCTAACCCTGTGCCCCATATTCTCCGTTCTGGCACACCAACTTCGGATTTACATTCCTAGTCTGTTTTATGTTTTGGAAATCCCAGGATTCCCTTTGGGGGAATTGAAGAAGCAAAAGCACATGCAATACAAGCTTGTTACAAACTACGCTGCACTGCTCGAGCAAACACACATCCCTTAGGCAACCAGTCATGCTCCCTCCGTAGACAAGTAACTGGCAATGACAGGTCTGCCAGCTAGGACACACCGCTACAGTTGTCTGCGTCACAGCGCTATACGGCTCAGTTTTTGCACTTACCCTTGCTCAAAATGGGGAGAAGGCAAGCCACAGGCATCCATCTTTAAAAAGAATGCACCCCCACCCTGCCTCACTGTCTTTCCTTACCTGCCTACTACTGTGTGCTTCCTGCTGCCGCTCCCTCGCCTCCCTCTCAACCACCCTCCCACCATCCCATCAAAGAGCGAGATCTGCAAATGCAGGGCTGGGGGCGGAGGAAATAAATAATATTCACTTGAAAAATGCTCTGAAATGGCAAACGTCTACATTGGGAACTGGCACAGAATAAATTAATATGACATGAGAGTGCTTATAGATATGGCTGCCTACCATTATGGAAGTCAAGGTAAGATTGCTTTGATAACTTTGTTTGGCTTAAAACCAGTTAAGCCACTTATTACAGAGTCTGTGAAATCAACAATGGGCCTCATTACAACTGTGGGTACCACGGAATGAACGGTGCCGGTAAGGGACCGGCACCATTCATTCCAGGCCGCTACATTACGAGTTCTGCAGCGGGTCCCACTCTGGACGCCTGCCCAGACCAGATGTGCAGAGTGGCACCCGCTAGCAGTACAGGATGCTAACAACGGGCCCGTCATTAACGGGCCCGTTGTTAGCATCCTCCCCATTCCCATTGAGCCCTATGTGGGGTCAAATGGGAATGGGGACGTACCGGGTCCGGACCCCACGAAAGGTCGGAATGGCCCGGTAAGTCCCCTTTTTTGGGACCCGGACCCGAGTTTGGGGATAGCCATGCCGCTAAAAACGGCATGGCTACCTCCAAACTCGTAATGAGGCCCAATGTATTTATGGTTGTGTTGGTCTTTCCATACAAAGAACACTTCCTTAGAGTCCTATTACTTTGACACCATTCAATAAAGCTTCAAGAAGCTTTCCAAGAAAGATAGAGGGCCTCATTACAAGTGTGCCGGTCCGGAAAAAATGCCGGTAATTCCGGCTCTGCCATTTTTTCCTTACCGGCACACTTCATGTTTGCTGGTGGTGGCCACGGATCTTCTGGCAGGCCTAACCTGCCGGTAGATCAAGCCCCTACTGGCAAATAATTGCCAGAATCACCGGCACAGGAACTTACCAGCACTCTGCCGCCCATAATATCCCAGTAATACCAGGATATCGGATGGCAGAGATGGTAAGGGAGGTTTGCCAGTATGCCGCCGGAATTACCGGTGGCATACCGGCAAACCTATAAGGCCCATAAATTTATATCAACTTTTTAAAAAGTTTACTGCGGCCGTGCCCAGGGTGAGGGCAAACTTAAAAAGGGGCTGCAGGTCTCATGAAAAAAACAGCGGTTTTCTTATTTCCTTTTTGGGGCCATAGTCCTCCAATCTGGGTACCCCAGCCTGCCTCTAGTGGGGACCAGAGGGATATAATAAGCTACTTTTTATGGAGTTACAAATCAGGTTCCATGGACCTACTGCACACATCCTTAAGCCAAAATGCTGACATTTAGAAGTTTTTCCAGGTCTGAAGGCCAATGAAAATAATCCTCTTTCAATGAGCCCATCAGGTTTCTAATGACCTAACTTTACAGAGCTGGCCTGGTTTGCGAACTTGCTTTGGACAGCCATGGTATCAAAAATGTCCCTGCAGGTCTGCAAGTGCAGCTAGTCTGCAAGCTCGAAATGTCCCTAATGTGATATTGGCAGCTTTTGGGCATATTTGATATTTTTTTTTAAAGCACTGGACGGGTTTTCAACAAAGCCAGCTAAGCACACGTTCATGATCAGATGGAATCTTGTTGCACAGATGCCGCTTGAGTTGATCCAGTGTTTTTTGCTGTAGCTGAGTGAAAAATGTGATTATCAGGTTTTCATGGGAAAGACACGTTTTTAGGCCGCTCTTATAACTTTGGCCTTCCCAATCCGAAGTTCACAAAACTTTCAACAACTATTCAGAAATAGATGTATAGTTGTGTTTGGAACATTTCATGCAAATCTGTCAAAGAGTGCCAAAGTTATAAGGAACTGAAAAAGTGAACTTCTTTTGGTGAGTCAAATGTAACTATAGTGCAGGGTTGCTATTGTTGAATATAATATTGACAGTAAAAAACTTCAGTTGAATGGACATAATTGCTAATGACATAATGACACCCTTAACATAATGGTGCAAAGTACTGCTCATGGCATAAATAAAGAATATAATCACACACCATCAATCAGATCATGCCAGGAAATGGCTTACCCTGCAGTCATGGCTGTACACAACACCCAAGAATAGACTACACACTGGGAAAGGCCTCTGCCCCTTTGCTGTGATCAATGTATGGAATTACTATTTATGTTATGTTATGTTACGTCGGTGGTGTTCGAACTGTGGGGCTTAGAGGATAGCCAGAGGGGGCGTGAGACTCTTCAAAAATAGAGTTTGGTGACTCCTTTCAATAGAAAATATAAGAAGATTTGGCATCAGGGGAGGGGGCTGGCAACACTATTTCTACTCCAGGGGAGCTCCACAACAATATCCACTGGAGGCGGAGTACGATGGAGTGTCTTTGGGGTGATGTTTTTCAGTCTGTTCTCTATGTTCATCTAAGGAGGTGGACCTTGGTATTCACTGTTTCCAGCCAACAGCTTCTGGGCTGCTAGGGAACACATTTTGTCCTGTCAGTCTCATTTTATAACATCTCTTTGAAAGGCGAATGGCCCACTGGTGTGTGGTGTGGAGCGGTTTGGTGAGTAACTAAATCACCCTGAACTATATACATATATATATATATTCTGTGAAAAAACTTTGTTAAAGGGACGTTATGGTTAAGTTGCACTACGAAAAACCTATGAAATTCAGTAAAAAAACGTTAAAGAGACGTTATGGTTCAAAGTAAAACTGAAAAACCCCTGAAATTCGGCAGTTATGGTAAGATAAGCAACCATAACTCGCGCCACCGTGCACTGCTAACACAAACACCCAGTACATCAAAGATGACATCACAAATGCCATTGTGTTTTTAGTAGCGCAACTTAACCATAACGTCCCTTTAACAATGTTTTTTCACTGAATTTCATAGGTTTTTCGTAGCGCAACTTAACCATAACATCCCTTTAACAAAGGTTTTTCACTGAATTTCATAGGATTTTAGTAGCACAACTTAACCATAATATCCCTGACTTCATATACATGTAACATAGAACATACTGAACCCCCACGTAGTGATTTTGATGTCCACGGACTACCGCCATGTCTGCGGACATATTGAGAATCTGAGCGTGGTGAATGTCAATTTAAATAGTGTGCCACATTTCCCCTTTGAAGGTGGCTCTGAAAAGAGACATTTTTTTTGTTTTATTTTACAGATGCTTGACAGACACCTGTTATTTTGTATTTTTTTTCTTGTTTTTTTTTCTTACTTTACTCCTAAAATCTTCACATAACCTTCTCCAAAGCAACCCTTATATTCCAAAATAGAAAGGCATTTCCCGTAAAAGATAAAGAGATGCCATCTTCTTTAAAATTAACAGTATTACTGGCATCAATATTCTCATTATTACAGAAGAACATACCAGCTCTAAGCATGAAGGCACACATGCCTCGGTTGATGACACACCTAGCAATGTTTTGCTGAGGACAAAAAACTGAACTATTGTCCCATATTGCCTTAGGTAGTTATCCAGAAAAAATTACTTTCGCATTTGGAAGGATCTTCATTACGGCTTGAACCAAGCGTTCCAAATCAGCCAACAAAGTAGGGGCACTGACGTTGCCCAAATGGAAAGCACCATGGTGCAAAACTACCACATGCGGACTGTTCATCATGGCCATATCCTCACAAACTTGTACAATTCCCTGTACATTGCAATCAGGCAAAGTGCTCCACACCACCTCCACTCCTTTCACATCAAAGTTCTTTTCAACATGCCTGCATCGAGCATACTGTTGTAAACCATGCACAAACATATCTCCAAGCACCAACACCCTGACTTTCTCTACTTCTGCCATCTTCACCACACACAGTCTCTTTCAACACAAATCCACAACCTCGACATCTGATTGGCTAATCCGTACAGTTTTCTTTCCATGTTGGATTTGCTGGAAAACCCCGGATGTAGCACGCCCTGTCCACGGACAGCCGTGGTGTCCGCGGACAGCGTAACTCTTCTAACACCCCTTCTACCATTTCCACTTTACTCTCTGTGCCATTCCCTCATTGCACACAGCTAAGCAGTCACACAATACAAAGAACGTCCTGAGAACACCCCCCATTTTGTTTATTTTCGAACATTTCAGGACAATTATCATTTCATTATTCAACATATTAACATTACAAATATTATACTTTCATCTTGTACGCTGCACACAATGCTATGTTTCTCCATTAGTAGCTCAGTATACTAGATAGAACCCCATAATACAATGCTATTTATATCAATGCATCGTTCAAAGCACTAATTACGGTATGATATTTATTGCAATGATCCTTGACACTTTTTTCGCAACATTATAATAAAAATCCCTAGTACACAAATTTCATTAAAAGTAAATGCACATGTGATGTCATCAGTGATGTCATCAATGACATTTGCGATGTCATCTTTGATGTCCTGGGTGTTAGTTTTAGCAGTGCACAGTGTTGGCGCGAGTTATGGTTGCTTGGCTTACCATAACTGGCGAATTTCAGGTGTTTTTCGGCTTTACTTGGAACCATAACGTCCCTTAAACAAACTTTTTTTATTAGCACGCAAACAATATACAAAGATGTAGTGTAAACAGCAAGTTATCACAGATGGCTTTATACAGAATGTTGCAAAGTAAGCAATTATGCTCGTTCACAGTGAAGGTCATCTGCTTCCATTTTTTTCTCGCGGCCCGGAGAGGCCCACGACTCCCAGTATAAGGTTCTATTTATTTTTTACCTTGACAGACAGAGATTGTGCTGAAAGACTTCTTTTGAAGAAGTGTAGCAAAAACATAAGACACGATAAAGATGAAATTTCTGAAACGAAACCACTTTTGTATATTATATCACTTTGAGAAAGATCTTTGGCACACGCAGAGTCGTATTTTGGGACTACACTACACTTGGACAATTGAAAATGCAATTATTATGTAAGTAACCCTTTAGATTATTTTATACCGGACTGTAATAACAATAGCGTGGCATTAAAGCCCGGTCAAGTTGTACTTGTTTGTTCAATGTGGCATATTGTTTTCTACCGCGCACTATCACCGCCGAATTGATCCCCTGTCGTTTAGAGGGCTCTGAAAAAGGCAGACGACACAGGGTGGGTTAAAAGAAATAATTTAACCAGTCTGTAGCCGGTCAAGCGCTCTACTCGCTGTGCCACTTCACTGTAGCCGGTCAAGTGGCACAGTGAGTAGAGCGCTTGCTTTGACATCCATGCACAGCTTGCTAACGCAGGTTCGAATCCCGGCACGGCCAAACTCAGCCTTTCATCCTTCCGTGGTCGATAAATGAGCACCACACACCGTGGGTAATAATAAGCAGCACTGAGATACCTGACGGTTCTTAGCGCTATATAAATGCGAAAATATTATTATTTTATTATTAACATACTCTGTTGCACTATCTTCGCTAGAAAATAGTTTCACGCCCTAATAAATAAAATGAATATTTTTAATAAAGATCGGCTGGTGAGACTAATTTATGTTTTTTAAAACAGGTATGTTGCCCCATTTTGCCAATGTCACGATTTTCAGACTCCAGCGGATGGATTTTTCAACTGCCAGGTGCAGCTCCATGTAAGCAACTTCATGACCCTCACCATTTTATGGGACAATCGCCAAGGACCAATATGCCCTTACGCAGTACTAGCGGCTAGAAGCAACATACCAACCATTATGGTGGTCTAATGCCTCGTTGTTGGAGCAACCTTCCGATTATCAGTGTGACCATTTACTGCTTTTGTCATAAACCAACAGCCTATCTACTGCAAAGGAACAGCGCGTGGCTCAAAATAAACTTTTGCTGATCGACAGCAGAGACAATTGCAAATCGCTGAATATTCACTAAACATTTCATGTGAAATAAATGTACTTTACCAAATGTACAATCCTGCTGTTTACTTATAAACCACAGTTTCATATTCCGAATTGTGGCGCACTGTGTTCTAAGCTGATCTAACACCCTCTGTACCACAAAGGAACATCGCGTGGCTCAACATGAACTTTTGCGGATCGACAACAAAGACAAATGCAAATCGCTGAATATTCTCTAAAAATTTGATGTCAAATAAATGTACTTTACAAAATGTACAATCGTGCTGTTTGCTTTTAAATCACAGTTTCATATTCCGAATTGTGGCGCGCTGTGTTGTGACATAATGTGTGTTGTCTTCCGGGTTCTGTGTAAAGTCGCGTAGGACTGGAGACGACTGGGCGCATTTGATGACGCACCCTGTGACGTCACGGAGAGAGGCGGGGAATATGAATGCTTTCATAATGTCAGGCTAAGGGGCGGGAGATATGATTTAGTGTCGCAAAAGCAAGTCAGCCAGGTCAATAGGGCCAGTCATAGGATTATCACATAATGTCGGCGCACACCAGCCTGATTTATCGTTTCTTTAGTGGACAAAAAGTCGGGTGAGGCCCATAGGAAATTGTACTATCAGCAGACAAAAGGAAGGTTCGTAGAACACTTTCAAACTAACAACGAACAATACAAACAGCGTTCTCAGAACACCCCCATTTTGTGTAATTGCAACCATTTCGGGACACCGCGAGTGTTCTTAGAACACATTCAACTTGACAGATTACAATACGGACAGCGTCCTCAGGACACCCCCAGTTTGTGTATTTACGAACATTTAAATACACTGCGAGTGTTTTTAGCTCAATTTTACCTTCCTTGCGAACAAAAAGGACACATACTCCGTCCTCTGAACACCCCACCATTTAGTTTATTTACAAAATGTCAGAACAGCTGTGTTCTCTGTGGACAAATCGAACACAACAAAAGCGTATAGCACATAAAAAAACAAAACATTGAACCTATCTCATACTCCCCCACCCTCCCCAAACACTCTTACACACCAACACACTCCACTAAATACAATTTTGAATCCAAGTTTCACCGCGCTGTACTCGGTAGATGGTGAATACAAGATGGCGGGCGCCACAGAAAATCTGACGGGCTCCACGCCCCACGCCGTCCAATCAGCGAACACGTTGCATGTCCGCGGACATGACGCAAGCGCATGGGCCAATCGGGGCGCTGTCCACGGAGCGAACAGGGAAGTCCGTCTGCGAAGCGAACACAGATATCACTAATTTCTTTGCCTTACATTTTGGACATTTTTTAAAAAACTACTGGACAGATTTACACAAAATTTGCAAAAACACGCTTTCGGGACCAAGCCGCCGCTCCTGCTGCAAATTTGGTGTAAATCCGTCCAGCGGTTCGGGCTGTAGCCGTGCGCAAATTTTTTTCCCATTATGTCTATAGGAAAAAACAAAAGTTTTGGGACCTCCCTATAACTTTGCCCCCCCTGGACCAAACCTCTCCAAACTTTGCAAAAAAATGCAGACTGGGCCATATACTTTTTTTGCAAAGTTTGGTGAGGATTCGTCCAGAGGGAGCGAAGTTAGAAGCCACCCAAAAAGTGCTCTTCCTATGGAAACACCAACTTAACCATAACTACATGGACGCTCTCGCGTCCATGTAATATATACATATAGTTAGAGTATAATTACATTCTAGTGTTCAATTGAGCTGGTTACTCCTTTAAACTTTTTGGGAATCTTTCGCTCTCTGGTTTAACCTCTGCTACGCTGATGCCACCGAACTCCATGTGAATCTTCTGCATTTCTGACTGAACTTTTGAGGTCACGTTGCTCTGCGATGCATGATATGATCCTTCGAACACTTGCATATAAACATTGTGCTGGCTCATTTATTTTATAATTTTGTTAACAAAATAAACTTATCTTGGCTACTTGTTACATATTAGCTACATATGCCCTGTATTTATAATTTGAAAAGTGGTGCTCTAAAAGAGGATCTATGAGTGCCTGAAATGGATGAAGTGCTAATTTTGAATCAGAATCCGTGTCGTTCACCCAATTATTCTAACTGAACAAGCTATAATTCATGCTTGTGCTTATGGGGTTGCAGAATTAGATAATGCGTAGACGATTGATTTGATCCCTTTACCTTCTATATCTTCCTTGGAAACCTCTATCTTTGTCTCGCCTGATGAGAGGTAGTTCATCGAGACAGATGTTTGGTAGCAACTTGGAATGCACGTTATCACTGACCTCAGTAAAAATGAAAATTACTGACGTTTTCATAAAGAGTAGATACCGAAGTTTGGGGGACGCAGACGAAAAATAACCTTCAAATTTAAGACCTTTACTATCTGAATTGACTGTCTCCCCATTGCAAGAATTTTCAATTAGGGACTCTACTATGAATGAGAAACAGAAGGAAACTAAAAGTGATTTGCCTCCATACAATTGCTGTTTAAATGCTAACATCACAAACAGAGAAAATATAATAATAACAGAGATTATGATAGGTAGGTGGGCAATATATCCCAGCTCCTATTGAAGATAAAAGTGCTTTGGATATCACACTATCAGCATTGCATTTTGTACTTAACTCATTGGTTAATGTATTAAAATGCTGAGAGGTGAAGAACAAAATCATTTGGGCCTGCTCCTTGAACTTACTAAGTAATTGAGCTGCTTTGACTCATCATTGGTAGGTCTAAGAGTGGTGATCAATACAACGGTGATGGACACTCTGAAAGACCTTAAAACATCACAAATTGAGCAAACAGCAACTCTGGGGGCAATGTCTGAGAACTTTAGTGCATTAGACAATCAGCAAAATGGGATGACGATTGAAATTCCAAGAGAGAAGGTGCTTAACACCTTGGATAGAGAACAAAATGATAAAAGAGAACCTCAATTTGAAGTTCAAGATAACAACCTGATTCTTGACGACACACCGCTTTCACAATCTTTCTTAGGGGAATTTATTTGATTAGCTCAAATATCTGATGAGCCGGGCCCAAGTGAGTAACAGAAAGAAGCTGTTACACAGTTAGATAACACATCTTTAACAGTGATTGATCTAACTGTAAGTAATATGGTGAACATTTCCTGACCTCTACTGGGAAAAATAAAGAAGCAGACCAAATCTGAAAGGAAGGCAGACAAAAGGTTGGAAATCCCTCTAGCAGCTGATTTGGGTTCATTATCCAATGGGGGGAAAGACAAAGCAAAAGAAAAGAAGGAACAGGGCTGGAAATATTAGATTCTTCAAAGCCTTAACTAATATAATGGATGATTCGCAGCAGATTGGAACATCCATGAATATTCAAACAAAGACACTTGGCCTACAGGTTGATCTGTCAGATATGCAAGTTGGAGAACATGAACTTGATGTAAATGTGTCACCTCAGAGCATAGATCAAGTAGAGCTAGCTCTGAGTAAATGCTAAAACAGAGCTCCCCGTGGCAAAAACACTGATCTGCATAGCTCCTATTTTCTGTAGAGGAAGGAAGTCAGAGCCCTTCGTGGTGAAACCACCCATCTGTTGTGCTCCAATCTTCTGCAAAGGAAATACAAATGTGAAATCTAGTAATGCGGATAGGTCTCTATCTGAGAAAGCATCTACAAATCATTCTACTGTTGTTATACCCACTGAGTCCTCAGCTGTGAATACCTCTGCTGTGAACGAACAGAGAGATACTCGTGTGATTGTTTTGAATGATCAGAAACTCAGGACTGCAGAGAAACTGGAAGCTACTTCTCCAAATCAATCTATGGTTATAGCACAGGAAGAGGGTGCCTGTGGAACCAGTGATGTGAACCCTAAACCATTTGCAATTCCCAGAATCACGGTCAAACAAGTTGATCTGGCCAATGGGTATGAAGTGTTAAATCGTATTGCCGTACAATCGATTATGAGGGAAATTCCAGATTAGTTTTTGTTTTCATCTTATGCCATTATAGGTTTGTTTCCCTTATGAAGAAATCACACATGTAGCGGAGGTGGATCTAAAAACCAAGATGGGTGCGAATGCAGTTTTGAAAGCTTTGTCAGATTTCCAAAAATTAGGGTTAGAGATTTATGCATTGTTACCAGAATAAACGAAACCTAGACTTAGTCCTGAGTCTGATAATGTTAGAAAGAGTCCAAATTCCGAACATGAAAGAATTAAGAAGTATAAATGCCTTCCGAAGATCGAGCGTTAATAGAGATAAAGCTCAGGAAATGAATAACTGTACCAATCCTGCTGAAAAAAAAACTAAAAATGTTATCTCTTCTCCCTGATATTCTGTCCCAAGTTTTGCAGAAATTATGTGAAGACGAGAATGCACTTTAGTTATGGATTGTTTACATAAGGTAAGCCAAAATTCTCGGGGCTCCAGCTCTTTTAAAGAAAAAAATATGAAAGATATAATATTAGATGGATTTGATTTGTTGTTATTTCAGGATACTTGGCTTCTGGAAAGTTTCAAAATAGATTGGTTCTTCATTGTGGATCAGCATGCTACTCGTACTAGGTGTGGCAGACCTTCAGGTGGCCTTTTAATAGCTGCTCGTAACACACGATTCCATAAAATGGAACTCATTAAAAAAGATGTGTATGGAATCCTGACTGTTAGAGTTACTCTTATATGGGGGTAACTATATGATAAATATGATTATTATTAATCTCTACTGGAAAACTGCCCTTTCTGTACTTGGCATGTTTTTGAAGGACCTTTCTTCCTTATTTACAGATATTAAATTTAGATTTGAAGATGATTCAATCCTATTTGTCAAACCGGATTTTAAATTATGCCTCTTATTACAAACGATTCGTATGTATATTGGCCTACGCCAAGTTTCTTAAAATTGTACGCAAATAACTCTCTGCGGCAAGGTCTTGACCATAGAAATTGATGTAAGCCTCCATCTTGAATTAAGCCTCCATTTTAGGTTAGAAACCGCCATTTTGGGGTTTTGTACAAAGTCACCCTGTAATCTAAAATGGCCGTCTCGTGTGTCCTTGTTCTTGCCTTAACCTCTCCAACCTCTGTAGGGGAGTTAATGTCCAACCTGCCCTCAGGCTACATGTTAGGGTCATGTAGACCTTGTCCTTTGTTGACCTCAGGAGCAGGGGATTACTTGAATTAGCAATGTTAAACTACAAGTATACAAGAACAGTAATGCTATCCGAATATAATATGCGAAACATTGTTTGGTCTGTATTAAAGCAATATATAAAGAGTGTAAATGTTAAATTGAAGAATAATGGAGTGTGTTAGTAAATGTATTGAAAAGTAAAACCGCATACACGAGATATGTAAATTAGGAAAGTGAACCTGGCACGACCCTAGCCCAGTGCATGATTAACCTGTAAGGCAGCTGGACATCATTTTACAAATTGTATAAATGCTTCGATGTCCAGCTAGGAAATTCTCTCACTGCTCACATTGAACCCTGCTGGTGGTCTCTGTGTTCTATGGACAGCCAAATAGCTATTTGTATACTTTGTTGAATACTGTTCAGTTTTGTAAAAAAGATTCTGGGAATCTTTATAAGCCAGTGTCGTTGTATTTTCCTTTGCTCGGTGTAACAGCCGTAATATTGTATTTTTTCTGATTCCACAGATGGCGCCCGAATAGGGACCCTCAAGATTGACTTCGTCTCGTTGAAGGTTAGCTCAGGCTATCGGACCGGGATCGGACGGTGCCAACAGAACTGGCCACTCTAAGACGAGAAGTGAATTCCTCGACGAAAACTGCACAATCCGATCCCTGGACGGTGAGCTGTAGCCCGAGATGATGTCTTGACGAGGGTCCATATATTTAAGGTGGATAAATTTGTCGAAAATCACCAGACACGTGGGTCCTTTGCATTGTCCTTAGTAACCCGATCGGGCCTCCCAGTCCTTTGGTCAGGTGAATCGTGTCCCGATTCTTAATTTAACCCTGACAAATTTGAATTTGGAGTATTGTACTCGTGAGCACAATTATTTAACCAGGTAACACCAGAACTTTGATATGCCTGGGAAATTGTCTGCCTGCTTTAGGGCATTTTTCCGCAGTGAGAGACAATCTTTGGAAGATAGCCGTCCCGCACCACAGGAGGGGTCGCCGGCATGTACTATGTACTGTAAGAAAGGCTTTGGTAGTATAGCATTTAATGACATTTGGCACAGACAAACCACCATAATTCTAATCTTCGGTGGCCAACCAATGGTAGTTTTGAAATTCCTCGTATAGAATATTTAGAGTCTGTATTAGTAAAGAAAAAGGCTAGGCCTGCAGCATTTGACGCGTTGCACAGTTGGAAAACAGAAGCTTTGCAGCAACAAAAGAGTAGAGAGAAACATATGCGTCGGCATATGACGAGTGTCAAAAAGGCACGGTTATATGATCAAAATAAACAATTGGAGTCAGTTAGGAACACGGACATGGCATTTCAATTAGGCATTCAGAAAATCTACCCTTCAAAAGATTTTCATACGTCAGACGAATTCATTAATAAACTTTTGCATGAACGAAGGCCTGATGCCTCCGCGCCACCTCCATATGTCCCTCCTCCTGGCACTTTGCCCCTTCCTGTTGTAGTTCCACTTCCCATAGTTCCTCCGAGCCTCCCTGTTGTTCTTCCTGTTGTTCTTCCAGCTGTCGCTCCTTTGCCTGCCCCCTTACCTTCACCTGTTGTTATTCAGAATGTGCCTGCTCTTCCTCTTCCAAGTGATCCTGCATCGCTTGTAGTAGACCAGGGAGCAAGACCAAGGGTTGTGACTCGTAACACTGTGGCGCCAGACAAAAGGAGTGAATTGACTGCTTGGGCTAAACATTGTATGGAGAAGGGTGAGCAAGTTGATGTTTTTTCCACACTCGAAAATTTAAAAGATATTCCTGAGAAAATTGTTTTTATCGAAGGATTAGGAACTCATTTAAGTATAATGTGGAATAAACTAAATGATGTAGATTTCCCACAAGGGTTACGGGATTTGAACGCCTTAGCGTTGTCCAGAGATACTGCGGAGAATGTATATGAGCATGTTGAGAGGATTTTTGAGTATAAGAAGGAGTTGGAAGAGTTACAGAACGAGGAAGTGGATGGTGATAGTTTAGGTACTATGGCCCTCATTACATGTCAGGCGGTGGACCATGGTGCTATTAGCACCATGGTCCATGCCGGATTCCGCCATGGTGGATGGCGGAATTACCACCCCATTCCAAGGTGAGGGGGGCGGTAATTCCCCATTCACCATTTGTCCTTCCCCATTCCCATTTTTGCCCCATAGGGCTCAATGAGAATGGGGAAGGCGCGAATTACGGCACCGTAAATTACGGTGCCGTAATTAGCAGCAAGGTCGCTTAGCGCCTTGGACTTTAACGCCTGCAAAAAGCAGGTGCTAAAGTGTGAATCAGGCATTAAGGGTTAACGGCGCCGACGGCGCCGTTAAACCCTTAACGCCTGACTTGTAATGAGGGCATATGTGTTTACAGAAACGTTTTTCTCCTCGTCGAGAATTAAAAGGTGAGGAAGCACGAATTTGTACAAAGAACGCGATAAGATGGATTTCGGATATGTCGATAACTCCAGAGGAAGTATATGACACATACAGTCAATATATGTTAGAAATGAAAAAGAAAGTGATACAGGTGATGGTAGAGCACCTGCAGAATGAGTGTTTAAGAAGAAAGATTTGTTGTCCCACAGAATTGTTGAGTGTTTATAAGAGAGCTTTTTCGATTGATACTTCTTCGACTGCCTTAGCGCTTGATTTGGCTCTGTTGCTCAGTAAGCGTTCGGAGCTGCCTACTTCTCAGTTGCCTATGAGAGAGGTCCCTCCGACATTTGTCCCAAAAGTTGAGATTGCGGCTGATGCTGCACGAGGTATAGTAGCCGGAGAAATTCCTGCACATTACACTTCACAGTTTGTTCACGTCCCGTTTTCAAGACAGGAAGTGAACACCATAAAGCAATCTATTCTTGACATACGAAAAAATCCAACCAGATTCTATAAAGAAATAGAGTCGGTCTTACAGTCGTCGGTATTCACTCTAAGTGATATTGACCTATTATTTCCCGTACTCCTGCCAGTTGATTTGTGGAAGCAGATTAGGACTATAGATGACATACCTGGGTTTGGAGATACATGGGATAACATGAGTAGGCTAGACAGAGAAAGACCAACTGGCGAACGACCACCTCAAGTGATATTAACCTTGCCTGATAGAATTATTGTAAAATTGAAAGCTATGGTTCCAGAAAAAAGAATCATATGGGCCAAGCTTACGGCCTGTGTCCAAGGAAAGTGTGAGGGTGCTACTGATTTTTTCAATCGGTTCGAGCAGGTATTCTCGGATTTCAGTGGACAAGACTTGGGCACAGAGTCAGGGAAAAGGTTGTTTGTCGAAAAATTTGTACGTGGATTGCTGCCTGACATCCAGTTACAGATTATGTCCTCTGAAAGCGCTTGGCAGGCGAAGTCCCAATCAGAAGTATTGCATATGGCTCAGTATTATGAAAATCGGGTAAATACTGAAAAAGAGAAACTTGAGAAGAAAAAGGGTGACTTGAAAACTAACGTTTTATTGCAGCAGATTTGTTAGAAACCCTAGAGGGGGTAATCAATTTAGAGGTCAGTACATTCCACAGGGAAGTGCGCCCTTGGCTCCGGTAACCATTAACCAGTGTGCCTATTGCCGGCAAGAAGGCCACTGGCGCGCACAATGTCCGACCTTACAGTAAAGGTCATTTGGGAACATGGGTAGACGATCCAGAGGTCGCCCGGGTGGAGGGGGCCCTGGCAGAGGTCAGTTTGCACCAGAATCACAGCAACCTCCTTCACAGGATAAGCAAGTTTCGAATGTGGATAATAGAAACATTTTTGATCACCCTTCTGCCGCGTACCTCTGCGAAGAACTTCCTTTTGATAATATTTTGTTCTGCTAGGATTGCCCAAAGCAGGATTTGGAACCTACGCCTATTCCCGTTCATCAGAAAGGCCCCTACGTTGAGATGGCTGTGGGAAATATGAAGCATCTATTTTTAGTAGATAGGGGAGCACAGAAATGTTCCATTGACCATTCACGGGTTCCAAATATTCCCCTGTCAGGGCAATCCAACGTTTCCGTAGGGATTTCAGGCACACCTGTCGTTTGTCCGGTTTCTTTGCCGGTACCGATAACACTGGGTCCCTTCACGGAACAGTGTCCATTCCTACTTACCACAAACTGTGGGGAGAACTTGCTGGGGCTAAATTTGTTGAAGGCATTACACGCAGTAATTCATTGTTCTCCGGATGTAATTCGGCTAACAATTTCACCCCAGCAATCACTCGCCTCTCAGTTTTTTACTTGACCTTTACCGCCAGAATTTAGTAATGTTCCAGAAAGCTTATGGGCAATTGATGATAATGATGTGGGAATTCTCCAAATTGAACCTGTTAAAATTATTTTGAAATATGGAGTCAAATTGCCCCGCATCCCGCAATATAAGACTTCAGTTGAAGCCGAACAGGCTTTGAAATGTATAGTTTCTGATTTTGTACATCGTGGAGTAATTGAGGAGATTACGGGTAGCATATGCAACAGCCCCATTTTGCCAGTATACAAAAAAGGTGATAATGCGATTCCCTTTCATTTTATAATTGATTTACGCGCTATTAACAAAATTGTGGCTCCTCAATTTCCTATTGTACCTGATGTTACAACAATATTAACCATGATTCCGGCTTCTGCCACTCACTTTAGCGTTGTTGATCTTACAAACGTGTTTTTCAGTATTCCTATACACAAGGATAGTAGGTATTTGTTTGCGTTTACCCTAGGTGGACGCTCGTTTACATTCACTCGTGCACCACAAGGGTACACTGAGAGTCCAAGTATTTATAGTAGGGCATGGAAAGAGCAGCTTGATACCCTCGAGTTGCCTACTACTTGCACGTAACTACAGTACGTAGATGACCTCCTTTTGGCTGCTGATTCTGAGAGTGCCTGTAAAGAAGGCACCGTGTTGTTGCTTTGTCATCTAGCAAAACATGGCCACAAAGCTTCACTTAAGAAATTCCAATATTGTTGCCAGGAGGTTGCCTATTTAGGCTATCTCCTGTCAAAGGAGGGAAGACGGTTGACACCTAAATGAATAAAGACCATTTCTGGTATGCCTGTCCCAAATACGCAAAAGGAAGTTAGAGCCTTGATATGTATGGCTTCTTATTGTAGATTGTGGATCCCGAATTTTTCGTTAACGATTAAACCAATGTTGGCTTTGACAAATAAGAGCATTTCTTTGCCATTGCCATGGACTTTGGAACACCAGACAGCATTCGATTTGCTCAAATCTGCGCTGTGTTCGGCGCCGGTTTTAGGAACTCTGAATTATGATAAAGCCTCCACCCTTGATCCTGTAGCATTCGCTTTGCCAAGATGTTTGCACGCTGTTGCTGCTGCCGCTGCGTCTGTAAAACAGAGTGAGGGAATGGTCCTAATGGTACCTCACTCTGTAGATATTCTATTGAATAGAACTCAAACGCAACACCTCACTTCTGCACGATTGACAAGATATGAACTGATCTTGTTTGCTCCCCACATTCAAATTCAGAGGTGTTGCGTATTAAATTCAGCCGAATTTTTACCTGTCTCACAAAATACTGTTGATGATGACGATACGTCACACGATTGCCTTTATATGACAGAACAAGAGACTAAAGGCAGAATCGATTTGAAGGACACGCCTTTGAATAGCCCTCAAGGAGAGCTATTTTGTGATGGCTCTTGTTTTAAACTTCCAGACGGTAGATCCACGGCTGCTTATGCTGTCACTACCTTAAGCACGGTTGTGGAAACTAAAAGAATTATGCATAACTCTGCGCAGGCCGCAGAAATTATAGCGTTAACTCGAGCTTGTGAGCTTTCTGAAGGGCGTACAGTGAATATATATACTGGCAGTCAGTATGCCTTTGGGGTGGCCCACAATTTCAGTAGACTGTGGAAAGAACAAGGTTTCTTGACCTTGCACGGAACGAAAATCCAGCACGGCACTTTAATAGTGCGATTGCTTTCAGCACTTGCACTCCCTGTTCAGTTAGCTATTGTAAAATGTTCAGCACATCAAAAAGTTACAGATGATGTAGGAAAAGGGAATGCCTTCGCCGATCAGATAGCTAAACAGACTGCCACTGATTTCAGTGCAGAAATGTACGCTGTAAAAGAAGTTGTAAATGTTTGCACTTTGGGAGAAAGTATCGATGTTGTAAAAGATATTCCAACAGATGCTACCATAGAGGAAACTAAGAGATGGATCGGGGGTGCAGGAAGATTGGATGATGATGGGTGTTGGGTAGACAATGTTGAAGGGAAATGGTTACTCCCTGACGCCTACATTACAATGATGGTTATTATGGCTCATGGTCCGACACATGTGTGTGCGCGGAAACTAACAAAAATGCTACACAGTGTATGGGCCAATGATAAGATTTTCAAAATTGCGCAGAGTTTTGTCCAGAATTGCATGGTTTGCTTGCAGCACAATGTAGGAAAAGGTACCTCGACTCATAGAGGAAGTTTTGCTCCACCTTCTGTCCCGTTTGAGGTTATTCACTTTGATTTTATTGAAATGGAACGGTGTAACAATCTTAAATATGTATTGGTAGTTATTTGCACCTGTAGTAAGTGGGTTGAGGCCTTCCTGGTTAAAGATGCAACGGCCATAACCACGGCAAAAACTCTGTTGAAAGAGTTTTTACCTAGGTTCGGGCTGCCGAGAGTCATCTGGTCTGATAATGGGCCACACTTTATTGCCACTGTAATCCTGCAAATTTGCAAAGGACTACAGATTGACAAGCAGTTCCATTCAGCTAGACATGCCCAGAGTGCCGAATTAGTGGAAAGGCACAACGGCATTATAAAGAACAAACTCGCTAAAACGTGTGTGGGACCAAGCTAAAATGGCCGGACGCCTTACCGATCGTGTTATTATCGATGAGAACAACCCCTCAAACTAAGACTGGGCTCTCTCCCTTTGAGGTGGTAATAGGGAGACCTGCTAATATTTGGGGTATGCTAAAAAGTCGCTCATTACGAGATATAGAAAAGGTGCTTCTTTCAGACTACTGTAACCAGTTGACTAAAAATCTGTTTTCAATTTATCATCAGGTGCGAGAGGCATTACCTGTACACTATGAGGGCCCCGGTCACAGTCTACGACCAGGGGACTGGATCCTCATGAAGGTTTTTGAGAGGTCATCTTGCCTTGCACCTCGGTGGAGGGGTCCCTACCAAGTCCTGCTAGTCACCCAGACTGCCGTGCGGGTAGCGGGTCGTAAACACTGGATCCATGCGACGCACACCAAACGGATCCCACAGCCCGTGCCATACGATACAGAAGACACAGAATCTCTTCCCACTACTATAACTCGCGTGCCTGAAACAGCAACAACCGACAAGGGAAAATCGGAGACCGCTTCAGAATCCGCAAGGCCGGACAAAACGGCCATCTTGTCTCCGCACTCCCCAACAGTGGAACTTCCGGATCAATCCTTTCTTGATCACATTTCCGTCCATTCACCACTTCCAGGAGGAAGTGACAACACTTTGTTCTCACCAGGAACTGCAAAATATAATTTGCGCCCAAGGAAATAAATGTACAGCATGGTCGGACTGTGTGAAAGTGCGCCAATGTTGCGAATTTGACTAGTGAAAACAGACCTCTGTACGTAGGCAAACCTGTCTATTTTGTTTGCGGTAATGTGGCATTTCCATGGTTTCCCAGGGATTAGCAAGGAACCTGTTATTTAGGGATTCTATTACCTGGGGTATTTATTGCCAGTAGTACAGAAATTTCAAATACTCGTCCACGACGAGGTGTAAAAGGGCATACTCCAGCGCAAACTTTAGGAGCATCTTTTGTACCATTTTTTGCGCAAATTACGAATTCAGAAGATATTAGGGGACTAGCGAGAGTATTGGAGAGAACCATCAATCGGACCACTGACATACTCTATAATATGACGTTAGAGCAGAGAGCGATATGATTAGTGGCTCTTCAGAACCGGATGGCATTAGATGTCATCCTGGCAGAGCGAGGAGGAGTATGTAAATTAGTGGGGTCCGCTTGATGCGTTTACGTTCCAGACTCCTCTCCAACGATCTTTAGGGTGATCCAAAATCTACATGTTCTTAGTTCAGAACTTGGTACATGGTTTTGGGACCTCCTACGGTCATGGGGATGGAAGTTGTTCTCGGCCCTACTGATTATCTTGGGAAGTTTTCTGTTCCTTTGTTGTTGTATACAGTGTCTCCCTGGTATATGCTCAGTATTAGGGGGATGTTGCGCGCAAGCACCAAGTGTATTAGGGAATAAAATATATGCCCCAAAGGAGCTCTCCAAAGATTATGTGTTGAAAGAAACTCTGGTATCAGACCTAATGGCAATAGATATGTCCGACAATGATTCGGGGTGTATGGACGATGACGCATGGAGTTGCTAGCAAGCAAATCAGAGGTAGTATTAGCACTTGGCATAGGCCAAAAGGAGGGTTTGTCAAACCGGATATTAAATTATGCCTCTTATTACAAACGATTCGTATGTATATTGGCCTATGCCTAGTTGCTTAAAATTGTACGCAAATAATTCTCTGCGGCAAGGTCTTGACCTTAGAAATTGATGTAAGCCGCCATCTTGAATTAAGCCTCCATTTTAGGTTACAAACCGCCATTTTGGGGTTTTATACAAAGTCACCCTGTAATCTAAAATAGCCGTCTCGTGTGTCCTTGTTCTTGCCTTAACCTATCCAACCTCTGTAGGGAAGTTAATGTCCAACCTGCCCTCAGGCTACATGTTAGGGTCATGTAGACCTTGTCCTTTGTTGACCTCGGGAGCAGGGGATTACGTGAATTAGCAATGTTAAACTACAAGTATACAAGAACAGAAATGCTATCCGAATATAATATGCGAAACATTGTTTGGTCTGTATTAAAGCAATGTATAAAGAGTGTAAATCTTAAATTGAAGAATAATGGAGTGTGTTAGTAAATGTATTGAAAAGTAAAACCGCATACACGAGATATGTAAATTAGGAAAGTGAACCTGGCACGACCCTAGCCCAGTGCATGATTAACCTGTAAGGGGGCTGGACATCATTTTACAAATTGTATAAATGCGTCGATGTCCAGCTAGGAAATTCTCTCACTACTCACATTGAACCCTGCTGGTGGTCTCTGTGTTCTATTGCCAGCTAAATAGCAATTTGTATACTTTGTTGAATACTGTTCAGTTTTGTAATAAAGATTCTGGGAATCTTTATAAGCCCGTGTCGGTGTATTTTCCTTTGCTCGGTGTAACAGCCGTAACATTGTATTTTTTTTGATTCCACATATTGGCAGGGGATTTTAATTCATATTGTTGTTGTACTGTAGATAGGTGTAAGGACAATTCATCAGGAAGGTCCAACAGTAAAATATGGCAAACATTCCTTTTGGATTGGAATTTAGTTGTAGTTAACGGCAATATGCAGTGAGATTACATTCCTAAGAATATCTGGAAAGGTGGAAAATCGTCTTCTATTATAGAATGATTGGTCCTGTTGACTGAACTATTTTTTGTGTGTGAAGAACTTAAAATAAAGGATCTAGGCTCAAGTGATAATAAACTATTAACAGCTTCCTTTTTGATTAAAACCGATGAACTAGAAAGATGGTTCTGTCCTGCTGTTAAGGCTAATCTACAAAAGAACAGAATAGTCTCCTTCAAGAAAAGGGGTCAGGACATAAATAGGAAGATAACGGAGGTTTTAAGAAATAATTCTAAAGACGATCTAGAAAAACTCTGTACTCCAACTTCCTTTGTTAAATTCCTTTGGGATCTGGATGAGCCGGGAATTTCAGAACAAGTTGGGAAACTATAGACATAAACTCACCTTTGATGAGGAAACTGCTCTGTGGAAACAATTTTTAAGGAGATCAATTCGGGCCTTGGAGAGCCAGAATATCCCTCTACTAGGTTTTATTAAGGACAAAAGAGCCCTGTTAAATGAGTAAAGACACTGGTCCAAGTCCTACAGGTTTCATCGTAATCGGCAGGATGGTCATTTTATGTTAGAAGTACTTAATATAGGGAATTCCAGTATTTTCTGGGAATTAATAAACCGGCAGCAATCCTCTCAAGCTGACCTACAAAACAATATAGTTTCAGAAAGTGATTGGCTGGTTTATTACCGTAATATATTGAAAGAACAGAACCCAGTGAGAATTGATTTACTGTATGGAACCTCTTGGAATCTTAACTTTGATTTAGAGACCATTCAAGATCTTATCTCCCATTCCTCTAATTCAAGGGCACCTGATCCTAATGGTCTAATGAATAAGATTATAAAAAAATGATGTAATAGCTTGGGCATAGATCTTATTGATACAGTTTAAAGGTATCTTAAGAACTAAACAGGAGCCTGAATTTGTGAAACGAGCAATCATTATACCCCATTGCCATTTTAGACAAAGATAACAAAATATGTTCTGGGATAGTTCTGAGAGAGTTGGAGAACTGGGTGGAGACTACAGGCATTCTCGCTATACATCAGAATGGGTTCTGCAAGGCATTGTCAATTACTTTGAATGGTTTAATTATGAACATCATGAAGGACAGCACCTGTCTGAAGTGTGGGGCGCCGGTTTATGGAGCTTGGATAAAGCCTTTGATACCGTACACAGGCAAGTTGTGTACCAAATAAAAAAATTGGGGTTTTCTGCACAACTTGCTCGCTATCGTGATCCATCTCCACGAGAACACCAGTATTCAAATAAGGATTGACTCACTTTGTCATTTGTCCTCCCTGATAATAACGGAGAGAGGTGTCAGACAGGGATACATTCTTGCTCCCTGTCTGTTTAATTTATATCTAGCCAGCCTGGCTGAGACTCTGGCATCTCAGGCTTCGGCGAGTCCTAAAGTTGTTTGTGCTGATGATGTAGTACTGATAGATTACACCACTGGAGGCTTGCAGTGCTTGTTGACCACTTTTGAACAATATGCCCATCTTAATGATCTCAAAATAAACCCTTATAAAACAAATATTGGGGCCTTTTCTTACCCTAAAAAAATAATTTGTAATTATGGGTGGAAGTTAGAAGGCCATACCTTACCTATGACTAGTGATCTTACTTATTTGGGGTTCCAAATAAGATCTAACTGTTCTATAAGATTTTGGGAAATTAGAATGGAAAGAAAAGTTACTCAACTTGTCTGTCAAATGAAAAAGATTTCACATTCTTTATATAGATTTTCTTTGCTACCCTTGATTAAGATTTATAAGGGGAAGGTTATCCCTACTTTTTTATATGGTGTGGATATAGATACATCTGCTTTGGTCATTAATTGGACCAGAATTGAGGTTCACCTCTGGAAGAAAGCTCTGAACCTTCCACCCCTGATACCTATTGCTCTTATGATATGAGCTTTGACTGCAGTCCTTAAGAGCTTTTCTAAATTGGAGGCTAATATCGCTCTATAGATTGATCATCATACCTAAGGAAAACTCATTATATGTGGATATAAGAGTGCACCTATAATTAGTTAAGAGCGAACATTTTAAGGGATTTGAACAACGAGTCCCATAGAATTCTCTAAATGTGTAAAATGGCACAGGAAACCCTGATTGGTAATCCAATTAAATTGAAAAAAGCATTAATGTGAACGGATCGGATATGTACCAAAGAAAGCTTCAGTGACCAACAGTTGTTTAGATCATTTCTCGTTGTAGACAATCCAAGTGGCTTTGGGCCTCATCATGAGTTGGGCAGAATCCCGGCAGTGTTACAGACCGGGATACTGCCTTGGCTAATAGCGTTACCGCCACCCGGTGTTATGCTTGAACTAAAATGGCGCTGGTGCGCAGTGTATTCTGGGAGCGCTCGGAGCCATGATGGATATTTACTTCATGCCGCAGTGAAAAGCTGCACACATTTTGCTGAGTGTTAGATTCATGGTGCTGAGAAAAACATGCTTTCCAAACCTGGTATGCGGTCAAGGACATTTTTGCTGGGAAAGCCAACGTTGTTATGGTTTGGTACTGTTCTCCGTGGAGCATGTTTTTAGAGAAGGGAGGCACTCTGCTCCTTGAGGGTAGCTCTCGATTGACCCAGCTGGCAACCGCCGGCTGCTCATCAACTGCGCAAGTGTAATTTCCAGAAGGTTTGAGAATTGACTACCCTTTGTTGAGTGTGTATATATGCGGAAACCCGGAGGTGGGACTTCAGCCGGAGAAGGACGCTTACGTCTGACACTCCTGTGAGCTGTGGTGCTCTCAGCCTGGCTATTCCCGGGGTCTTCCAGCCGCTTCTGGGCGAGATGAGGAATCCTGTTACGCTCACAGTGATGTATTTCCTTTTGAATTCTTTGCTTCTTTTGTGATTTATGTCTATATTATTTCTGTGAGTTATTTCTACGTTATTATTGGTTGCTTCTAAGCTTTGAATAAATAGCCGTATAAGAGCTGATTATCTTCTAAGAGTGTGTGGTTGTGAGTTATTGCGTCTGTCTGCATTCAATATATTTGCTCTGTAATTGCATTGGTGATTTATGTTTTTCCGTGCACTCTGGGGAGAGAAATACATTTTTGGCGTCACAAACAGGATGCTTGTGATGAGTTGTTCCGAGTATTCAAGAATCTGTTGGAACGTAGATAGGATTCGGTTGTCTTGCAAGTGAAGTTTTTGAATAGTGAAGTTTTTTCCTTTGCCAGTGTGTGAGTGCCTGTGGGAGTGATTGCAGCGTGGAGAGAAAAAAAATATAGATACAATAAGGCTTTGTTTTGTTTGCGATAATGAGTAGTTTGTTCAGGAAGAAGAGCGTTACCGCTGGCGGTGACTGTACTGATGTTGTTATTCCAGGCTGGACTAAGAGTCCATATGATAAGTTGGCCCAGGTGTGGGCATGTGGTGCAGGTCTCCGTGAAACATGGGATCAAGGATTGGGAGATGCCGATCCGGCTGATGTAATGGCATGCTTGCAACAAATCCTAGTAGAACGTGGCAAAGAATGTGCGGCATTAGGTAGGCGAGGCTGGGTTCTTTTGCATGCTTATAGGAAAATACATCAAATAAAGGTGGAAATGAAAAATGAGGTTTTGCGATTAGAAAGAGAGCTAGCTGCAGAACGGCAGACTGCGTTAATGCAGCACATTAAAATGAAACTGTTTAAAGATAAGGCAGACACATATCAGGCGGTGGCCGAGAGGGCTGCAGTCAGAGTAGCCCGGTATAAGTATAGGAAAAGATGGGGAGGTGTCAACAAAAGCAAGGTGGCAACTGTATTCGCTACCGCTGGTGTGGACTGGGATCCGGATAAGTGGGATGGTGATATTTTTGATTCAACCAGTCTAGAAAGTAGTTCAGCAGATGAGTCTGACTCCAAAATGGAAGTGAAACAGAAAACAGTGGCGGCTAAGCCAGTTAGAAGACGGCGAGCCGGACCCCACCCGCAGAATCCTGCTGGCGGAATGGTGGATTTAACCACGCTGGAGGATTACGCACAACAGGAGGTTGGGGAAATGATTACCCGTTTGAGGCAAAAATCAGGGGAAGCTTTATTGACATGGATAGTGAGATTACTCGATGGGGGTGCTGCAGGGTTGTTGGTAGATGCTACGGATTCACCGCGTTTTTACCACTGTCAATTGACACCAATGTACAGGAGGTCTTAAGGGCAGGACCAACCCCTGATGCAAATTGTCAAGATACTCAGGTGTCTTTGTTGCACCTGGTAGCCCAAGCATATAACCGTAAATATCCTATTACCACAGATTGGCCTAGTGAAGGAACGAAGTGGTATACATTGAGAGAAGCAATTCAGAAAGTCAGAGAGCATGCTATGAAAGAGGCTATTTACATAGATGCTCCTGATCACATGGGAGCCGTGCCGCTCTCAGTTTCAACTCGAAACATGGTGATTAGAACTGCGCCACCTGCATACAAAAGTGTCATTATGACTTTGCTCGTAGGTATGACGGGCAAAGCTACTGATGAGGTAGCAGATGCCATTCGGCAACTTGCAGATTTGGGGGAGTGGGATAAGAGCGATAACAAGCCACGGGAGAGAGAGGGGCATAGTGAGAGAAGAACCAAAGGCAGGCGGCAAGATAGTAGAGACTCCTGAGTGTCCCGAAAAGACATGTTTTTGGCTTTGTTAAAAGATAGTGTGCCACACGAAGAAATTGATGGCATTGAAACCAGAGTAATGTATGAATTATACAAAAAACGAGGACTTGCAGCCAATGAGTGCTATAAACAGGTTAAGAAACAAGTAGTCACCACGCCACAGGGGGACACCTCACCTTCTGCTGCCCTTGCGGAAGAACAAGACGAAGGGTCTATGGGGACACCTTCCCCGTACCAGCCAACATACGCTGATTTGAGAAAGGTGGTGAGTGCGATGTTAGAGGCAGAGTCGAGTCACACTCATTCAAAGTTTGACTAGGGCTTCGGCCAAGCTCCGGCAGCGTCTGCCTGCATAAAAGTGGATAGGCGGCCTCATGTTGATGTTAAGATTTTTTGGGAGCCAGGAAATACACAAGGGGTGCAAGCATTGATAAACATCGGGGCGGAGGCCTCTTTGATTCATGGTAATCCAACATGATTTAAAGGCAAAAAGTTTACCATTACAGGTCTAGGGGGAAAGGAGAACCCGAAGTACAAACGAAAGTGGAGATGAAAATAGGCAATTTGAATAGGCAGAAATACCAAGTGTTGATTGTCCCGATACCTGAATATATAATTGGCTTTGACATTTTGGAAGGGTTAACCGTGGGACTTGGCGGTAAAACGTACCAGTTTGGGGTATGTGCATTGATCTGTACACCCATTACCATAGGCAAATTGAAGATGCCACCAGTGCAAGTGCCAGTGCCAACCAAGCGGGTAGCAATGAAACAATACCGTATTCCTGGGGGGCACAAGGAAATTTCAGACACCATCAAAGAGTATGTGGAGGCGGGTGTATTACGCCCTATTACCACGGCATGGAACAATCCTCTCTGGCCTATTAAAAAGGGAGATGGGTCGTGGAGCATGACAGTGGATTACAGGGAGTTGAATAAACACATTCCTCCCTTAGTGCCCGCAGTCCCAGATGCCATTACCTTGATTGAGAATGTCCAAAAGTTTGAGGGGACTTGGTATGCAGTGATCGATTTAGCCAATGCATTTTTCCCCGTGCCAGTTGCTGAAGAGTGTCAAGAGCAGTTTGCATTTACGTGGAGTGGACGTCAGTACACTTTCACGAGGCTACCTATGGGGTACATACACAGCCCGACTATCTGTCACTGGCTGGTGGCAGAGCACTTAGACAAGATACCGTGTAAACCTGACATACAAATCTCTCATTACATTGATGATATTTTGATCCAGGGCAAGTATGAGCACAGTGTGCAAAGCCAGTTAGATGTCAAAAAGCAAGCTCAGCAGTTTATAGGCCTGTTTGGGTTTTGGAGACAGCACATTCCCCATTTAGGGCAGATATTGGGCCCCCTCTACAAGGTGACACGAAATAAATATGAGTTTCAGTGGGGGGAGGAGCAGCAGAAAGCCTTTGAGATGGCGAAAGACACTGTGCAGCAGGTGCTTGATTTATGGCCCTTGAAGGAAGGCAAAGTGGAATTAAATGTGTCTGTACAAGACAATTATGCTAACTGGAGTGTGTGGCAGAAACAAGACAGGAAACATGTGCCATTGGGGTTTTGGAGTCGTAAGTTGCCCAACGCTGGTAACTCATACACTCCGTTTGAGAAGCAATTGCTGGCGTGTTATTGGGCCTTTGTTGATACCGAGCAGATGATGGTGGGCCATGATGTATTCATGAGACCAGAAATACCAATCATGCAATGGGTACTGAGCTCTCCTAAAACGCATAGAATAGGACATGCTCAAGAAGCCAGCATAATTAAGTGGAAATGGTATATTCAAGACAGTGCCAAATCAGGAAAGGGTGGAGTGGCAAAATTACATGAGCAAGTAGCCAACATACCGCCCTCAGATTACATACCACCGGAAGTGCCTGAAAAACGTGAATATCCCGTGAAATGGGGAGTACCTTACAGCGATTTGACCGTGGAGCAAACAGCATGCTTGGTTCACGGATGGTTCAGGTCGATATGTGGGAACTGAGCGGTACTGGAAAGCAGTGTCGTACAATCCCAAAACAAAAAAGATGTTGACAACGACAGAGAAAGGGAAGAGCAGTTAGTTTGCAGAGCTTTACACAGTTTACCAAGCATTGAAACAAGAGACCCCTGGTCAATGTTATGTGTATACAAACTCATGGTCAGTGGCGAATGGATTCGCAGTGTGGTTGCCAACTTGGCAAAAGAATGGGTGGAAGATTCATTCAAAAGAGTTGTGGGGAAAAGAACTGTGGCAAGATATTGCAGGAATGTTATTACAAAGTGAAGTCACTGTATATCATGTGGACGCGCATTGTGCCACAGACTCATTAGAACGTTGGTTTAATTCTGTTGCAGACGAGCACACCAAGATTTCATCTGTGGATGCAGAGGCTCATGAAGACGATTTGGAGGGTTTGGCCAAATGGGCCCATCAGAAATGTGGGCACCTTGGAGAAAAGGCTACTATCAGGTGGGCACAAGCTCAAGGAATCAGTCTTCCTTTAGAAGTAGTGAAAACAATAATTTTGCAATGTCCAGTGTACCAACACCAACTGCATAGACCTATCCCTCAAATTGTTCGAGGCACATTGAGAAGAGGAAAATTACCAGGTCAGATTTGGCAGATTGATTATATTGGTCCCATGCCAATCAGTAGAGGGTGTCAGTATGCATGCACTCTTGTGGATACATACTCAGGATATTTGATGGTTTTGCCGTGCAAACGTGCAACACAACTGAACACCATCAAGTTGTTAGATCAGATCCTACTACATTACGCAGTGCCTTTGCATATTCAAAGTGACAATGGGTCACATTTCAAAGGCAAATTAATCCAGGAGTTTTGTCAGGAAAAGAGCATTGAGTGGCTGTGCCACGTGCCCTATTACCCAGCTGCTTCAGGGTTAATTGAACGAATGAATGGGTTATTGAAAGAACAGTTGCGCAAATCTGGAGACGGCAGTTTGGCAGGCTGGCATGA
This sequence comes from Ambystoma mexicanum, assembly GCF_040938575.1. Lineage (NCBI taxonomy): Eukaryota > Metazoa > Chordata > Amphibia > Caudata > Ambystomatidae > Ambystoma > Ambystoma mexicanum. The sequence continues at coordinate 95,190,932 of NC_090924.1, forward strand.
TCGTGGGTTTGATGCGGTGCAGGTATTAAACAATCGACCTGTGTATGAACATGAAACTTCTTTGATGCGATTAATGACTCGTACTTTACAGGTTCAACCGAATTCAGTCAGAGAAACACTATTGTACTGGGAAATTACTCCAGGTTCTTTAGTTCCCTGTCGAGCAACTCCAGAGTCAGCAGGGGTAGACCTGCATTCCCATGAAGAAATCAGATTAGACCCAAGAGGGATAGTTGTAATTGAAACAGGGATTGGAGTACAAATTCCCCCAGAGCATATGGGATGGATTGCCCATATATCTGGCCTAGCATTGAAGGGAGTTCAAGTGTTGGGAGGGGTAATTGATGCTGATTACCAAGGCGAGATTAAAGTCATCCTAATGAATAGTGGGGACCAATTATTATCAATCCACAAGTGTGATCGAGTGGCCCAATTGATCATTATTCCCATTAAATTGCCCATGATTAAGAAAGGCGAGCCTCCTACAGTGTTAACTACCCGTGGGGACTGTGGTTTTGGCTCTTCAGACAGTATGGTACCGGGTGCAAAGGTGTGGGTGGAAAAGTCAAGTGGCCTATGTAAAGAAGCCGCAAGCCAAGGTAAGTAGGAAACAGTTTATTTACTTAGTTTCCAGCAGTAAGGCATAAGACCCCCAACACAGTCAGCATCCAGGGTACAACTGAATAAAGCCAAGCATAAACATTGATGACATATCATTCCAGAATGGTATAAACACAAGGGATCCAATCTAGAATCACAGATGCCCTGCCTGTCAGAACACAGAAAAGGGATTAGCACTTAGCAACAACAATAACAATACATAAAGCATTAGTCCCTTTATATAACAGCCTACCAGTATCCGCAGATGTCATTGCATCAGGCAAAGATCAAGTCGTTTTACTTATGGAGCCTGGTAGAAAGAAATGGCAATATGTACCCGCAGGCAAATGTTACCTGAGAGAGTGATGTGCAACACTGATATCTCTTTTCTGGGTTTGCCTTGTAGATCCTGTGTCTGGCTGGTGTAATTGTGGTACTAAATGGACTCCATTTGGGAGAGTTAAACAGTCTGCTGTTACCAACGAAAAATGTCACATCTGTGCCAGTGATCAAGGGGATACTGATAGTAATGAATAATGTTATCCCAAAGCAGCCTTATGCCGAAAAGCCAGCCAGACCGAAGACCTGGATTCGTGAAATGCGGCAAACACATCAGGAGCAAGTGAAAACAACCTTGATGCCAGTTATACAAGACATATTTTCAGGAAGGTGAAAACATTCTCCTATGATCACCCAGACGGAGAATATGTGGATATATCTGGCACAGCAAGTACTCAACATATCACACTTTTGTCTTACTGATGTGCCCAATGCTGAAGCTTTATTGACTAGGTGTTTAGTAGCAGTGCTGACGCCTGTTCCAGTTTTAAAGCATATCTTCGGCGTCACACACAATGATTCTTTGGTTCAAGACTTCGATATTAGGCAATCTTTTTCCGTTTATGAGTATTGTAGGTTCTGCCAAGAGACCGATCGTAAATGGAGAAATTTGACACGTGTTATTACTTATAATATAACCCAAGGTGATGTATGTTATTTTGTGACCTGCAATGCACAAGAAATTGGCAAATGCCGACAGATCGATTTGACCAACCAGCACAATCATACAATGTTTGAGAGACGACTATGTTCGGGGGTGCCACACAAATGCACCAGTGTAAATAATACTATGTCTTGTAATCATACAGTGATAGCTGCCAGTCATTTTAATCATGTGAAACTTCCAACAGGATGGCTCTTTTCATGTGGTAACATCACATATACTTCTATTCCAGCTAACATTTCCGGAGGTCCATGTGCTTTAACTCGATTAGGACTAATGATGTTTCCTTTACACCCAGCGATAACTCAAGGTAAAAGGTCAACTTTCGAATCTGTAGGTCTATCTCCTGATTGTGATTCACATGTACACTTGTTATCAGAAGCTGAGGTTCTAGCATTAACCCTTTCATTAGTGGGAGTTTGGGGTTTAGGTGCTGGAAGTTTCAAATCCTTAATGAAATTAGCATGTTTAGTAGTCAAAAGCCTTAATCATACTTCTCAGGCATTAGAAGAATTACTCCTTGATAGTCAAGTTATTAGAAAAGCAGCTTTGCAGAACAGAGCTGCTGTTGATTATCTATTGCTCAAGCATAATTTAGGGTGTAACGCATTTGAAGGTATGTGTTGTTTCAATTTAAGTGACCATTCACGATCTATTGAAAGTCATATTCGAGGTTTGAGGGATCTCATTTCTCAGGTGTCTCAAGATCATACTTGGAATTGGTGGGATTGGTTATTTTCATGACACCTGATATTGGGGGTACACTACGTTACGCTTTTGCTTGTACTTTTATTATATTGTCTATCATAATAGCTTCTTGTTGTTGTATTCAATGTATTCCCAATTTAGATTTAATGTTTCGTAGGTTTCAGAGACCGGCTCCTTTGCCACCGCGTTATGGAAGGTAAATATCCAAGGGTGGAATTGTTATGCTTGAACTAAAATGGCACTGGTGCGCAGTGTATTCTGGGAGCTCTCAGAGCCTTGATGGATTTACTTCATGCCGCAGTGAAAAGCTGCACACATTTTGCTGAGTGTTAGATTCATGGTGCTGAGAAAAACATGCTTTCCAAACCTGGTATGCGGTCAAGGACATTTTTGCTGGGAAAGCTGACGTTGTTATGGTTTGGTACTGTTCTCCGCGGAGCGTGTTCTTAGAGAAGGAAGGCACTCTGCTCCTTTAGGGTAGCTCTCGATTGACCCAGCTGGCAACCGACGGCTTCTCAACAACTGCGCAAGTGCAATTTCCAGAAGGTTCGAGAATTGACTCCCCTTTGTGGAGTGTGTATATATGCGGAAACCCAGAGGTGGTCAGGTGAGACTTCAGCCGGAGAAGAACACTTACGTCCAGCACTCCTGTGAGCTGTGGTGCTCTCGGCCTGGCTGTTCCCGGGGTCTTCCAGCCGCTTCTGGGCGAGATGAGGAATCCTGTTACGCTCCCGGTGATGTATTTCCTTTTGAATTCTTTGCTTCTTTTGTGATTTATGTCTATATTATTTCTGTGAGTTATTTCTATGTTATTATTGGTTGCTTCTAAGCTTTGAATAAATAGCCGTATAAGAGGTGATTATCTTCTAAGAGTGTGTGGTTGCGAGTTATTGCGTCTGTCTGCGTTCAAAGTATTTGCTCTGTAATTGCATTGGTGATTTATGTTTTTCCGTGCACTCTGGGGAGAGCAATACACCCGGTCTGGCGCTATTAGCAAGGGTTGGGCAGTAATGGGTATTCCCCATTGGGTCCATTGGACCCAAAGGGTCATTTTCAGCGCAATTAGCATGCGCTAATAGCGCTGCACTAATTGCGCCCGAAAATGGGCATTAAGTTGATGCATTTACCCCCAGCTTAAAGTTGGGGGTAAATGCTGCTAGACTCGTGATTGGGGGGACCCTTAAATGTGGCGGTAATAGTGTTACCACCGCATTTAAGGGCTACTGGCTAACTCTTGATGAGGCCCAACTTGTCCTTCCGTACTTGCAGTGTTTTCCTAATACCAGTTGGAGAAATGAATGCTTGAGATTTACATTAAACTTAATCCAGACAAATGAGATTTGTAATATTCGTAGTCTAATTGGAGAACACGTAATACAAAACTTGTGACATTTAGTAGTAGCATGTCATGCTACAAGACTATTAAGAATAAAATATTTCCCTCGTTTTTTAGAAAACACATAATTAGGTTTTATAAAACGTGATATGCTTGGATTGAATGAGAATTAACACACGTGATAAGACTGGTAAATGAAATGTTTATTTGATAATAATAATTTCGCATTTATATAGCGCTACGAACCCTCAGGTATCTGAGGGCTGCTTATTTTTACTCACAGTGGCCCTCATTACGACCCTGGCGGAATCCGAAAAACGATGGCGGAAATGCAATACCGCCATCGAATACCGCTCGGTGCGACTATGACCCGTCACCGCAAAGTACGAAGCCATTAGCGACACCGTAGTGAACGCCAACGCTAACTGCACCAAGTACGCGCGCGCGCGCCATGGCAAACCGTAAATACCACCATGGCGCAAGGGTACGCGAATTCCGACCCTAGCGGACATGTACCTAACGCCATCAAGCATGGCGGAAAGCACCAATCCGCCATGGTGAGAAGTACGGCATCGCGAATCAACCGTAAACGGCCCCACTGAGTGCCTGTACACCGCTCCCTGCCCACAAAGTACAACTCCCCGTAGGTGCAATGAAGTCACAATGCAACCAGTGAAATGTACAAGTCACCCATGCATGCCAACGAACAAAAGAAACACAAGAGGGGCCAATGGGAGCTGCAGGGCACAGATGGCACGAATACAGAAGCCATTCCAATGGACATGACCACAGTCCCCCCCCCCCGAAACGCACGCAAACACAGGCACCTGTGATCAGCAACATTCCGAAAATCACAACATTCCACCAGTCCACCTGGCTGACCGGCATCTGTTACACAAAACCCATTCCCCCGCCCCTGAGCATGACAACATTCAAACAGTCACATTGGCAGCCCCCATCCCTGTCCTCACTGGGCTCCGTAGGCAAACGCGCCCAGCACAGTACCACGCGACTAAACTCCGAAGCTGGAACCCAATGCAGATCTCCTCACAATACATCGCTCCCCAAATAGGAATATGCCACATCACTCGCAAAGAAGAACGCTACACGGCCCATATCAGAATAGAAATTTAATGCACAACTAAATCACCAAGCCCATACAGCCATTAGTCCATGAACTCTAAAACACATATCACCATTGTGGGCTGCATCCGCAAGGAATGACCAGCTACTACTTGTGTGACGCCCTGTTCCATCATGGTACACAGAGCCACATTCACGTACGAAAAGGCAACATGGAAGCGCACAGACCCGCAGGGCCGTCCCAATGGGGAGGCACTAGTCCAGCTGAAAGGCCGAAATGTTGCTCCGAGCCACTAGTACTGCGTAAGGGCATGTGGCCCATTGGCGATCGTCCCATAAGATCGTAATGCTGCTCCACTGATTAACACAAAGCAGCAGGTGTCGGGAGTAAACGCCATCTGCAGGAGTGGCATACAGATGGCAGTGGCAAAAGGGGAGGAGATACCTGTCAACCAAAAGAAAAGAAAAAGAACAGAATGGCCATCAGAACTACATTCGAACAACTCACTTCAATGATCACACTAAATCCACAGTCATATGCATGCTAGCCCACTCGAAAGGATCATCACCACCCCGAAACCACTTGCGACTCATAACTATCTATATCGAGGTGTAAACACCATCACAAACGAGTGTACCTGTGCATGCGTCTGTCAGAACAGATTCCATCAGATGGGAATGTTAACGTGCATGGACACACGTGTCTGAAGGCGCGTCGAGACAGGGAGGGCTCAACAAGGCCAGATAGACGATGGTCCCACTATGGCAGCCCTGCATCACATAGCGCAGGGGAGGCGGATAGATTCCAACAAGCCCTGTACATGGCAAACCCTGTATCAAATCACCTGCCCATGCATCCATTCATCATTCCCTCATCCTGTCATAAAAACGCCTGAATATTTACTCACAAAACATTCGAACTTTCCATTGAGTCTGTGCGTTATGCAGCCTGCAAAATCCACAGTGCCCCAGCCCGTAATTCCAGTGTTGTGAAGTTACATGTATTTGGGAACGTCCGGCCTCATCGCCCACGTCACTATTGCGCATCCAAAACTATTCATATCAATCATTGCTTCCTCGCCATGGCCCCTGTCTCAAGGACATCGAATAAAAGAACGTTATATTTGCAGTCAGACCTGTGGGCATCTCCCCGGCGCTAGCTGAAAACCGAAAGCGCCGGCCTTCGAATTCCTCATTTGCAACATCACGTCGAAAAGGCATCTGTGGCCGTTTGAAATCACTAATTAATCCATCGAGTGCGGCTGTGTGTGAAAATGGCAACTGCCTTCACCCACGAATGGGACGCCCCGCCCGTCGTTGCAACTCGGTACAGTGATGCATGAGGGCCCACCGTTACTCGAGTACTACGTCCCACTGACCCATCACAAGTCTGTTCGCGACTGCAAAGATTGTATGTGAAACAATGGGACCATAGCCGAATGTACATATCAACCAATGTTACACGGCCATCGGGTACAAATACATGAATGCAAGAGCAAGATGCCATTCCTCGAATTGCAGCGTTGTGTGCGGGACGTGCTCGGCCAAAGGGGAGAGCAGCTTGCACAGGTGGAATGAATCACCACAGGTGGAGGCCATACAGCCTGAAAACACATAAATTGCACACCCAGTCTCCTCCCACAACCACACCCACTCCGAAATGCTACCGGCAGGACTCGCGATGTTGGCCCTGGGGGACCTGATAGCACTGCAAGTACTCCAACTCCAGGAAGAAGACGAACACCAACTACAACCGGCCGCACGGAGGAGACGCAGGAGGAGGAGGAGGGCAAGGCAGGGCCAGCAAGGGCCGCCAGCACAGCCACTACCACCACGCAGGCAGCCCGCAATCCCACGCCTCCGAGCACATCCGTTCAACCTCACTGATGAGCAGATCCACACCCTCTACCGTCTGGACCGGGACACCATAGCCGCCATTGTGGACATGACACAGGCTGACCTTGTCAGCATGATAGACAGCCCAACCGCCATCCCACCCCTACTGAAGGTGGTGTCTGTACTCCACTTCCTGGCCACAGGCACCTACCAGCACACAGTCGGACAGTTGCATGGCATTTCTCAGCCACTGTTCTCACGGACACTATTGCAAGTGCTCGATGCCCTCCTGCAGCACGCAGACGACTACATCTCTCTACCACGCTCGGAGCAGGAAATTACCAACACAAAAGTGGGATTCCATGCACTTGCCGGCATACCGGGTTGCATTGGTGCCATCGACTGCACCCATGTGGAATTGGTCGTTCCACATGCCATGGAGGCCCAGTACCGCAACCGAAAACAATTTCATTCCCTGAATGTACAAATGGTGTGTGACTCCAACAGGATCATTACACATTGTTGTGCCAGATTCCCTGGATCAACCCATGATTCTATGGTCTTGAGGAACTCTACTATACCACGCTACATGGAGCGACACGCAGGGAACAGATCCTGGCTACTCGGTGAGTCTCATTTCATGCATGATGATGTGGGGTATGTGATGCGGCAATGAACTGCCAGGAAGGGGGGGGGGTGCGTACGTAGCAATGGCATTCCACATCATACGTTTCTCGTCCACATACAGGTGATGCTGGGTATCCACTGAAGAGATGGCTCCTCACACCAGTCCGGAACCCACGGGACCAGCATGAGGAGGACTACAACCATGCCCACTCACGTACCCGTGTAGTCATTGAACAGGCATTCGGCCTACTGAAGACTCGTTTCCGCTGCCTCAGCAGGTCTGGCGGGGCACTCCTGTACCGCCATGAGAAGGTTGCAAAGATGGTCATGGCATGTGTCATGCTCCACAACATGTGCGTACGTAGAAATGTGCCCATGCCCCCTGACGCTGAACTGCAAGCACCTGATGATGGTCATGATGAGGGTGGGGATGTGGCAGCACCTCAAGGAGTCTGCGAGGCACCGGAGGGCCGTGACATTCGTCAGCATCTCATTGATGCATGCTTCTAGCACTCACGCCTGGTGGCTGATACATGGACACGGGACTCGTGGCACTGTGTGTGTCTGGTACATGCACAATATGGACTGTACGCCTATGATGGCCTAGTACACAAAGATCATTGTCCACACATCTCATTGGTTGATCGTGCACTGTTTATGGCATATGTGATATCATGTTGAACACCCTATCGACCCGCCACCCAAGTGAGCCCAACACACCCCCTCCACCCTCCTACCTCCCCCCCGAACACCAGTGTCCAAAGAAGCTCATTGTCAGTGGGCTGTCGCTATTGCAAGCCCCCTCTGCGGGTATCAGGGGCACCCCTGCCTGTGGAGCGCAGGTTCCTCCCAGATCTACGTTGGGGGCTGCCCTGGACGGAACTTGCAACGGATGACGTCTCTGCCTGCTCACGTCCATGCATGTCCCTAAGGGTTTGTGAGAGCTCAGTGAGCACACGGCGCACTGCGGCAAGTTCGGCACATACGTCTTTGGACGTCGCATGCAGTTCCCCCCTCAGGCTCTCGGTGCTTCTCTCCATTTGGACTCTCAGGCTCTCGGTGCTACTCTCCATTTGTGCCCTTAGTGTCTCTGTACTTCTCTCCATTTCTGCCCTGAGTGTCTCAGTTGATGTTTCTATGTCTGACTTAGTGCGCCCACATTCATCGGCATGGTCCTTGAGGAGCGTGGCCAGTTGCTGCTGTTGCACGATTAACTGGTCGAGGGACTGTTGCCTCTGCTGGGCCATGGCCATTTGCGGGGGTGTCACAGAGGGGCTGTTGACCTCATGTTGCCTTGCCACAGGGCTTGGGGGGGATGGCCAGTCGTCGTCTTGTGGGTGCCCCTGCGTGGTATCCTCATGTTGTACGGGATGGGACAGACAGGGGGAATGGGACAGGTCATGGATGGATCTGACTTCGACATCCCCGTCTTCTGTGTCGGAGCATGCTGCCATCAATGGGGTGTCACCTATGGTGCTGCTGCCACCAGAGGCAGTGCCTTCTGTGGCATCCGTTGGGTGGACCTGTGGTGGTGGTGTTGTGGGCATGCTGGCTGCTGGGGTGCCTGTTGATGTTCCCCCCTCTGTGCTGCCACCTGATTTGTGCTGCTGCCGTGTCTTGATGCGTGCAGCTGAGGTGGAGGGTCTTTGGCCGTTGGTCTTGGCCCTCTTTGCAGGTGTGCTGGTAGGGGTGTCCTGATGCTCGTCGTTTGGATCGGACCCTGTGGTGGAGTAAAGGAGGGCGAGGGTTATTAATGGGTCTGTGGGTATTGGAATGGCATTGTATCACATGCATTGGGGTGGTACATGAGGGTGATTTGGGTCGGTGCCTTGGAGGTGCTTTTATTTGTGTGTGGGGTGAGGGTGCAGTTGTTTGGCAGCCTGCAGTTAGGGTGTGCCTGCTGGACGTGTGGTGGGTGTTTTAGGGGTTTTTAATTATTTATGTATTTATTGTGGTTTTAAGGTGCACTATCAGGGCGATGTGTGTGGACGTGCTCCTGGACATGTGTTTCTGTTGCACTATGTGGACACATGGTACTTCACATGATTGGACATTGTGGATTTAGCATTGTTTTATCTGGGCCACCTACCTGATTCTTCTGATGTCTGCACTCCTTTCTCCATCCCTCCGACTCCCTCTATGCTCTCCATTCCGATGGTGGAGGCACAGATTTCTTCCCAGGGGGTCAACTTGATGGGTGATTCAGGACCTCCCCCGGTGGCTGTGGCAATGTTGCGGTTGGCAGAGAGTATGCTGCGGACGCGTATCCGCAGGTCGTCCCACCGCTTTCTGCATTGCTGTGGGTTGCGGGGTGCGGTCCCCACCGCGCTTACCCGCTGTGCCACCAGAGCCCATATGGCCTTCTTGTTCGCAAGTGCCGTCCTGGTCATTTGCGTGGAGAAGACGACGGCAGCATTCTCCTGGAGGGTCTCTGTTAGCACGGTGAGTTCCTCACGGGAGAAGTGGACCTGCCGCTTGCGGTCGCACGCTTTCTTCGCTACTTTTCCCATTTTTCTTGGTTTCGCTAGGGTGGATGACGGGTTGGGGTGTGTCTCGGGGTAGTGTTTTTAGTGGTTGTGTGGTTTTGGTGGTTTTATAGGTGCACGGCGGGATGTTTCCCGTTCCGGGACCATGTTTTAACTTCCGTTTCCGTATATTTCCGGTCACCGTACTTTCCGGTAGGCGCACTCTGCGGTGCCCGCTGTGATGGGTGGCGGTATTGCACCTAGGGCGCCGTACGGCGGCGGTGTGGGCCGTTTTGGGGTCATTTCCACCATCGCGGACTTTGCACTTCCGCCATGCCGTGGTGCTCGTGCCCGATGGGTCGGAATGGGCCGCAATTTGCTCCTTCGTGCAATGGCGGAAACGCTATTTACGCTGTGGCGGTCCGGTCAGTCACTTTCCGCCAGGGTTGTAATGAGGGCCAGTGTGTGGTGCTCAGTTATTGATCTCGGAAGGATGAAAGGCTGAGTTTGGCACTGCCGGGACTCGAACCGGCGTTAGCAAGCTCTGCACAGATGTCAAAGCGAGCGCTCTACTCGCTGTGCCACTTGACCGGCTGACGTTGTTATTCATGTTTTAAATCAGGGAAATGTTTTTGTGTACTAATATGAAAAGGCGAAATTTGACTATCCATAATAAAAAATAAAATAAAGAATTAAATAAATAAACTAACTATATCTTTACTCCGGAGGGCTGGGGGGGGGGTCTCAGAATAAATAAGTTTGAATACCATTGTGTTATATTGATTTATACTGAGCACTGCGACCATGTCTCCAGGCGCCCACGTGACTCTGCAAGAAAGTGGGTGGGGTCGGTTAGTGGGGGAAGAAGGATAGTCTAGAGGTTATGCTCTTCTGTTTGTGCTTGCAGAACCAGGAGAAACTGACATCTGTGCATGCCGGCTTTCTCAGTGTGCATTGATTGTGTCCACTGGGGTTATTGTGTCCGCATGGGCAACATCCATTGTGCCAGTTGTTTGTTATTTGTTATTTGCGGCGGTTAGTTGGGTGTGTGGCTTTTGTGTTTGTGTGTAATAACGCTAGCTCAATGGGCATCTGTGTTGCAGGGGGGTATGTGGGAGAGGAGCGAGGAGGAGGGTCGGTTAGTAGTTAGTAACGTGAGGTTGTTTTATTGTTGGTTCCAGTGTTCACACTGTCCTATGATTGTTTTTCGGCTAGGGTATGAATTGGGTATGAATAGCCAGGTATTCAGTCGTTTTCTGAAGGTTAGGTGATCTTCTGTCGTTCTTATTTCCTTTGGTATCAAATTCCATAGTTTGGCTATCAAATGGCAGAATGCAGTTCCTCCAAATGTCTTCTTCTTGTAATGTTTTGTTTCAATTTGAAGGTCATTATTGAAGGTCATTTCTCGATCTTAGGTTTCTACCTGGTTGATAGTGATTGATTTTCTAACTGGAAGCCAGTGTAGGCCAGTGTAGGCTTCTCTGCGCAGGTATGATGTTGACTCTTCGACTTAGTCTCGATGTTCATCTTGCTGCAGTATTTTCAATGTGTTGGATACTTTTGTGAGGTGTTTAGGCAATTCAAGGTAGAGGCTGTTTGCATAGTCTAGTCTTGATAATACCAAGGAGATGATTGTGAGGGTTCAGCGTGGGAAGTTAGGGTAGGAAAGTATCCCTCTGATTAGTCGCAGGAGGTAGAAGCATTTCTTTGCAATTCCGTGGACTTGTGGTTTTAGTGAGCGTATGTTGTCTATGAGTATTCCCAGTTTTTTTTATCACTCTGGATTCCTGCAGTTGGGTGCCGATGCATGGTGGCCAACTCAGATGTGTGTGTTGCATTATCATCTGGGGGGAAATCATTTTTTCAGTTTTGGTCGGGCTTATTTTGAGATTCTTTATTGTCATCGAGGTGTATATTTCCATGAGGCATTTGTTGAGGGTATTGTTTGGGTCTTCGGGTTGAGGTTATCTTGATGATGAGTTGGGTATCATCTGTGTAGTTGTAGGTGCCCAGTCAATGAGCTTTATTAGGGGGGACATGTAGATGTTCAAAAGGAGTGGAGAGAGGCTAGATCCTTGTGGTATGCCACAGGTGATGATTTTGATTTTAGATGCAAATGGTGGTAAGTATGTTATTTCTGTTTGGTTGCTGAGGAAAGATTTTTGCCATTAATGAGTGGAGTCTTTTATGCCGCATTCCTCCAGTCTCTGGATTAGTGATGTTTGTCTGATTGTGCTAATGGCGGCTGATATGCCTAGTAGTATGAGAGTTGATTGGGTGCTGTTGTCTGCATTTATTTTTAGGTTGTCCCCTATGGATAGAAGTGCTGATTCTGTTCCTCTCCTAGATCTGTAGCTTACTTGGGAGTGGTTGAGTATTCTGTTGCTTTCTACATGGCTGAGTAGTAGGTGCGGTTCTCCAGTAGTTTTGCGAGGTAGGGTAGGTTTAATATTGGTCTGTAGTTGTAGGGTCTTTCCGCATTGCCTGTTTAATCCTTTAGTAGTGGGTTGATGTACACTGATTTGAAATTTTTAGGAACTATTCCTGTGATTGGGGATAGGTTCATCAGTAACTGGAAGTATGATGCTGGTGTTCTGTGGTTGAGTATTTCTTTGAAGATGATTGGTGGCAATGGGTCGCTGGGGCATCCGGCGAGGTTGATGTCTTTTATTAGTTTGCTGAGGTTTTTTCTTCTATAGGTTTGAGTCGGTCGAGTGTTGTGGCGGTTGGTGGTGCGCTGGTTTCGGGAGGTTCTGGATTTGTCTTTGTTGTTGCACGGCTTGCGTCGATGGTCTGTTGAATTGTTTTTATTTTTGTTCTTAGGTGGGTTGTGATGTTGTCACATAAGGATTGTGACTGTACGTGCATTTGTTGACCAATGTTGGGTTAGCTAAGAAGGATTGGAACCAAGCTATAGCATCTTTGGTGAAGTTGGCGGCAGATCGGAGGTGGTTGTATAGCACTACATGGTCCACCAGGTCGAATGCTGCCTACAAGTCCAGTAGGAGTAGCAAAGCTACTTTTCCATTATCCTTTAACTCTTCTATTTGTGTCTTAAGGTCTAGCAGCGCTGTTTCAGTGCCATGGAGAGGGCGGAAGCCCGATTGTCTTGAGCCAAATAGGTGGTTGGCTTCGAGATAGTCCTGAATTTGTATGTAAGCAGCTCTATCTAAGATTTAAAGTAGAAATGGCACGGTGGTGATAGGTCTGTAATTGGTAGGGATAGTAGGGTCCACAGTTTGTTTTTTAAGCAATGGTAGAACCCAAGATTCCTTAAGATTGGCCGGTACTGTATTAGTTTTAAATGAGGAATTTATCAACTTGGAGATAAAGGGGGCTAGGTCTCTAGCTGCATCCTTTATTATCTGTGCTAGGCACGTGTCGCCTTTAGAGTTAGAGGGTTTGAGGGAGAGTATTTTTTTTTCTGTTTCAGTTATGGAGATAGTTTTGAATCTAAAGGGTGCGGTTGTCCTAGTCACTGAGGGTTGACTGGTTTGTTGGTCAGTGAGTGGTAGTGAGGCCTTTTTTTTGGCAATTTTGCATTGTAAGGACAAGATTTTATTCAATAGAGCATTTTGTATGTTGGTACACCATACTTTATCCTTTGGGGCATTGTCTATAACGGTTGAATTAGGGATTCTAGTTCACAGAGGATGGGGAATAATTCTTTAGTGTTAGATTTGGCTTTCTCAATCCTGTCATTGAAGGTGTTCTTTTTGGCTTTGGTTATTTCTTTTTTGTACATTCTTGCAAATTCTGTTAGGTTATTTTTGTTATTTTCAGAGGGAGAGTGGCGCCAAATAGACTGGAGTTTCCTTTTTTGTGATCTTAAAGATTTGAGTTGGGGGGTGAACCAGGCATTCAGGTGCGCTACTTGCCTAGCTTTGCGCAGTTTGACAGGAGCAATCATGTCCAGTGCCTTAGTCATAGCATTGTTAAAGGTATTTACCAATGCATCAGGGTTGTTGGTTTCCATTCCAGAGATGACAGGGAGGAGAAGAGGGATGAGTTTTTCAGCAGTAATATCCTTCTTACTTCTGGTGGGGAGAGGCGGTGCCATGTTATTAGGCTTAGGGTTGAGGAGGTCTAATGCGGCAGAGAAATTTATTAAGTGATGAGCTGTCCAAGATTGTGGGACAATATCGGTAATGTTGATGTTGCAGTTTAGATCGGATACCCAGTCAAAGGTCCTTCCTTTGATATGCGTTGGTGAGAGGACTTGTTGCGTAAGTCTGTGGTAATTTAGTAAGGCAGCAATAGATTCAGCATGTTTGTTGTCAGTATCGTTAAAGCCTAGATTGAAATCTCCCAACAGTAGTGTTTGAGAGTGGTCTTTGGTGTTGTCGGCTAGAAGACTGCTTAGGTCGTCTTCGAAGGTGCCTAGAGGCCCAGGGGGTCTATATATCAAGTGGATAGTTAAAGTACGGTTGTTGGAGAGGGGCAATATGGTGGTGAGTACTTCACAGGATGTGAAGGGAGCTGAAGTGGCAAGTCTAATAGGGTGGGTTGTTTTGAAGATGATGGCTAGGCCACCACCTCTGGCATTAGGCCGGTCTATTCTAATGATTTGGTAGTTGTTCGGAACTGCTAACATAAGAGTTGGTCCTGCGGCCTCATGTAGCCAAGTCTCAGTTATGGCCAGTAAATCGAGGTTGTAATTATTTAAGATGTCTGCAATTTCAGTAGCATGGGTACCATTGATCTAGAGTTTATGAGGGACCCTGTTAGGATTAGGGTGCTGTCAAGGTTGGCAGTTAGCCAGTGTTAAGTGCCTTGGTGCCACCCTCACTTAGGCGGTCATATGTTTGACTATGGATCTTAGGTTGAGTAAGCTGCATTGCAGAGAGTGCACCTTTTCTTTATTACTGTTGCATGTCCTGTCTTGCTTCTCAGTTGGGGCAGTGTTTGTCAAGTGTTCAGATCTCCCTTGGATGAGGCTGTTATTTGCTGATAATGTGGTTGGGGCCTTTGTTTCTTCGTTGAGGAGTTTGATTAAATTGATTGATGGGATACTTTGTTCTTTGTTCCAGTTCGTAGTAGTGGGTTGTTTGTTTGTACATGTGGTATTTTTCCAGTCTTTCGTTATGCACGGGGCGTGGAATGTTAGGGACTCTAGTTTGTCTCTGATTCATTTTGAGGTCTTTCCAAAGATGTCTTTGGAGTTGCTGGGTTCTGTGTGTTGTGTGGTTTGGCAGATTGTTTTTGTTTTTTTGGGTCCTCGCTTGTGGGTTTTTTGTGGGTTGATTTTTTCCAATGCAATGGGGTTGTAGGTGGAGACGTAGTAGTGGATGTGCTTTTGTTCTTGTGTTGATCAGTATCCTTAGTCTGTCTTGTTGGGGATTTTGACGTGTTTCAAATCCTGGTAGGTGGTTTCAATTCCACAGGGTTGCAGATTCCTTCCAATTTGTGTTTTCCATTTTTGTTTGTTTGTCCTTCTTATATCGTGGCATGTTTGTGGTCTAGTTGTCTTGTTCAAGGAAGAGTGTTTGTGATATATTCCAGGGGAAGGTGCTCTCCTGGGTAGCATTCTTTCCCAGGCTTATTGGTACGGCAGTGTGCTGCCTTGTACAGTGGCACTTGTTTCGCTGTGGCTCTAAGTTGTAGCCCTCCGTTTTGGAATAAGAATTAGTTTGCAGTATATTGCGTTATGTTCCAGGGGTGGGTGCCCTCCTGGGTCTAATAGTTTCCTGGTCTCTGGCTGGATCATTGTGGTTTGACACCCATTGGCACCTGTCTTGCTGTTGTTGTATTTTGATTCATGTTTGAGGTGTATTCGTGATATAATCCTGGGGTTGGTGCCTTCCTGTGTTTGTTTCTTTCCTTATTTTGGGTTAAATCGGTGTGCTCTGGTACACAGTGGCCTCTGTCCTGCTGTGGTTTTTGTGTAATGGTGCAAATGAATATGCAAGTAACACCTACAGCCCCTACGCAAGTGCCAATTCCTGCCCCTACTCATCACCATTACCGTACAGGTAAGAAGCAACACTAGCTGAGGCACCCCTTCTGCCCCATGAATCTAGGGCTGTGAGACGAGACAAACTAAGGCAGATTCCAAGGAACACACGCCTCTGTCATAAAGAATTAGCTAGGGTGTGCGACACTAGTATGGATTACAGTTAGATAGCAAAAAGCACAAGTAGTGTGCTGTATATAGCATATAAGAGAGCAAGATTCCAGAATACCATGAAAGAGACTCACTACAATGATAGGGCAGATGAAATTATAGGCAGGTAAGATGCAGCATACACGGGCAGGGAAACCAACGTTTGGCAGATGCACAAGATGAATGTCAGATGAACAGAAACAAATATAGATCGCCAACAGGGAGGCAAAAAATGCAAAAGTACAGCCATTTTCCAAGTGCAGAGGCTGCAGCAGGCCTAGGAGAAAGCAAGGCCCCAGACAAGATGCTGAATTCATAGAAACAAATGTATTTTATGAGCTTTGAAGCTGCCCAGACAGAGGTTCATAGCAAGCGCCAAGGTCAGATGCACGGAAGGGAGTAATGGAGGTGCAGAACGCAGGGACAAGATAACAGTTCCCAGGACGAGAAGCAGTAGATTCGGAAGTTAATTAAGTTACAATAAGGGCACAGCCATTGATGTCCAGATACTTGAGATCAGTATTTATTTATTTATTGGACATTTATACGCAAGTGCCTATACGCAAGTGTTTTCAGGCACCAGAAGACACAAAGGGGATGGGGGGGCAGGAGGGGGATATAGGAAAAGAAAACTGCAAAAAAAAAAAAAGTTTGCATTGGCCTTGTGACAATCCTACCATGCAAGTGCCAGACCAAGGTTGTAAATGCGGAGGGGGGAAGTTCCAGGAGTGGGGGCCCAAAAGGGGTAGGGGTGAGTAAGTGCTGGGGTGTCCAAGAAAGCAAGTGCCAGGGGAAAGAGAGGGGGAAGGGAGGATGAGTGTGATGGACAGGGTGGACCAGGTTGGGCTAGTCTGCGGAAGTGTGCCCGAGGGCAAGTGCTGGCAAGGGATGCTGGAAGGACTGGTAGGGGGGTGGTCTGGCTCCTGTATGACTCAGAAGGGACCAGGCCCCAGATGCAGCAGCAGAGGGATGTTAGCACCTGAGGGGGAGAGGGAAGGATGAGGAGAAAAGGAAAGTCTTGAGAAGTTTCTGGGAACTTAAGAAGATCTGGTTTAAGTCTGAGGGGGCAGGGAGGCTGTTCCAGAGGGAAAAACCCACCGAGGAAAGGGATCTACCTCTCACTGTCTGCTTGGAAACGTTTGACCTGCAGAGAGTTTGAGCCAGAGGACTGAAGAACTCTAGCAGGGAGGTATTTAGAGAAGGTAAGCTGGGTGAAGAGAGTTCCCAGGCCCCTGACAGTCTTGTGGATGATGCAAAGGGTCTTGAATTCGATCCTTGCGGTCACCAGGAGCCAGTGGAGAGATTTTAGGGCTGGAGAGATGCAGATGCCAAGGATAAGTCTTGCAGTCCTATTATGGATTAGTTGAAAGGGGCCCAGGGAGGAAAGAGGCAGATTGAGGAAGACACTGTTGCAGTAGTATAGCCTAGAGATAACCAGGGCTCTGGAGACGTTGAGATTCTGGGGGAAGGTGAAAAAAGGTAGAATGCTTCTGAGGAGGTGGAGCTGAAAGTTGGACTTCTTGGCAAGATCTGTGATGTGGGAAGAGAAAGAGAGATGAATCAAAGATAACCCCAAGGTTTTTTCCTCATAGGTGGGTGAGGAGAGGGGGCCCAAGTAGGGTGTCAAGAGAGTAGGGGGGAAACACATAAAAGGCATCCGAATGAGAAGGATCTCTGTCTTAGTGGCATTAAGGCAGAGTCATTGGCAGAGCACCATGCCTGAATAGCAGTCAGGCAGTCAGGTATGAGAGAGGCAGGAGAGGAGGAGGAGGATGGCAGCTTAAAGGAGAGCGGTGTGTTGTCTGCATAACACTGGAAATGAGGGGAGAAGGCAGAGAACAGGTGGGCCACAGGGGACCGGTAGATGTTGAAGAGCCATGGTGATAGAATAGAGCCCTGAGGGATACCACAGGCAGAGAGTGAGGTGGAGGAGAGAATAGGACTAATTTGTATTGGGAGTGTCTGTTGGAAAGGAAGGAGGTCAGCCACGCCAGTGCCTGTCCATGATGCATAGGGTATCACAGAGATGCTTTATGAGGATGGAGTGGTTGACTGTGTCAAAGGCAGAAGAAAGATAAAGGAGGACTAGAAAAGAGGGACTGTTTGAGTCCAGGTTAGAGAACAGGCCTTCACAGATGTTCAGGAGAGTGGTTTCTGTGCCTCTGAATGCCCTGAAAATGGACTGATGGTCATGGAGGCAGCCAGCCATTTCAGTGTGGAGGGCCAGTTGGGGAATGACCAGCTTCTCCATGAGTTTGCCCAAGAAAGGGGTGATAGAGATAGGGTGATAGTTAGCCGGGCAACGATGTTTATTTTAGGAAAGGGTGCAAAAGAGAGTGCTTAAGGGGTTGTGGGAAGGAGCCAGTGGCAAAGGAGTGGTTGCAGAGGTCAGCCAAGACTGGGGCAAGAGAGGTGATGTTGTCCTTGATGGTTCTGGAGGAGCAGGGGGCACCTGTTTAGAAAAGACTTTCATAGAGCACTCAACTCTAGAGATCTCATCTGGTGCAATGGGAGAGAAGCAAGAGAGTATGGGGGTATTGAGGTGGTCCAACAGAGGCAAGAGAAGGGGGTGGAGAGAGAGCAGATGGCAGAGAGGATAGGATGTCAAGAGTTTTGGAGGAGAAGTGGGCAGCCAGTGCAATGCAGATGGCCTTGGAGGGAGGAGGATAGGATGAGACTGCAGTAGGATTGTCAAGTTCCCTGCGGATTTTAAACAGCTCAGCAGTGTTGTTGGTGTCTCGAGAAATGCAGGCTTGGACATGAGCCCTCTTTTTGGAGCAGATGGTGAGATAGTTTTGCCTTTGGAGTAGGCAGCAGGCCCGTTTATCAGAGGATGAGCTAGATGCCTGCCACTTCCGCTCTGCAGCCTTGCACCTGTGTTTCACAGCTGCCAGGTCAGAATCATACCAACAGTTGGATTTGGAGGCAGTCTTCATGCGGGTTCTCATGACAGGGGCAAGGATGTCCAGAGATAGAGAGATGGAGGTTAGCTAGAACAGAGTCCCAAGGAGAGTCCAAAGGAGGGGGGGTGGGATGGAGGGATGAAGAAGAGGCAAATGCAGCAACTGACACACACTTCATCGGTCGAATGACTGTGAAGCAGGTTGGCAATGTGGGTAGAGGCATCATCAGGGGACAAGGAAGGTCAAGGAGGGAACAGAGGAGAGAGTGGTCAGACCACAAGAGAGGAGTAGTAAGGGGGTTGGTGAGTGAGATGTCTGTAGAGATGAGAGCATCCAAGGTGTGTCCAGCAGAGGGGGTTGGACCAACAGGAAGGATAGAGAGGAAAATAGTGTTGCAGAGGTCATGAAAGAGTACAGTAGCCATATCCTGAGAGTCGAGATGGATGTTGAAGTCCCCAAGGATGATAAGTTTGGGGGAGGAGACAAGAAGAGAGGCAGACACTTATTCCCATTCTGAGAGGAAGAGGAAAGTTGGTCCGAGGGGTCTGTAGATGGTAGCAAGAGTAAGAAAGAAGGTAGGTAAGACAGAAAATCTGCAAACAAGGCTTTCAAAGGATGAGTAGGTTTGAGTGGGGATGATGGAAGCAGGAACCCACTCAGGGAAGATCAGAGCCACTTCGCCGCCACAGACCATAAGGGTCTGGGGTTGAACAGGCTCTTTTAGCCATCGGGGAGAAGAGTGTCAAAAGCAGTGATGGAACTGGCTTTGAACCACATTTCAGTGAGCGCTCAGACGTCAATTTCAAGGTCTTCAAGGAGGAAACACATGTCAGAAGAGTGTTTGATAGCAGAGTGAGAGTTGAGGGAAGCTAAGTGAAGCTGGTTGCCCCCCTTTTTATGATTTGCCAGGGGGGCACAGGGGTGTGGTGCCACCACTAATGGGCAGGGTGTTTGAGGGAATGGGGTGGCGATAGAGGGGGGAAGTTGAAGAGTGATGGAAGACAGCTGTCAAGAAAGAGGAGGTTGGGCTGGGAGCACTGGGACATGATAGTCCCATTGTGATAGTATGCCAGAGGCTCGATAGTGGATGGACAAAGTGTGTCTCCAGTGGCCACAAAGAGTACATCATGCACGTTAGAATTAGATAAAGGCCTAGTAAATAGGAAGAAATTGGAATAATTGGAAATACTTTTAATTGAAATTAGTGCAGACCATGGACTTCTCTCTCCCCCTACCCTATGTGTCTCTCATATAACACCTAGGTATATTATATATCTTAAGATATTAACCAATCCTAACTACTTATACGGTTTGTAACTGATATTGTATCATGACATCATTGCTTACATGTTTTTTGTAAAACATCTGCTCGCACTCATTATAATGTTGAGAGCTACTTGTATGCTGTTCCGGCCGAGATGCAGTGTTTTGAAAAAATCTGGGTTTTGTCGTGCATTTTGAGCACACCATTTTTTTAAATTTTATTTAAAGTTTTATTGCTTTTTGAACATCAGGACAGAACATACAGGTGGGTGTATGTCATACTCACATGGATACATTAAGAAACAATTTCGTTCCACCTGAACAACATTTAAACATCAAATACTAACCTAATGGTAACCCTAACCCTAATGGTAATACGTTTTGAACCCTTACCCCCCTCCCTCCCACCCCTTATCAGTGCACATAAGTCTTCCTGGTCTTTGGCGTTTGTTGTGGTGATTTGTAGAGGGCGACGTGACGTTTATCACTGATCGTTTTTTGGATTGAAGATTATTTGGTTTAAATTTGAGATTGTGACTGTGGCATGTTAAACTGGAGGCGTATCATGTGATATTCTATTCATGCAAGTGCAGAGTGTTTCCTAACTCCCTTGATGCGTCGGGTCGGTCACCTCTGAATCTGCAATGTAGTGAATGGCAAAGTCACACCAGGCCTCTTCATGACGTGCAGCCTTATCATGGAGGGTTGCTGTAATTTTTTCCATTGTGTAGATGTTTGTTGCAATCTGTATCCAGTCTTTTTTAACTGGAAGATGTGGAGATTTCCATTTGATGAACAGGCCCGCTCTCGCAGCCAGTAGCAGGGGGGATGCCAGTCCTTTGACTCTGGTCAATTCATCGTCTTTTTCCTCAAGACCAAAGAGGATCAGTAGGGGGGACGGTTCCCTTTCTATGCCATCCAACTGTTTGATCCATCCCAGGACTTCTTGCCAATAGATGCGAACCTTGGGGCAATTCCACCACATGTGCCAATAATCAGCATCCATGCCACATTGTCGCCAGCACTTCGGGCTGGAGGTCTGAAACATTTTGGAAAGCCTACGTGGATCATACTGCTATCTATGGAGTAGCTTTATTGCGTGCAGCTTGTACTGGGCTGCAATTGATATTCTGGATGGTGTTTCATAAATTCTGTCCCAGGCCTGTTGATCAAATTCTCTGCCGAAGTCTTTTTCCCCATCTCTGTTTCAGGCGGGGACTTGAGTTTCGTTCCTTACAGATCAGAGCGCTGTACATGCGTGCTATTAGACCTTTGTTTGTGTTGATCGTGTCCGATATTGTCTTGAAGGGCTTGAGCCCTCTTTGCGTTTTGGCCTTCCACTCTCTCTTGGATAGTACACCTTTCAATCGCAGGTACAAGAAGATCGGGATCAGGTGTAGTTGAAGCGTTTCCTCTAGTTCTGTAACTGAAATGAATTTTCCAATTCTCCACAGCTGGCCAACTCTCTCCAGTCCAGCGTCGAACCAGGCTTGATATCTGGCATGTTTGGGGATTTCCTCTCTGATCCTGGGGGACCATAGATGGCTCAGAGGAGAAGGCCACGTGGTTACTCCGGACATTCCTTTCCCTTCCTTCCATATGTTCCACAATGTCCCCAGTATCGGGTGATTGCGCAGTCTTCTTTTGAGTTTCGGTCTGGGGACCCATAGCCGTTCTGCGAGAGTAGCGGGGGTTAAATTATCATTGTCCAACTGCACCCATTGAAGATCCCTTTTGTCCCTCAGGTGTGGGATCAGGATTCTGAGCTGGGCCGCTTGATAATATCGCTCTATATCCGGGAGGCCCACTCCCCCCTGCTCCTTCGGTAGTATCAGGGTTTCATAGGGTATCCTGGGTTTCTTTCCATTCCATAGGAATTCTGATATTACCTTCTTAAATTGTTTGAAGAATTGGTCCGGGATTGTGATGGGCAGGACCTGGAAGGGGTATAGGAAGCGTGGGAGGCACACCATCTTAATAGCGTTTAGACGTCCCATCCAGGAGATTGTAAGTGATTTCCATTTTGTAAAATCTGCTTTGAGGGCATCGAGGAGTTGGGGAAAGTTTGCTTCTTACAAGTGTTCAGGATCTCTTGTTAGATTGATCCCCATGTATCTCAGTGTTGGGCCTCCGATGATTAGTCCTAGGCTCTGAAGGTCCAACTGCTGGTCTGGGGAGGGTTCATGGAGCGGAAAGAGGATAGATTTGGTTTTGTTTATTTTGAAACCAGAGAGTGTGCCGTATTCTTCTATCAGGCGGATCGCTCGGGGGGTTGATGACATCGGGTTTAGTACATGGAGCAGAATGTCATCCGTGTCAAAGGCTAGCTTATACTCTCTGCCGTTTACTTGCATCCCCTCTAAGCCGGTATCTGCTCAAAGCATGTGGGCAAGGGGTTCCAGCGATAACGTGAAGAGAATTGCCGAGAGGGGGCAACCGTGTCTCGTTCCTCTACTGAGGGGGAACCAGCGGGAGTGTTGAGAGTTCACTACTACAGATGCACGTGGAGCCATGAAGACGGCTTTGATCCCTCGTCGGAGAGTGGGGCCCAGGCCTATTTTCTTTAGTGTGGCCTCCAGGAAGTGCCATTCAACTGTGTCGAATGCCTTCTCGGCATCGATCGAGAATAATGCCGGTGTGTTTGGCATCTTTTTGGCCTCGTGTATGAGGTGGAGGGTTTTCCGGGTGGAGTCCGCGCCTTGTCTACCAAGGATGAAGCCCACTTGATCGTTATGGATTATTGCTGGCATGTGTGACTCAAGCCGCGCAGTGAGGACCCTCGTGTAAATCTTGGCGTCAGTGTTTAGGAATGGAAATTGGCCGTTAGGAAGCACACAGCCTGAGGTCCTTGCCTTCTTTGGGTACGAAGGTTATTAGTGCTTCTGAGAAGGATTCGGGCGACACACCAGATTGAAGGATGTTATTGAAGAGCTCAACCATGAATGGGAGGAGGGCGTCCTTGAAAGTCTTGTAGAATCCTGCTGTATAGCTGTCATTTCCGGGGGCTTTCCCCGCGGGAAGTCTTTTAATCACCTCTTCAATTTCCTCTCCTGTGATAGGGGCATCTATGGTTTGTGGTACATCCAGGGGGAGGGTCGGAAGGGACACTTTGTTCATATATTCGGTGATCGCCTCTGGATGTGGGACGGCATCCGAGGTATATAGTTTCTCGTAGAAGTCAGCAAAGACTTCCAGGATATTGGGGGGGCGATGTCCGTGGGGCGTTTCTTCATTGTGTATCGTTGGGACCCATCACTCTCTTCGCTTGCCATTCTTTCACTGAGGGTCTGCATCCTGGTTCGGTGGCGTCCGAGTCAGACCGCGTGTGTACAGCCGGTCTCCTATCGGAGCACCAGTGAGGGTCGTAATCGCACGACCCCAGCTACAGCTATTATCATTATAATGTTTCGAGCCCCCTCCCCCCTTTTCCCCTTATCAATATTATACCAAACAACAACTTTTACTGTAAAATAGTACATGTAGTGGTACATGAAATTTACGGATTCGTCGTCCAACGACTGGTCGTCCTTGCGCTCCGAGTGGTGGGCACGCTGTAAATCAGGTCCAGCGGCAATGGTGCGCCGGGTTCCGGAGTGTTGATAAGCCGTCATGCAATAGTTTCGAGGTGAACATCGCTGAAATACGGGACTTGAGTGAACAGAATCATTTGTTATTGTCTGGCGTATCGTTGGGTCGTTTATACTTCTGGATCCCTTGACTCCTTTCCTTCTCAGGCCTTGGAGTTCCCACCTCGCTCTGTCCTGCACAGGGTCCTCTTGTGCTCCTTCTTTCGGGCCTGTCCAAGGAGGTCCGCGATACACTCTCGAATTTCTTCTTCAGAGCGGAGTAGTATCTTCCTGCTTCATTGTTCGAACGTGAAGGAGAAGGGATATCCCCACCTGTATCTCGTGCCTTGGTCTTTAAGCCATTTTGTTAGGGGGCTACAGAGGCATTGCAGGGCCAGGGTGAGCGAGGATAGATCCTGAAAGATGGTGATTTGGGCCCCCCCGAGGGAGAGGGAGCCCCCGGTCCTTGCCTTTGTGAGTATCCTTGTTCTGTCCTGATATCTGTGGAATCTGGGGAGGACCGACCTCGCGCCGCCTAGTGGGCTGCCGGCTCTATGTATTCTCTCGGTTTTGAGTTCATCGATGTCCTCGTCTGCTGTTAAGATTTTAATGATGTCATGCATAGTTTTTTTGAGGCCTTCTTCTGTTTCCCCTTCGTGCTCCGGAATCCCAAAGAAGCGTAGGTTATTCCTTCTTTCTCTGTTTTCTAAGTTGTCTATCTTAAGACAAATTTCATCCTCCTTCTCTATGTTACGTATCCTGAGGTCCATTTGGGCTTCCAGGGTGTCTATCGAGGCTTGATTATTCTTGACGCACTCTAATCTCTCCTCGATGTTGTCCACTCTCTGGGTCATCTTATCAATTTTCCCGCCGAGGTTGGCCCCCATGTTTTGAATTTCACTCAGGATGGCAGCGATGTCCCCCTTGGTGGCCACCGCACCCATCTCAGAGGCCTCCAGTGACATTATAGTTCTTGGTTCTGGGTCCGAAAATATTGGGGTGTAGGTGTATCTGGCTAGCATGCTTTTAATGTTCATATGGTACTTGCGTGCGAGGAGGCACATGCCCTGGGAGTGGGGGCCCTACCCTCTGCACTGTCGTGTTGTGTGGTTCTTGGGGTACGCTTTGAGTCGCTGGGTGGGGCATCCCGTGGATCGGGGCCCATGAATGGGAGGAGGCACACGCCCTGGGTCCAGGGGCCCTACCCTCCGTTCGAGATGGCTTCTGTCGGTGGGCCCGGTGCAATGTCAAGGGAGCTCAAGTGTAGGTGCAGGCCCGTGTGTAGGCCCTGATGGGGTTGCATGAGATGGGTCTCTTAGCAGGGGGCTTTGGTTACAGCTAAAGTTCAGTTGGGAGCACAGTTAGGTGGTCCGTTTCTCTTCGTTGTTGCCCACCTATCCGTGTCTTGGCGGGGCAAAGAAGCGGCAGTTGCACAGAGGAGGACACATGCCCCGAAGGTGGGGGCCCAACCCTCTGCATCGCCTTTGGTGCAGGAACGCACTCCTTGCCTTATGTGCTGTGTCCTTTGGTGATGGATTCAGCAGAGATTATGTGATTAGCTCCTTGGTCGCTTGCAGTGTTTCCAGGAGCATCCGTTTATGGTGTTTTGGTTAGGAGGGCGAGGTCTGGACTTGGTGTGGGGTACTCCCTGGGCAAAACATCTCAAATGGCAGGTGGGGTGGGTTTCCTGGCTCCAGGCGTGTTGCTGCCCTTGGGAGCGTGCCAGACAAGCGCTGGTTCTCTTGTGGCGGTGCCTGGAGGAAGCTGTGCCTTTAGAGAGGGTTTCCAGGGGGTCTACCCTTATGACTGTACCTGGGGGAAGCAGTGCCCCTATAGGGGATGTCTCGTGAGGCAGTCACTCTGAGTGGCCTCGGGATTGAGAGAGGAGTGCATCGCAAGATGTGCTTTGGGGTACTTTTAGATGAGGTCAGTTTAGTGGCCCATGGAGCTTTGTGGGTTGTTGTCCTGGGATGAGAACAACATTGTGCGCAGGACAACGGTTCCTGCTAGGGATCAAGATCTCCCTCCCCGGGCCCTCGGTGCTGCATTCATTAAGGTCCTCCGGGGCAGCTGGGGTGAGGGAGTGGACAGGGTCCAGCACTTGAGCGGCCCTCCTCAGGGTCCCGTGTGTCAGTTCTCCTTGCGTGGGGCGGTGCGCTCAGCAGGGGGCCTTCGTCGGCCCGCGTGCCGCCTGTTAGAGCGGTTCCTGCCCGATCTTCGGTGTGGGTAGGGGGCGGGGGTGCTCCTCCTCTGCACCTCGCACACCACCACCCAGCTCCGGGCCCCGGGGGATGTTCCGGGAGGAGAAGGGGCCTCGGGCCCGGTGGGGGGCTTCCACACTCTCCGGGGGGCACTTACCTGCTCCGCGGCTTCTCTCTGTTCGACGAGGGTGCCGGAATCCGGGGCTGTACAGGCGGCCGCACGAGGAGTGCGCCCCCAACCGCCAGAGCCGGGTGCTCGGAAGCAAGACAGGCGGAGAGGCAGTGGCTGTTGGGGGAACCGCAGCTTGGTCCGCACCTTCCGCAGGGGGATGGAAGGGGGAGCCGGGTACCTCAGGCTGCACGTAGTCACGGCCTGTTTTCCGGCTGTTGCGTGCGTGGGTGGGAGGGGGAGGCACCAACAGACAGACTTTTCTCATTGTTGGCGAGTCTGATTTTCTCCAAAATTTCGCTCGAAGGGTGGGGGGCCAGGTTGGACAGCTTGGGGTGCTGTTGTTGTGCTCGGGGGGGGGTCAAAAATGGGGGCTCAGATCACTTTTAGGGCCCGTGGGTCTGGAGCTCACACAGAGGTGTTCATCGTCCGTGCGCCCCCTGTGGCCGATCCATTCCATTTTTGAGTATTGATTTGACTTAGTTTGGTAAATTGAGGCCAGTCTCTAGAGTTGTGTTGTGATTCGGTTTTATTCAGATTAGTCCTTGAGCCCCCTTTACTGTCTCTTTATGAAGACACTGCTATACAGCTTCAGAAGGGGACAATAGATTCCTAAATAAACTCAGGGATGGATGTAATGAGATCCTAGCTATAGTAGATTCTGACTTAGAAATCCTGGTTCATAATCCACTAAAAACGAAAGAGAGTATGAAGAGATGGGACTGGATCAGAATGATCGAGAGGATGAGAGCAGTCAAATTATCATCCTCACTCTCTGTATGTGATACACCCAGATCCTTTCTGCCCACCTAGGAAGTTGCCGGATCCAAGAACTAGGGCTGACTTCCTTAGATTTAGATTAAATATTCTACCAACTTTAGAAATCTTATATGTGAGAGATAGGGGAACTTTTCCAAATGATATCTGCCAGGAGTGCGAGTTGAATCTAAGGCATACAACCCAACACTTGCTAACCATCTGCCCAGGGACCCGGGAATTAAGGTGTCTTAGATTCAAAGGATTTGTCCACAATGTTGAGTCTCTGGATTCTTCTATGTTTTGGGAAAGAATGGCATCAGGAAATTAATTGTTTTTGACAGCAGAAGTAGTAAAATTTCTGAAGGTCCTAAAGCTTACTAATAGGAGTAGCACTTGTTAGAGGTAGTAAAGAAAGAAACATGTTTCCTCTCTTACCTCCTAATGAACTTATGGGTTTTACTTATGCAATGAAATTGAATTGTTTTCACTAGCAGAAGTAGTTAAAATCCAGAAGGCTTTAAAGAGTACTAATAGGAGTAGCTCCTATTAGCGGTTGTAAAGAAAGAAAAATGTTTTCTCTTTTACCTCCGAATGAACTATATAATGAAATTGATTTTTAAATGATTATTCTGTTCTTTTGGAGCTAAATGCCTATTTCATTGATATTTGATAGTTTACTTTTAAAAACATTTTTTTTCTCAAGTGCAGTTTATGTTAGGAATGTAGATGTTAGATGTTATGCGTGTCTCTTTTCTCTTTTCCTTTTCTTTATTTTTATTATTCATTAGTTTTTCTTATGTAATAATTCTAATATTTTAATGTGCAATATGTGTGTTAAGACTATTTTTTGTGTAAAAAGTCACGATTTTGTTTTGGCTATATCACAATAAAAACATTTGTTTAAAAAAATTTGGGTTTGAGGTTTATTCATGATATATTCCAGGAGCGGGTGCCCTCCTGGGTTGGTTTCTTACCTAATTTTGGGTTAAATCAGTGTGCTCTGATACGCAATGGTATCTTACGATGATATGCGATCTTACCGATCACAATTACAGAGTGGTATATTTTATTGTGGACAAAATACTGGAAACCACCTATTTCTTTTAGGTGTTTTTTCTCCACCCTTTTAAAGCCACCCCAACCCGACCCATTTTAACTCCTTACTCCACTACCCTTTATATATTTATTTAAGCTTTTCAGTGTTTTTCAGTGCTATTGTCTACTCTGTTATGTACCACTCTGTTTTGTTTACGGTAAAATGACTGGATATCGTGTCTTACTTGCTGTGGTTTTTGAGTTGTGCCTCGGTTTTCATTTAGAGTTTGGATTTGTACTGTATAGTGATGTATTTCATGGGAAGGTGCCCTCCTGGGCTAGTTGCTTTCCTGCTCTCAGGTTAGGTCAGTGTGTTGCTGCCCAGTGAAATCTGTCTCACATGGCAGTTTGTCTTTCTTTGTAATCCTGTTTTGTGTTTTTGATTTTATAGTGTGGATAGTGAGTTTTGCAGTCCAGGCTCTTCCTGAAGGATTCTGATGACGCACTACATGACACACTACATGACTCAATGTTGCGTATGGGACTCACATACTAAACAAATAGATGCCCTATGTGCTGAAAAACTCAATAAATGTGTTTTCAGAAAACGCATGCTGAGGACCAGAGAATGTATTCTTATTAAAAATATATCATTTTATTCTGTTACAATTTCATAAAATACATCATTTTTGAACAATTATAAGACAACAATTAATTTCCAATAAAGATATATTTGTTATAAACAAAGGTTTTTTTGTGCAAATAGCACATTTTTCTCATATGTATATATCACTAACACACCATCCTGCCATTCATCTTCACAGCCAAATCTGGTTTGTATAAAGACATTCTAAATAACTTTTGCAGTAGTAATATTCCTACTTTGACAGTCCACTATTATGTATCAACTAAAAGTATCCAAAATTATTCTAGTAGTATTACTCTCATCATTGGATTTCCTTTTGTATAGTTTCGACTTGACATCAATTGGCCAGGTTTTACAGAACCATCGGTCAACGTCTTCTTCAGGATTAGTAGACTTATTCAAAGACTTTATCAGTGCTACAACATATAAAACAACAACAACACCATGATTTAAAACATTAAATAATGCTTAAAAACACATACAAACAACATGGTTAAAAAACACAATCTCTGAACTTCCTCAGTATGCTGCCGTTATTTTATAAATGGGGAGCAAACTCAAATTTTCTAGTAACCTCAAACCCAGGATGCTTGGGGTTAGTTAACCTCCTTATGCACAAAACAGGGGTAAATTAATTACCACTGTGAAAATGGGCCACTCAGTCCCCAACTGTCTTCAAAATAGAAGCCAGGAAACACTCTTACTGTACATTCCTGTCAGCTCAAGCAAATATAAGGCCCCAAAGGGTGCACAATAGAAAAGGAAAAAGGGGTTAAGGATATCTATAAATCAAGGCAATCTCATTAGTACCTTTAAACGTCCATTTTGAAAAAAGTTTTCTTTTTGCAGCTTTGCAAACATTTCCAATTCCCGTGGTTTCCCACTGTGTCTTCTCACGAACATTCAATGAACGAGTGAAATATTTATAGCTCCACCTCAAGGGCAAAGTTATCCGCTAAATACAATTCCTGTAAGTGTAATAGTAATAGTAAATGTTAGTTGAAACATGGTATGTCTCTAGTTAACAAAAACGGTATTGTACCGTTATGTTTTAAATCTTTCAAGTGCTAGTATTGATTTTTGCACACAACTTTTTTTTGTTTTAAAAAAAGGGTCATTTTACCTTCAATAAGTGTCCAGCGGAATAAAATGATATATTTTTAATAAGAACACATTCTCTGGTCCTCAGCATGCGTTTTCTGAAACACATTTATTGGGTTTTTCAGCACATAGGGCATCCTATTTGTTTAGTATATATTGAACTCACCCCAGATGCCCATGAAGGGGTCCCCACCTTTGTTTTTGTATTGGGCGTATGGGACTCACAACATACCTCGGATTAGTGTGCCTAACACTACATCATGCAATCAATTCACTTCAATCTCCGCCGACTGCAAAGGCGCACACAGCAACAGCAATAACGGTCAAAGTAGTTTGATAGGACTGTTGGGGGAAAATTCGTATGAACGTCTCGGCTCTTCTATTTGGTGTAACCAAGAGATTAAGGAGAATAATAAGGTGCTTTTCTGACCTGAATGGTTTCTTGGGTTATTCATTTTATTATAGACCAGAGGAGAGATGGCACATGGTTACCTGTAGATCAAGTGCGAGCACTCGGAAATCTTCCGACTTTAGTTCTCGTGACTATTTGAAACTCAAACAGGCTATTGGATAGTTTTCAGAGGAGAATGAGTTCAATCTTCAGGTTTTATACAGACAAGCAGCCGTGGAGGGGCATCTTGCGAGTAAACATTACAAGATGATTGTGTCAAGGGCAAGGAACAATGAGGGCTTGCTGGAAGAATGGAGGGAGAGATTGAGTTGTGACTTGCCAGAGGAGCATTGGTGGAGGATTTGTAGGAATGTCTGTCTTTCATCTGTGAGTTTGGGAGAGAGAGCACATTAGATTAAAATGCTGGACAGAGTTACTGGATGCCTGATAGAATGCACAAATCGGATACGTCTGATTCTGATCATTGTTGGGGTTGCGTCCATATGGTAGGCACCCTTGAACATATGCTCTGGGAGTGTGTCAAAGTGAGGAACCTCTGGGGGAGAGTCTGCATTATTTTTAACAAGATTTTAGGGAGATCTATGGACTTTATTTTTGTGGCCCTAATCCTAGGGGATGATGAATTGGGAGAGAACCGTTGTTCTGCCTAAAAGAAATGCTGTTCAGGGGTTTGTTTGTTGCAAAACGTATTTTGAGAGTATGGAAATCTAAGGTATCTCCAAAAGAAGAGGATTGGTGGGAGGAAATGTTTAAACTTGCTGCTATGGAGAGAATAATATTCCACCGACTTAAGAAAAGAACGTTATTTGAGAAGATTTGGAGTAGATTCATGGAATTGTACTAACACTGTATTTGAATCTGTCTGTGGGGGTTTACTTGTAAAGTTGTATACATTGCAAATAAAAAATAATAAAAAAATAAATAAAAGAAGACAAAATCTGAAGGCCTCTCTGCCTCGCTTGCTGGCATGAGAATGGGCAAGCTGGAAATTCCCTGCACAGGTGAAGACATGGTGGAGCAGGTTGACACTGGGCTCCTGCTCGGTGGGGAGAATTCCTTGTAGGTTGGAGCAAATGGAGAAAATCCTGTGAAAATCTTGTTTCACCAGGTTTACAGTTTATCAAGTCTGCATCACTTTGAAGGCTCTTCAAAAGAAGGGGCTTAGAGTACCATCTAGTTAGAGGGTTAATCTCTCAGTCTCTCCGAGCCTTTCATTATAAGAGGCACATGTGAATATTTAACCCCTTTGGACAAATAGGCACCTGGGCTGCTTGTATTGTTTTGCAAAGTTTGGTGAAGATGAGTTATTGGGTTAAAGTTGCGAATTATATCTTTCCATGATGATCTTTCCATGTGCTCCGCTGTGCTGGTGCCAGACGTATGGGCCCATAGATCCAATCATAGGTCAACGACCAACACCGTAGAAAGTCCTAGCATCATTCACCCACTCCCTCTATTCACATGAACATTGGCTTCCCGAACTCCTGCAGGTGTGCAATCAATGGGAAGATGCCCACTCTCCTAAACACTCCCCACAACACCGGCACAGACTAGGATCACCATCAGCTGAACCGTGTCTGCTATCACACTTGCTCCGATCGAGTGAGATTTCAGGTGTGGTTGGTCAGGTTGGATCACTGAAGAACCAATGAAGCAGCAATTATCCACCAATGACATCTAATCTAGGGGATCCCCTAACGCACGTGGACTCCCATATTAGGTGCAGTTCCAGCTCAAATGGGGCTCTAAATGCACAAAGTGAACGTATCATCTGGCTCCTCTAAGAAAAAAAAAAACACCTCAATCCTCCCGGTGGACATTTAATGTTGATTTTATTCATATTTTGCAAAGATGGAATAATCAAATCCATCATTGCCAAATACAGGTTGCTGAATACATGGGCCAACGACTGGCCCTCACAGTCGACACAAGTTAGGTGAAACTATTGTTTGCTTTACATATCCAGTGTCCACTACATAGACCCAGGAGGTAATGCATGGTGTAGCAATGAATTACAGTTAAGGAAATCATAGTAGGTGTTATGGGGCATGTGGCATCAGTGTGGGAGTGTGGTCAAGGGGAATGTGGAGTGGGATCAGGCGGCATCGGGAGTGCTGTGCCGTGGAGCGTGGATTATAGGAGCCAGAGCCTCCCATTCAGTTAACAGATGGGATGGTAGTGGGAGATAGGGGTTGGGTGGTAAAACACACCACTAGCAAGGAGAGAGGGGAACAGCCATTGGAGAGTGGGTGATGAACGTGTAATCAGCAGGTGGGACCACAAGTGAGGCATTTGGTTAGTGGGATCCGATGGGTAAGGATTAAGGGGGCTAGGATTCTACAGGAATTCTGGCATTTATATACAAAAAAAACATGTTCCTCTACTGCTTCTCTCTCCTCTGCAGACCATTCCTAACCCATCAATTCCCAATTATTCACATAAAGGTTAATGGCCCGATTCATGAAAAAGTGCACAGAGATCCGGCAAAGACTGTGCGCCGCGTCCGACTCTTCATGAGCCTGAACGCAGACATTTTTCTGTGCGCTCCACTTATTCATGCAATTGTTCATGCAAAGTAACTGTAAATGCAAGTCACGTCCGAAACGCCCCCCGACACGCTCCCACGCAAAGCAAAAACAGCCAGAAACAGCTATGTATATGTGCTCCCCTGGGCGCAAATACATGCATCAGTTCAACAGTGCATTGGGTCGCCCGCAAGCAGTCCTGCATGTCGGGAACCCCGTGCATGGTCCCCCGTAATTGTTACTGGCACCCTGACAACATGCGTATGATTTATCGTAGCTAGGGTAAAAATCTGTAAATCTTTGGGCGAAGCCCATAAATCGTTCCTGCACCCGGCTACACTGCGTACATACACACCTACACTAGATCGGAACCCCGCCTTAGTACACACCCCTAAATCTGACTCCCAATCTTACCTCTGCACGCTGAATCCTATGCACAAATGCCTGTACGCTTGCCTTTGGTGGTAGATAGAACGAGGGCTTTGTGTGGCCATTTCCCCACTGAGAGGTTGCGCGGTCGGATCCATAAATATGTATTGTTCCGAACAAGAGATGGTATTCAGTGGACTGCCTGCGGGCCGTCCCTCCTAATGCTGACATTTTCCCTTGTTCTTCCTCATTTTCTGCGTTCTGCTCCATACCCTGCGCTCAGCACCAGCCACGCCCACGCGGCGTGTGTCTTGCGCAAGGCACTCGGCCTCTCGCAGTGACATGCCGAGACTGCGCAAAGTATGACAAAGTCCCACACAGTCGATTCCATTGATTGTCAAATGTGATTTTGTGCGCAATTTAGGATGCAAAGTCCTGATTTTCCCTGCAAATAATTCCCTGAATCAGGCCCTAAATCTCCATGCAAATGGTGACGCTGCAACTTTATAAAGGTGCCTCACACTCCCAGACCTGTACCTTTCTGGA
This sequence comes from Ambystoma mexicanum, assembly GCF_040938575.1. Classification (NCBI taxonomy): domain Eukaryota; kingdom Metazoa; phylum Chordata; class Amphibia; order Caudata; family Ambystomatidae; genus Ambystoma; species Ambystoma mexicanum. Next base: position 95,224,188 of record NC_090924.1, read on the forward strand.
TAAACAGCAACAGAATCTTTTTTTTAGTGTAAGTGTAAGAAACCTATTCCCTTACATGACATTTTTCAGTTTTATTTATGGAGTGAAGGTGGCACATAGTTACTGAGAGCAACAAAAAAAAGAGATGACTCAAAATAGATTTAGAGTATATATACACATGATTAAAATAGTGAACGTTATACCAATACATAAATTAGATCGTTTAACACTAACAACCAATAAACAGAATATATCCTGAATAATTCAGTAGCCCCTGTGACAACCCTCCCAGACCCCCACTTCCTTGGCAATAAATGGACAGAACTTGTTCGTTTGTTTATTAGTGATGAATAATATTATGTTGATGCTGCTTCGCTAATGAGGCTTCTTTTCCTTTACTTTCCGGTCTCTTTTTAACTTTGGCCTGCAAATGGCAACTCATTCCTCAATTCATACATCTTCCCTTTCCTAAGGTTTGATGGCTTTCCCCAACACATCAGCCATTGCTTTCACCATTGTCCTCAAGTGTCATTTGCCTCAGGGGTTCTTTACCTTTTGTAAGTCTTCAACATTCATTTCAGCCTTCAAGTATCTCCCTGCTCTCATCATATATTGAGTCCTACGGCTCCTGGTCTTGATCCAGTCTTCCTTTCTCAGCACACATTAGATTTGGTTGCCACAAATATCCTTGCACTTTGCACTCATATTGTATTCAGTTCTCACGTTGATTTGCAATCTTGTATATGACCGTGTTCCCAGCCTGTGTTTGATCTGGTTAATATAGTGACTTGGGAATTTTATACAGACTGATTGCTGAATAAGAGTGTTTCCCGACCAGTAATTTGATTTGGTCTCCAATTGACTTTGCTCTTTTATAAAGCTTACTTTGCCAAAATGAATTCATCTTTCAAATATCAAATGGACTTTGTTATGACTTCCTTTCGTATCTTGCACTTGACCTTGGAATCCCACAGACATGCCTAGTCTTACATTGTGATTTCATTTATTCACATAGTGCGCTTTGGTGGTGTGTGCCTCAATGTTTTAGCACAGATTTTGAAGAGCCCGTGTGACTTCGGTCATTGTCACATGATGAGAGATATGAATGACATACGCTTGATGTCCCCCATAAAGCTTCCCTGGATGGGCTGATCCTCCACGCGCAATCGTGGAGAGTCAGAAATGCATGTGTTCTATGGGTAATGATCCAATAATACTCTGTAAACAACAATCACTTATTTACTTATGTAGAAGAAAAAAATCACTTACCCTTACTCACATAGTGCGCTTTGGTGGTGTGTGCCTCAATGTTTTAGCACAGATTTTGAAGAGCCCGTGTGACTTCGGTCATTGTCACATGATGAGAGATATGAATGACATACGCTTGATGTCCCCTATAAAGCTTCCGTGGATGGGCTGATCCTCCACGCGCAATCATGGAGAGTCAGAAATGCATGTGTTCTATGGGTAATGATCCAACAATACTCTGTAAACAACATTCACTTATTTACTTATGTAGAAGAAAAAAATCACTTACCCTGAAGGATTTTTTAATTTAAGTATCTTCGGAATGGAAGTTGGTTGTTATCAAAAATGTGGTATTACCCAAATTGTTCGTTTACAATTGTTCGAATGAACAATTGACCGAATTTAAAGGGTCACAATTGACCTTTTCACAATTGACCATATATATATATATATATAGGGGTTTTGGGGGGTTTGGCGTTGGGTGGGGGTTGTGGGGGGTTTCCCCCCACATATATGTTACAATTGACCATCACAATTCGGTCAATTGTGAAAAGCTCAATTGTAATTCGAACAGTTGTAAAACGAACAATTCGTATACAACCAGAAATTCCTACAGTTCACTTTATAGCAGCAGCATGCCCACTGTTTTATTGAAATTATAATTTTGAGAGGTGTGATTTCTCACTACCAAGAGCATTTTTTGAGTCCCACTCGACTCTTAAACAAACACCATATCAAGAATGGGAAATTATTGTTAGGGTGACGTGTGAGGGATGGTATTCTGGGAACTTTAGGGAGCTCAGCAAAACTGGTATTGGGACATCATTATAGCTCTCAACACTTTTAACTGATCTGTACAGTGTAGTACACTGTTTACAGATAAAATGTGTAACATCTGCATGCAGTGGAGCAATTTGTGTCCAAACTCAACTTATTTATTGTATTTGTCCAAACATTAGAAGGTGCAGGTATGTGGTAGCTAGAAAACTAGCAATGTTGTTAGGATATGATATAGATTTCGGTCATAGGGAGGTTATATTTGGGAAGTTAACTGATCTAGACATGGACAGGTGCTTTATGTTTGCAGCTATAGTTTTTGCATCCGTGCAACTCGTTTGTAATTGGACAGATACAAAGATGCATGCATGGGTCGCTAGTTTTGGGGAAGCTACACATGTCTATCACACTGAGAAAATAATATTTACAGCCGAGGTGTGCACCAGCCACTTGAGTTCATTATGGAAACCGTTAAGTTCATATATGGAGCAAATACCATATGATAGATAACATGTCTGTTCAACAGACCTGGGATAACGTTTTGCCTGTAATAGGGGTCTGCGACCATTGGCTCTTTAAATGTTTTGGGCTACAACTCCCATCAGCTCCAACCAGCAAATTTAATGATGAGGTAGCATGGGAGTCATAGTAGTACAACACATCTGGAAGGTTCCATGTTGCAGACCCCTCGTATATAAATAAATAGCTGTACAATGAGAAGCAGTAACACACAACATGTCCGGTAGACTTTCACAGTGGCACTACATCCTTTCTGTTTGCTTTTGTATCTATGTATAGGCTTGACAATAATGGCTTTGGTAAGGCAGTTTTGCTCCATTATTATACTTTACACAGTATTCTGGAGTCATACGTCTGTACGCATTTAATTCTTATAACATACGTTTTCAAAGCATAGTATTACATTACATTCAGTCATTTAGAGCCTAGGGGAAGGGAGAAAAATGCACATGTTGCTTCTAAGAGCCCTAGCATATAATAGTTTCATGGACGAATGATGGAACCTGAAAGTAGCAAGAGGACAGACTCTCTCTCTCTCTCTCTCGAACCTTTATTTTGCTGTCCCTGGATCCCATCTCACCAGGCTCTGCTTTTTTCAGTGCCTGCAAGCTTCCCTGCTCTCACTACAATGCTTCTTCCTTTTAGCAAACCTTTTTCTTTCTCCTTTGTTTTTTTTTCAGAATCGTCTCTTCCTTTTATCCCTTGTCACTGAACCATTACGTCGGGCCTCCTGATGACTGCGTTCACCCTGTCTCCTATTTTCACTGCTCCCTTCTTCATAATCCCACCATTTAATGTAAATTGAATTTCTTTGCAGCCAGGCACCTCTTTACACTGTTTTCCTAATGATTAAGAAATGTAGGTTATTTCCCACTTAAAAATATAATTCTCTCATTAATTGAATTACATTTTGACCTCCGCAAATCCTTATTGCCCCGTCCACTGTAGCATGTTCTGGCCTCAACCTAGATTTTTTTTACTTATATCTGTCCATCGAACACATTTGTTCTACTTGAGTTCCATGTGGACCACCACCATTAGGATTCCCCAACTACCTCTCCTCACCCTTCTCCTAAAACAACTACTTAGATGACCCTTAACATGTCTGCTGGTGCTGGGGGACTTTTGTCTCTCTGAACCCAGTCTTCCTGTCTTTATACTGGACCCACCACATTTTCGCGTTCTTGTTCGTTTAGGGCCCTTTCATTGCATCCTCACTGACCAGGCTTTGCCATCAATCGACCTGAGCTTCTTCTAACTGACGTAAAAGATTTTACCAGCCCATCCCAATGATGCAAAGAAAATGTGCATAGACCAGGCAGAGCAATCTGCAAGTAACACCACTTTGTACGCAGCTGCATGCAAAAGCATGCTATGCACGAACAGCGTATTCATGGAATTTGAACTGCAGAATAACCCTCGGTGGAATTAGTGGCCGGAATGCCCAGGACACGCCCCCCACTCAAAGCAGACCTATGAACATATACCAAACTTTGCACAGTCCACATGCCACCATCATGCACCCCATCAATACTACGGGATGTCCCCCCACAATGAAGACAGCACCCTGGTGACACTGCCTACGGTCTCGTAACTCTTAACTGCACCCCGATAAAATGCGTTGCATGTCACGTAACTCAAGTCAGCCGCTGGAAAATAGGCGTGAAAACCAGTATAAATGACCGCTGCACCCCACTAATCGTCATACGTGCACCATCAACTGCATGCCGGTACCCCAACATTCCTGACTGTACCTTACCTTTGCATGTTGTTTCCCACGCGATTCAGTTATGTGGTGGTAGAATCTAAAGCTTTGTATGCCTCTTTCGCCAACATCACGTTGCATGGTCACATCCATGAATACACGTGTGTGTGTGCATTGCAGGGCATGCAATATCTTTGCATAGCCCATCCCTTGACATGCCCACGTAAGTCCTTGTTCTTCCTAATTCTTCATGGGTATGCATGTCCCACCCCTACTTGTTTCCTTGCATAGGCCCCTACAACACTTTGCGTGGAATCTCACGCAAAGCGATCGACTGCATGCCAAGACATGAAGGTCCTACGCAAAGTCGGTTCCATGAATCCACAAAAGGAGTTTTGTGCACTGATTAGTGCGCAAAGTCGCATTTCAGCGAGAAAAGAATTCTGTATATCAGGCCCCATATATCTTACATGGCAGTGTAACTGGTCGAACTACCTGCCACTTCCACAAGGCTCTTCTTTCTGGTTTGTCCCAGCTCTCATTGGTCTATTTCCTTTTCCTTTCTGGTCTATCTCACCCTAACTGAATCTCTATCCTGCCACTGGTGGTTATCCTTGTCTCTCACATATTCTCCTGTCACTGGAATATGTCCTTTTTCCTGGCTCTCACTGACTAGCCCATCCCACTAGTGGTTTGGCCTTTTTTCCCTGTAATGGAAAATCTTAGTCCCCACCTGCTCTCTTGCTCGCAGCCGCCCAGCCTCTCAAGCTCTCTTTTTCTTGCTTGCCTGTGACTGACTTGCCTTGTACTTAAGTGCAGCACGTGTGGTCCTTCTTCGAGTGTTGATTTTAATTTCGCCACAGTCTCCTATAAATGCCCATAAAGAGTATTTGCTTTAGCCAGTGCGCGCGTGCAGCAGTGGCAGTACCCCTGAAAGCTTAAAACAACAGCAGTGGAAAAGTGAAACCCTCCGGGAGGTGCAATCAGCGCAGTGTGCGCGCGAGACCGCAGGCTGAAAATCTAAACCCACAAAACAGCTCTCAAAAGAGCACAACAGACCGTGTTCCCTTTACACCATTCCTTCATCACCTGCTTTGGGTCGCATTTGACCCTGTCCTCAACAAAAATACTTGGTTTAATTGACGCGGAAAGTAGGGATTTTGCGTCTTCTGTGTGCAAACTCTTTTTTTTTCCAGTTTGTTCCGAAGCGATATTAATAGCTTCGCTATTAATTTGTTAATATTCGGCCAAGCTTCTTTTTTTAATAGTTTTCGGTTCAACAGCTTTTTGAATGCCGTGCTAAGTACGCTTTTTGACGTGCAAAGCGACTTTGCACTTACTTTGCACTGCAAAAATACACTTAGAACCGCTCTGTGGATCAGGGTGTTTGTTGGCAGTGCAAAGTCAACCATGCCAAATATTCCATGAATCAGGCCCTTACTCTTTAAAAGTCAGGGGATCATGGGAATATACAGTAAACAGAGTTTCCAGAAGTAAGAGACAAACTTTGTGATGTCTAGTATATGAAAGGTCACTGATTTTACCTTCATGGCCATTACATGACTTAGGCTTTTTTGAATAGCGGGCAGCGTGAACAAATTCAATTCTAGGGATTTCAAATTTTGGCAATTAAGCAGTGGCGGCTGGTGAAATTCTTGATAGTTATGTTAAAGTTTCTTATACTGCACACTGTTGCCACCTGCGTGGTCTCTTGGCGGTCTGGCAGACCTGTAATGCAAGAAAGGGCGCGCAGTGATTAGTAGGATTGAGCTGGAAAAGGGCAAGAGAGTGTTGATGTGATGTTGGCAGCTTCAGTTCGGATACACGGTTCACTGAGCATTGGTGTGATTTTCGGTCGGTGGCCACCATGTGGTGTTGGATGATATTATGTGTGGTTTGTTTCGTTGTTGTGGTGTTGTGAGGTTTGTGGTGCTGTAGAGGTGTGGTTATGTTTAGTCCAAAGTTTGAGAGGCGTATGCACAAGGGTGTGTTTTTAGCAAGTTTTTTTTTTAATGGCAGTACATTTTCTATCCCTGCTGTTCTCATAAAATGAGACCCATAACTCTTCCGCTGACAATCATTCTAGGGTGCAGTAATTACCAACCCTAAGAGTTCCTCCAGGGGTAAGGTGTCCCAAGTTCCCTGTGGCCAACCCGTGGGCTGCCTGATTTCTGCATCTAGCCCTTTTCCTTTATGTGTGATGTGTTCCACTACCTTGGTGGTCTGATTAAGGGCCTGATTCACAGAAGCCTTTTATAATGGTGCAATCCCATTGGCAAATGTTCTCTGAATCAGGGCCTAAGTGGACATATCAGCCTCCCCTGTTTCCACCTTTGGTCCGCTATCAGGACGGGTACACTTCAGGTCTCAAAATCACAATTCCTAATTCAGAAGTCTCTCTTCTCCCCTGCCCTCGACTCCGGCCCAGCCTACTCCCCATTTTTTTTCGGTTGTGTGGTCATTTCATGGTAGGCCAGATGATGGGTTCTGAATGCTGTTTTAAAGTCACCTTACCAACTTGGGCTATGTACGAATTCTGCCCTTCTCAGACTAATATGCCGCTGGCAGATTTTGGCTACCTTTTCACTTTTTGGCTAGTTTGCAAACTTTGCCTACCTTTGGCCAGTAGCTGTCCGCAGGCTGTGGGAATCTTAGTTCAGGTGCGAGTTTCGGCTGCCTTACTCAGATAAAATGGAAAACTTGAACCAGTAGTAGTGGGGAACACCTCGAACTGTAACAGAGGAGTAGGGGGCAAACCCATAGATTGGAGACCCAGCAGTCGTGGGGAAACACCTAGATTCGAAACACAGCAGTGGAGATGGAACACCTAGTGTTGGAGCACCACACTAGTGGTACAATCCTAGTTTTGAAACACTGCTGTAATGGTGGGATGCCTAGATTTGGAGCACAGCTGTAATGGAACAGAATGCCCAGATTTGAAACACAGGAGTAGTAGGAAACCCTAGACTTGGAACACAGCAGCAGTGGGAGAAAACACCTAGAATTGGAACCCAGAAGTAGGGAAAAGCTCTTAGAATAAGAACACAGCCCTAGATGGAAAGATCTTGTTTTGGAACACAGCAGTGATGGAAAAACATCTCGATTTGAAGCACAGCAGTAGTGGGTTAACACCTTTAATTAAGACAAAAAACAGAGGAAAAGTCCTAGAATTGAAAAACAGTACTAATGAAATAAACACCTAGATCTGAAACACAGCAGTGGTGGGGAAACATCTAGAATTAGAAAACTGTGTTAGAGAGGGAAGACCTAGAATTGGAACACAGCAGTAAAGGGAAAAACACCTAGATTTGAAACACAGCAGTAGTGGGGAAACACCTAGAATTGGAACACAGAGATAGAGGGAAACACTTAGAATTGGAACACAGAAGTAATGGGAAAACACCTACATTTGAAAGGCATAACTAGATGGGAAACATGTAGATTTGAAGCAAAGCAGTAGTGGGGAAATGCCAAGTACTGTAACACAGTGCTAGAGAGGAAAGACCTAGAATTGGAACACAGCAGTAGTAGGGAAACAACTAGAATTATAACGCAGCACTAGGGGGAAAGACCTTCAATTCGAACATAGCGCTAAAGGGGAACAAATAGAATTGGAACACAGCAGTAGTGGTTATAAACCAAGATGTGAAACACGGCCATAGTGGAGAAATATCTGAAAAAGAGTCGTAGGGGAAACACGTAGAATTGGAAAACAGCAGTACTCGGAAGCACCTACATCTGAAACACATGAGTAATGGGAAAAATACCTAGATCTGAAAAACAGTAGCAGTGAGGAAACACCTAGAATTGGAACACAACAATAATGGGAACAAACACCAAGATGCGAAACACAGCAGTAGTTGGGAAATACATACAATTGGAACATAGCGTAATGGGGAAAAACACCTAGATGTGAAACACAGAAGTAGTGGGGAAACACCTACAATTGGAACACAGCACTAGAGGGGTAACACCAAGAATTGGAGCACAGGTGTAGTGTGGAAACACCTAGAATTAGAACTCAGCGCTAGAGGGGAAACACTTAGAATTGGAACACAACATTGGTGGGGAAACACTAAGAAGTGGAACACAGTACTAAAGAGGAAACAACATTGGAACACAGCAGTAGTGGGGAAACACCTAGAACTCGAACACAGGCCTGAGGGGAAACACATAGAATTGGAATACAGCAGTCATGGGGAAACACCTAGATTTGAAATATACAGTAGTGGGAAAACACCTAGATGTGAAACACAGCAGTAGTGGGGAAACACATAGAAAGTAAGCACAGCAGTAATGGGAACACACCTAGATCTGAAACACAGCAGTAGCGGGGAAACACCTATAAATGAAACACTGCATTAGAGGGGGAAGCACCTAGATTTGGAACAATGAGCTAGAGGGGAAACACCTAGAATTGGAACACAGAAGTAGTGAGGAAACACCTAGACTTAGAACACAGCGCTAGAGGGGAAACACCTAGATGTGAAACACACCAGTAGTGGGGAAACACCTACAATTATAACACAGCATTAGAGGGGAAACACCTAGAATTGGAACACAACATTGGTGGGGAATCACTGAGAATTGGTACAAAGCACTAGAGAGGAAACAGAATTGGAACACAACAGTAGTGTAGAAACACCTAGAATTAGAACACAGAGCCTGAAGGCAAACATCTAGAATTGGAACACAACAGTATTGGGGAAACAGCTAGATTTGAAACATAGCAGTAGTGGGAAAACACCTAGAATTGAAACAGTGCTTTAGAGGGGAAACACCTAGATTTGGAACAACGAGCTAGAGGGGAAACACCTAGAATTGGAACACAGCAGTAGTGGGGAAACATCTAGAATTAGAACACAGTGCTAGCGGGGAAACACCTAGAATTGAAATGCATCAGTAGTAGGGAATCACCTAGAATTAGAGCACAACACTGGAGGGGAAAACACCTAGAATTGGAACACAGCCCTAGAGGGGAAACACCTAGAATTTGGAACACAGCATTGGTGGGGCAATACCTAGAATTAGAACACAGTGCTAGACGGGAAACACCTACAAATGGAACATGGCAGTAATGTGGAAAAACACCTAGATGTGAAACACAGTAGCAGTGGGGAAACACCTACAATTGGAACACAGCACTAGAGGGGAAAAACCTAGAATTGGAACACAGCAGTAGTGTGGAAACAGAATTGGAACCAGCAGTAGTGGAGAAACACCTATGATTAGCACACAGAGCCTGAGGGGAAACACCTAGAATTGGAACATAGAAGTAGTGTGGAAACACCTAGATGTGAAACATACCATTAGCGGGGATTCACCTAGATAAGAAACACAGCAGTAGTGGGGAAACACCTAGATTTGACACACACCATTAGAGGGGAAACACCTAGATTTGGAACAATGAGCTTGAGGGGGAAACACCTAGAATTGGAACATAACAGTAGTGGGAATAAACCTAGAATTAGAACACAATGCTAAAGGGGAAACACCTAGAATTGAAACACATCAATAGTGGGGAAACACCTAGATTTAGAACACAGCACTAGAGGGGAAACTCCTAGAATTGGAACACAGCAGTAGTGGGGAAATGCCAAGAATTGTCACATAGCGCTAGACGGGAAACACTTAGATTTGGAACACAGCATTGCTGGGGAAATAACTAAAATTGGAACACAGCGAGAGAGGGAAACACCTCAAATTGGAACACAGCAGTAGTAGGGAGGCACCTAGGTGTGAAACACAGCAGTAGTGGGGAGTCACCTAGATGTGCAACACAGCAGTAGTAGAACACCTAGAATTTGAACACAGCAGTAGTGGAGAAACAATATCTAGATCTGAAACACAGCAGTAGCGGGGAAACACCTAGAATTGGAACACCCTGCTAGAAGGGAAACACCTAGAATTGGAACACTGCACTAAAGGGGAAACACCTAGAACTGGAACACATCAGTAATTGGACAAACACCTACATTTGGTAAACAGCACAAAATGGGGAAATACCTTGATGTGAAACACAGCAGCAATGGGGAAACGCCTAGAATTGGAACACAGTACTAAACGGGAAACACCTAGAATCAGAACACAGCAGTATTGGGCCAACATTTAGAATTAGAACACAGTGCTAGAGAGGAAATTCCTAGAAATGGAACACAGCATTGGTGGGGCAATACCTAGAATTAGAACACAGCACTAGACGTTAAACACCTACAAATGGAACATGGCAGTAATGTGGAAAAACACCTAGATGTGAACACAGTAGCATTGGGGAAACACCTACAATTGGAACACAGCACTAGAGGGGAAAAACCTAGAATTGGAACACAGCAGTAGTGTGGAAACAGAATTGGAACACAGCAGTAGTGGAGAAACACCTAGGATTAGCACACAGAGCCTGAGGGGAAACACCTAGAATTGGAACATAGAAGTAGTGTGGAAACACCTAGATGTGAAACATACCATTAGCGGGGATCCACCTAGATAAGAAACACAGCAGTAGTGGGGAAACACCTAGAATTGACACACACCATTAGAGGGGAAACACCTAGATTTGGAACAATGAGCTAGAGGGGGAAACACCTAGAATTGGAACATAACAGTAGTGGGAATAAACCTAGAATTAGAACACAGCACTAGAAGGGAAACACCTAGAATTGGAATACAGCAGTAGTGGGGAAATTCCAAGAATTGTCACATAGCGCTAGACGGGAAACACTTAGATTTGGAACACATCATTGCGGGGGAAATAACTAGAATTGGAACACAGTGCTAGAGGGAAACACCTCAAATTGGAACACAGCAGTAGTGGGGAGGCACCTAGGTGTGAAACACAGCAGTAGTGGGGAGACACCTAGATGTGCAACACAGCAGTAGGAGAACACCTAGAATTTGAACACAGCAGTAGTGGCAAAACAATATCTAGATCTGAAACACAGCAGTAGCGGGGAAACATCTAGAATTGGAACACCCTGCTAGAAGGGAAACACCTAGAATTGGAACACATCAGTAATTGGACAAACACCTACATTTGGAAAACAGCATAAAATGGGAAATACCTAGATGTGAAACACAGCAGTAGTGGGGAAACGCCTAGAATTGGAACACAGTACTAAACGGGAAACATCTAGAATCAGAACACAGCAGTATTGGGCCACCATTTATAATTAGAACACAGTGCTAGAGGGGAAATTCCTAGAAATGGAACACAGCAGTAGTGGGAAAGCACCTAGATGTGAAACACAGCAGTGGTGGAGAAAACACCTACATGTGAAACACAGTAGTAGGGAAACACCTAGAATTGGAACACCCTGCTGGAGGGGAAACACCTAGAATTGGAACAATCCACTAGAGGGGAAACACCTAGAATTGGAACACAGCAGTAATGGGAAAAACATCTAGATTTGAAACACAGAACTAGATGGGAAACACCTAGATCTGATACACGGCAGTAGTGGGGAAAAACCTAGAATTGGAACACAGCAGTAGTGGGGAAACACCTAGAATTAGAACACCATGCTATAGGGGAAACACTTCGAATTGGAACATAGCAGTAGTGGGGAAGCACTAGAATTGCAACACAGCAGTAATGGATGAGAGCAGAATGTATCTCAAAATAAGTGTGAGATTGCAGATTGACAAAGTTTGTCTATGTTATAGTGGGTATTAAGAGTGGTTTGGCTTTACTGCAATACAGCGGTGGCTGTACTTCCCGCCCCGGCCATACTTACCTTCTCTGTCACTGCTGGTTGACTGTGGCAGGCTTCCCAAGCGAACACTGGCAAACACAGAATGGAGTTGCTATGGTGGAAGCTGCTCTCGGCCTTTGGTCCTCCACCGCTGCCCAGGGCAAGGCTGCCCTACTGTCATTGTAGAAGAGGTTTTCTGGGTCTCCAAGGGCTCATGGGCCAATCAGCAGCAGGTGGGTGGGAGGGGAGGGTGCAGACTGGAGGGTAGGCAAGCAGGGAACAGGGGAAGGGAAAAGAAAGAGAAAAGGCGTGGGAGTGCAAAAGAACAAATCTTAAAAGGACAAAACAAAAAATTGGTCTCAGAGTGGGCCAGGGACCTCATTTACCCTGTGACAAATGGGAGCCAAGTGATTCCAGGGCTACTCCGATCGAATTTTGCCCTGGAGGGTCTTCTGGGTCTCCAAGGCCTCATGGGCAAGTCAGGAGCAGGTGGGTGGGAGGGGAGGATGGAGGGAAAAGAAAGAAGGTGAAGGTATGTTAGTACAAAAGAAACAATTTTTAAAAGGACAAAACAAAAATGGGTTCAGCGTGGAATAGCGACTGTCTATGCTGGGTTCCGCTATCTAGTATTCATTTCCGCCCCCACACAAAATCACTCATCAAATGGGTTTTGCCAAAATAATGCTAGTACAACAAGCCATAGTACTGTAAAGAAAGGTCCATCCCTAGCTACCCAAATGGGGCCCCCCTCCACATACAAACACACATCAAGTTGGTTTTGCCCATGTAATGCTAGTCAAACATGCCATATTACTGCAAAGACAAATCCATGCTTGATGCACAAATGAAGACCCCATCACCAGCCCTCTAGCCCATATAGGAAAATAAATGATGTTTGAATTTGCCAATATAATGCCAGTAAAATGTGCCATGCCACTGTAAAGGAATGTCCTTGCTGGCTACTCCGATGAAAACCCAGCCACAAATCCTCTCCAGGATGAAACGCCCAAGTTGCCTTTGCCTATAAAATGCCAGTAAAACATGCCAGACCACAGTAACGAAATGTCCTTGTGTTGTTTCCCTGCCCTTACTGCTCCCTATGTAAGAACACTCATCAAGCTGGCTTTGCCAACACAATGAGAACAGAACATTCCATATCACTGCAAAGATATGTCCATGCTGGCTGCCACAATGGTTTCCCCATCGGCAGCCCCATCATCAGGTAAGAACACTCATTCAGTTATCATTGCCCATATAATACCAGTAAAACATATCATGCAACAGTACAAAAAGGCTATGCTGGCTGCACCAATGTAGTCACTCTCCCCAACCCCTCCCCCACGTAAGGACACTCATCAAGTTGGCTTGGCCTACATAGATCCAGTAAAACATGTCATGCCATGCAAAGAAATGCCCATGCAGGCTACCCCTCCCAGAGTCCACTAGCACAGTCACTCACTCATACACATTCACACACACACACACGCACATTCAACTTCTCTCTGATTCACATGCACACCAATACAGAACATTTAAACTGCATTTCTCATTCGCATGCATATTCACAGCCAGATATTACAATCACATGCAACTCTCATTCACATGTGCACTTGTGAAGTCATACCTAACTCATTGCATGCATAAATACATACATACATTTATACACACATAGATACACACACACACCCTTGTATGGACAAAGGCAGACATTCAAAAACATGTTTTCACTTACTCTTCTCCAGCTCCGGACTTGACACCTCCTCCTGAGTTGCTCCAGGTCTTCACACTTCCATGCACCACATAGACAGGAACCACGGACCAAGGAAAGATTCACGAATATACACAGTGGAATTGAAGAACCAGAAACTGAGGCCCAGGGTCTGTAAATGTGTGGAGAGGTGCACGAGCACCACCTACTCACATATGGCCCTGCAGGGAATAAATGCCCAGGCCTTGCGCGGCGCACTCTACATGCATGCTGGGGAACGACACATTGCAAAGACAAACCCTGTTTCCCTGCGTTTGCCATCTCAGTGGTGGTGGCATGAAAGGTACACAAATCATATTACATAATACATAATAAAGACGAATATATAAATGCTGATACAAATATGTGAAACAAAAAGAGTACTATTGTAGGATTATTTTCTCTCATCTTAAATTGAAGACTACTAATACCAGAATGCAGTTCAATGGAAGGCTACCAAATATGGCTTGTGGGTGGTGTAAATGTACTGGCAAGACGTAAAGACTAGAAACAAAAGGAAATTCGTGAAAAGGTAACCTCGTTGATTTTCATTATTTGACAAAGATATGCTTCATATATAATGTGAGAAAAATGTGATATTCACCAAAAAGTAAATGCTTTTTTTGTGTGTCAAATAAGAACACATGAAAGTAAAGAAGTTTGCATAACATTCATGTGTGACCTCTTTTAATTGTCCTGGAAGACGGCATAACATGGGCAGCTATTTGGCGGTCTGTGTGTGCTTTCAGAATAAAAACGCACCCTTTTCTGTCACCGAAACGTAAAGAACATTTTGTCCAAAATAAAAGTTAATTAAATGGACCAAATTGTCTCCACTTCGAGCGCTCCGTCAAAAAGAAATGGGAGTGATAAGTATGCATGGGGCTCCAGCGGGACCTGCTGTGCAATGGCTCATGAGCCAGTGAAGAGGTGGTGTGTCAAGCCTCCCACAGGGTTGGGTGGTGGCAATGCGGCCTCACTGGGATAGGACGAACAATGAACTACATGCTTGGAAGCATTGCAATACACTCTTTATTACTTGGTAAATACAATGCATCTGGTGCCTGTGGAGCCCCCATGAGTGCATGGCCCTAGGAAATATCACAGATTGCCTATGCAAAGGGCCAGCCCTGATCCTTACAAAATGGGATGGGTCATCTTCCGAGGTAGGGACTGACTTCCACCTTTTCAATACAAAATGAGAGAAGTTACAATATTTGTCCCACATTAGTTTTCAAGGCATTAGCTCCCCTTTTCTTTTGGGATTGACAGCCCACATCCTCCATTCTTTCTGCTGCTTGTTCCTCTCTCTCAATGCTGTTAGAAAGTGAATGAGGTCCTGGTGATGCTAAGAGCTGTAATGGCCTGTAGGGATTCCTGTTTTCATTTTGTATGTTTTTTAAATGTGAAGGTATTTTTCCAGGGTTTTAAAATATTTCGAAAATATGTATTTATCATTACTTACTCTTAGTTCCCTCAAAACGATTGTGTTTTTTCAATGTAGAAAAGAAAATCGTTCTTGTTTTGTTTGTATATTATGCATAATAATTGTGAAGTAAAAACATCAATGGTCATGCTGATGTATCTCTTAATATTCGTTTGGCATTATTGGACTTCTAGTGCTGAATGTATAATGGAAAAGGAAAAATGCACATACAAAAAAACAAAGCACAACATACACATTTGATGGTATCCAGTTGCCTAGCAAGGGGCCAAATAAGACCTCTACTATTTGGCAGTGAACTCTAACATACTCACCAAAGATTAAATATACCATACTCTATAGGAGAGAAAGAGGTAGGTGCATGGGTGACTGACGCAGGTGTACCTGTATATTTATTTTCAAAGCTGCATGCAGGCCAAAGGGAAATGAGCAAAACATGTTTTAAAACAAAGAGAACTAAGCTTCTTTTCACATAGATTACAAAAAGCCCCTAGTTTAAAATATGAGATATGAATATTTACTAAGTGGAGGGTTAAACGGATGTTGAAAGATTAAAAAGAGCTTGATATTTCATTTGATAAGAATTAGGGATTCCAAATCACAAACAGAACTCTTATATTCGTCAACCAAATTGTACGTTTAAGTTTAGGAAAAACATTCTGTTATGAGAATACACGTTGACTTTCCTTGGTCCATTTCCCCAATAGCTGTTCAACAGATCAGTGTGTGTTGGAAGAGTTTTGGAATACAAGACACAATTTAATTAAATAGTCCCTTCTGGTCTTCTCTCATTAAATGTAGTTTTTTAGCCCTGTACCATTGTGAAACCAAGAATTAACTTCATATTGATACTTTTCAAAATACATGGTTCATCCAATAAATAATTTTTAAAGGGATCATAGTTAGGATACAGCATTTTTCAGTTTGCAACTTGGTTGGGTATGAAAATGTCTAAACTGCGGGTGTACCGAATAGTAGATTTAAGTATTCGGCTCAATACCAAATAGTTGGACAAGTATTAAGCCGGATCCGAATACAGAGCAGAATAGTTGCCTTTTTAATAAATAAAGTTATGTAGATAAGAAAAACACTTTGTAAATTAAAAACGCAATTGAAAATATGGATATCCATTCTTCATTGCATTTCATTTCTTTGTTGTCTCCTGAAGATGTTTGTGTAAAATATGAAAGGTATACATTATCTACAATACTATAGCAGGCCAGATGTATGTTTGTCCTTTGCCATCATGTGCAGTAGAGGGTGCCCGAATGCACTGAATGCTCTGCTTGAGGGAGCTGTTGCCTTAGGATATAACACTAATCCAAGTTGCATAGCTTCGCCTGTTGTCACTGCTATAGGGAGCCGGTAGGATTGGGATATATAGTGGTCTTACTGTGTTAATGAAAACCTGCACAGTTTATATTTTTGTGCATTCCTAAGTGCAGCTTGTCGGGCAGGGCCCAAGAAACTAAGGCTAGCTCAAAAGTACAGTATGCATGAATGTATGAAGTCACTGTGAGGGGAGACTGCAAAGTGTCTACTGTCATGGGTTTTGACCCCTGTTGAATCAATAGACTGGGTAGATGTGGGGATGAGTTGTCGCCGCCCATTATTCTATCCCAGAACAAACTAAATCAATAGACTGGGTGGATGTGGGGATGAGCTATCGCCGCCCACATTCACGCCAGAATAGGAGAACTGCGCAGTTGGCACGAGACCACCCCAAAGATACAACCTTCTTGTGGGGAATTCATTTTCTTAATCCCAAAAATGGTTGCATTACCATTACTCACCACTATCAGAAAGCCAGCGTTTTAAAACCGCCAGACTTTTGTGTAAAACTGAACAAATGAAACAAAACCAGACCAAGGAAAGACTTGCCAAGAGGTGGATACAATGTAAAACTATATTCTGAAATGACTTGAAGGAAGTAATTATTTAATGTATATGTAAAAATTGTCAGTTTGATTTGAATGTAGAAAACTGGGAACAAAAAATGACATTTAGCTGAAACCTGGCTTAATGAAACTGAATTCTGCCTGACAACTACCCCCGACAGGAGTTGATACTGGATCAACATCTGTGTTCCCAGGTCTGGCTGCCAGGCCTGGCTGCATCCTGAGGGCACATGGCCCTGTTGATTAGATTAGGGGTGGAGCAGCTGGGGACTACAGGGAGTTGAACAAAGGCCTGTCCTGGACTCAGGCAAATGTTATATTGGGGGGGGCGTAAAGTGGCTTCGTTTTAGGGGAAACTGGGATGGGCAGTGCCTCTGCTAGCACCTGAGCTTGGGGGAAGTGGATAAACCAGTTATTTCACCCTGTGATGTGGGAAGCCACACCCCTTTTTGACCGGGGCATAATTTTAAAAAGATAGATAACTCAAAGTGCGGACTTGTCAGAATTATATAAGTAATATCATTATTTTTGTGATTTTTCTGTGAACATTTTGAGATGCTTTAGGACCCTGTGGTGTATTCTGGGGGGCTGCTAGCGGAAAATAGGGTCTCACTCCAAATGTCTGCATGTTAAAAATCTGACACTTCATCAATTAATGTCCATACTCCTTGCGCACATGTGTGTAAATTTGGGTAAATGTCCGATATTGCAAAACCAGTTAAAAAGCGCAAAATGTTGTCATTTTTGAATGCAAGCCCCCAGGAAGATCAGAAGCGGACAAGCATGGACCATAAGGAATATATAATGTGCACATGTAATTTCAACAAATTGTATATCTGGGAAGGATGTATTTGAATCAAATATAGATTTGTGGGAAACTGACCAGGGGAGGATCCTCTGACCCATAAAACCTACAGCATCACTCTGACTCACATTTCCTTCCCCCAATCATGGGAGAGGGGAGAATTGGGCCAATGACAAGTAGAGAGGGGCACGCTTAGCTAGGCCCAGGCACACACCCATTTTCAAAACACATAAAAAGAGACTGCTGGGACAGGTAGAGACATTCAAATCCAGTTGCTGCGGAGCGTTTTGCCGGACCACACAACATCCAGAAGATACCAGTTCCAGACTGACTCCAGCTACATACTCCAGAACCTAGAACTTATACTTTAGAACCTAAATCAGAGGCCTAAAACCACAAGATGAGTTCTCTGCAGCAGTCCTCAAATCATTGCAAGCTACTCACAGCCGGGCGAGCTGCTTGAATCCCTTGCCAAGAACTTTTGCCAGGACCAGTGCAGAGATCCAGGAGCCGTGCAGAGACCGCTGTATCCGGACAGACCAGACCAGAGATCCAGAGTGACCCAGACCGGTGTGAGCAGAACCAGAGAGCTGACCCAGATCACTGTGAAGTGCCGAGACCAGAACCGGAGTCCAGTCCAAAACCTGACCAGATCCGTGGTGAGGCCTATTTCAAATTTATATTGTGAGTACCTAGCAGAACTGTGCAGAACCAATCTCTTAGTTAAAATAATCTAATCCAAACTATTTTAACCTAAGTAGAACAGCCTCCTAGAAATTGTGTCATCTGTCATTTGTAAAGCTGCACAACTGTCACCTGTCAATTCTGAAGCTGCAAGCTGTCACCTGTCATTTTGAGTTTACTTTAAATCCGAAAAACTACCTTCTCTGGAACCGTTTGGGATAGGAACTAAATTTAACTTTCCTCTGAAGGCTTAGAATCTCAGCTTTCCAACGAACCTAGAACCAACTTGCTACTCCTTATACTTTTGCCGTAATCACGATTCACGCACTCGCAAATTTTACCGCGATTTGCGATTTGGTTAAAAATCCAGCCACGTGTAACCATCAGCAGTCATTTCTTTCCGAGCTAAAAATTCATTTGCCTCTTAATCACCATCTCTGAATCATTGCTAAAGTGAGCCTGAACTCATCCCAAGTATATCTCACTCACCCTGAACCTCCTAAAGGGAATTAAAAGCATTTTCAGCATATTTCTAACTTCATTGCCACCACATTCAAAGCACTTGGGCCTCATACCATACCAGTTTTCTCTAAGCTTGCTGGGGGGAACTGAAATTCGTATTGTATTTGATTGCATTCCTGAGAACTGTGTGCTCCTCTTTCCATCTACTTCCATGTCTTACATTGCATAGGGGAGGGGGGTGAATTGCCAGAGAAAAAGTGATTATATTATCTTCTGCTAAAATCATCTCAAGTATTTCTGTACTGCATTATATTCCTCATTGCTTTTCCCTTGAAATCATAAAAGTATTTTTGCTACTTGATCCATCCTATACTAACTCCTCATTGATTGTAAAGAAGTGTGCTAGTGTCAGATTACCCATTGTTGATTAACATTATATTTATAAGGTCGATATCGATTATTAATTTATTATAAAAGCGTGGTATCTATATTTTGTTTTATTTCTCAAATAAACCTTTTAAACTTGCAAAACAGAACTCCTTCTTGGCTCAGTGTGGTCAGGGGGATTCTAAGAGAGGGGTGTTATATAGGGGTAGTCATCCAGAACTCATGAACTGGACATAAAGATATATCAATAAGGGTTTCCATTCAGTATCCCAGACTAGGCATTGACTTAGCTGTAGTGTTGAATTGAATCTTCTTACACTACTCGTGCTTTAAAATGTTCCTTTTTGACCTGCCCATCATTAGCCCTCTGGCTACGCCAAGGCACTGAAACACAAAAGGAATGATTACATCTATGTGCACCCTGCTGACTGCTGCAGTGCTAATAAATACAAAACTTTGGGATGCTAAAGCCCTGATTTCTTCCGGTGGTACTGAGTGATATGATAGGTTATTTATAACGCGCTTAACACCCAGAGGTTTCTAAACGTGGACCTAGGGATCGAACCTGTTGTGCTCTGTGTCGTCTTGCTTCCAAGGCGAGCACATTGCCCCTCAACTATCCTCCCGAGATGGATGAGGTATTTGAATCATGTATTTTCATAAATAAATAGATTGTTTTCCGGATTGGGTATGTTTGTGTTCTTTTGGGACATGGTAAAATAAACCAGACACAAATATATAAAGAATGCTGAGTCCTCATTGATTCTTGGCTGACCTTATAGGGAAGGGGCAGTGCCGATTTTCAGATCTTTAATTGGCATGTTTATGTTTATTTGACATATTTGTTTCACTTGTACATACAGTTTGGTGCAATGGTTCTAAATTGTAAACTTGTATCTCCTTGTCTTTATTACACACATATCCCTCTTTGTTAACTCTCTAATGTTGGGAAGAATATTTCTGCTGACACAGACTGGGGCACTTAGCCAAAAAATAATATAGCCACATTTTCCTGTAACATCTGTCTCAATTCAAAGGGACTCATTTTGGCAACATGAGCAAGTTGGAGGTCAGGAATTACAACCTTTGTTTCAATATTACAAGCAAATCACTCCCACATGCACACTTCCCACTCAGCCATCTTACTTGCTTTATAACCTTGGCCTTCAGCCTGAATACAGTTATTTGCTGCAAGCACACCACTTCCTGAGCTGTATTACTCAGTGTTTGGAACTTATTGGGATCATTGCAACAGCTATATTAATTCACTCAATTATTTTATTTATATTGGAAACTGGAACCTGTAACTTACAGATTTCTCACACCGGTCATCAGCAAATCAACAAGTGCCTAAAGAAAATACAATTTTCCAATTGTGACTTCACAAGCAATTGTTCCAGCTCACTGGTTTTCAACTGCAAAATACATGGGAGACCAGAGAGACATTAACAATACTGATACTTTTGCGTCAGCTGACCCCTCCCATGCAAACCACCAGATGAAAATTCTGTCTGTCCAGGATATGAAAGGCAGGGACTTAGTTTGCACTTTCACAGATCTGCTCTGCCTGTACTCATCGAAAAACTGTGACAGCAGCATTTCATTAATGATTCTTTGAAAGGATAAACATGACATGTCTGAATGATTCCTGGCATGCAGACAAAGCAGTTCTTCATGTATTATGTGGGGTAAACTATTAGGCTTTGAGTGATAATTAGTTAAGTATTCGGCCCAAGCCAATATCTAATTTCTACCCAGAATTCAGCTGAATACTTACTCACAGAATTGACCTTGCTTTTAATTTGCAGTTTAATAGAGCAGTTCATATGAAGCGAAGTCAACACTGCCATCTAGTAGACACGTTTGGATAGCACATGAGAACCAAACATTATTTCCAGCGGGGAAAAATTGGGTTAAATCACATTTTACTAAAAAACAAAAAGCCTAACTATAACAGATAAAGCAAATGTGACAATACTGCAGCCACACACAGTGTGACACATTCCGATGCCCAAAGAGAATGCTTGCTTTTGTAACCTTTTATTTGGCATTAGAGCCATAAAAGAACAGTGTTTACAGATATATTCCATTTAATTCAATTTCAATACATATACGTTACACTGATGGCATAAATAAAACATGCAAGCTTAAAATGTATATTTCATATAACAATTAATAGATACAAATACAAATAAAAGAAGGGGATAAAAGACTAAGACCACCAATCGATTTCCATTCAGCATATTTTGGAGTTTACTATTTTATACTCCAATAGATCAATGTTACGTGGGGGAGAGATGCTAAATAGGGGTTTCAGACCACAGCTTCGCAGCCCCACTAGATATTTATTGTCCCGAGCGCATAGCTTTTACTCGAGTCAACATTAAAATACTTTAATAGGAACAGATCTGTGGATACCACTTGCTGTTTACCTATTTCTCCTGTTTTGGTCTTACTAGCCAAGCTCTGTGGATGAATTTAGCCACCCTAAATACCCTGCTTGGATCGCCAGGTGTCAGAGTTCCATTGCTTCTTAGTAAGGGAATTAGGTGAAGCTTCCTGAGTCCCTGCATGATTGGGCAGCTGTTTCTTCTATTACATACACAGGTGGTACTTGCTTGTGTTTCCTGTTTGCGTGTTTATGTAGATGTTGTCACCTTCAAGGTGCCTAGTCTTAAATGAACAAAGAGAGTGCAAGCAAACAGGGGCACGGGGGGCTGATCCAATCCAGGTACCTTTCAAACCCAAGTTCGGCCTTCATATGAACTTAGTCTGATGATAGCTTTAGGTACCTACAGGCTCTTACCATACAGCCTCTGGACGAGTCCTCCTTTATCAGCACTGTTATACTCTTTGATTTCAGATTATTTAACAGGTAGGGGTAAGACCATTCCTCCTGCTCAATTAACTCATACAATCTCGTTCTGACATGTGCCAACCATGGCAGATTTGTCGCTCCCCCCAGGCTCAACAAATGAATCATATCGGCCCTGTACAGTTGCAGTTCAGGCAGCACCCACAACCGCATCCAATACAGGATTGGTTTGTCAGAGGCAACTGCATCTATAGGGCATAAATTCAGTTCTAGGTGGAGCAGCACATTTGGTGAAGATAATGGAAGGCTTAGTAATCTCTTTGAGTGTTTGTTTTCCACTATACTATATTGCTTCAAGTCAGCGTACCCCCATAGTTCTGACCCAAAGAGAGCAGCTGTTGTTGTCTGCTTCTTATACAGATCCAGAGCTGGAGAAACAACCCCCCTGACATGTCTATTGAAAAAGTCGCGTGAACCCCAAACATAATTTTCCAGTGCAGGAGAGGCTCTGGTAATTCGGCTTGTCCAGTTCCCACTGTCACTGAATCCAGTGCCCAAGTAGTCATACTGCCTGAATTTTTCTAGGTGCATCTCCTCTGCGGTAGTAGTAATGTTCACTATTTTGCAGAAGGTGGGCCTGGAAACCATTGTTTTTGTTTTCTCTGCATTCAAGGAGAGTCTCAGCTCCCCACACTTCTTCATGAACACAGCCAAGGATTGGTTTAGGCCTTGGGGGGAGGTAGATAAAATCACTGTGTGGTTAGCAAAGAACAGGCCCGGGTATCTAAGGGAACCCATTTTGGGCAGATACATACCCTTTGCGAGCAACCTAGGTACGACCTTCTCCATAGAAATACAGAATAAGATAGGCGCCAAAGGACACCCCTGCCTGACTCCTTGTTTGACCTCGAATTCATTCGTAACCTCAACCCCAAGACCCGCTCTCACCACAAACTTATTTTCCTTATATAGAGAATGTATTTCCCTTATTAGACCCCGTCATATGCCTCTGTAACCCAGAACCTGCCATAAAGGTTTCTGCGGCACACTATTAATAGCAGTCCAGAAGTTGACAAATGTGGCATGGAGTCTCATCTTCCTAGATTGCCACATTTTCTGCCCTCCGCCACAAGTCAGGGACAGAATCGGTTTTAATGCAAGGTTTAAAAAGCCTTCAGAGGGCTGGAGCCCAGCTTGCTGGTTCTTCTCTATATATGTCAATGTGGACTTTATCCGGTCCTGCCGCCTTCCTTGCCTTCTGCGGTTTTATGGCAATTTCCACATTTTGATGGTAAACGAGACACCCTCTGAGTCTTCACTAATGGATACAGCAGCAATTTCCAACTACTCCTCCCTCACTCCCAATATAATCTCAATAAGTGGTCCAGCCAAATATGTGGTGTATTGCTACACTGGATATCTGTATTTACTTGCACCTCCGTCCCCGAGACCAACTTCCAGACTGTGACACAGTCCAGTGCTTTGAATGCTGTATTTGTCTATTTTTGTTTGTTTATTTGTTTTAAATTGCACCTGAGCATGCAGGCATCTGGGCACAAACACAAAAACAGAAAAAATCAGATAGTACCAACATGTTATAATCTAAACAAACAGCAGTGTTTTAAGACCTTTCCTAAGAACGGAATTGTTTACTTGCCGGCGCATCTCCGGGGGGGGGTGGGAGTTTATTCCACATCACCCCTGCCTGATGTAGCCAAGATCTCCCATTTATTCTTGCTGTATTGCTGTTTTTTGATCTTCAGCAGTGATTAACATTCCTGCCTTTTTGCTCGGAGGAGGATTTTATTAATTATATCACCCCTTACTAGCACGTTAGTGAGATCCTCTTTTGCCGAGACACACTCTTGATCAAACCATTCTACGCTGGCCAGTGCTTTGCACTTTATCAGCCCGCACTTTCTCGTGACCAAAGGAATGATTTTTGAGTTTGCATCCCCAAAAAGACCTATCACTGCATGATCTTCCATTTCTTTGCAGAAGATCATTTCAATATTAGGGAGAATAAGTTTATACATAGTTGGACCCCCTCGTATAACTTTGCTCATTTAATGGATTTTCAACCATGGCCATTAACTGTCATTTCCTGGTTACAAACACCCTTATCAAATGAATGAGACGAAGAGGTCTCATAATCGACAGTCACTGCCATAGGCCAGTGATCACTTCCCACTTGTTACAGGACCATTTATCCTCGTATTTTAGGCCACTGGTCCGGCAAATGTAATTTTTGCAGGATGATCAGTGGGGAAATGCCTATTACAGTCTCGGGTCTCTAGCTTGAACAATATCCTTATAGTATCCATGGCTAATCGGTGGACTGTCTTTGAACTTGGGGCATTGACCGGCAGGACATCCCAGGCTTCGTTCTGGTCATCTCACAGGCCTTCCAATTCTGGGAGTGGTTCAACCTACATGTTAAAGTCCCCTGCAATTATTCTCAGCCCTTCCCCCTGGTCTCATTTTGGGGAGGCTTGGACATACAGCTCTTGGATAACTGCCAGACTCTTTGGTCTGTTGTATAGATTAAAAATCGAGATCTTTTGCCCTAACTGGGTTGTTACTTTCAAGAACTGCAGGTCGACTGAATCGCAAATTTGCTGTGTTGTGGTCCAGTTTAGTCTACATCCACCCAAACCTGGAGTCCACCACAGGGTCGGTCTTTTGTGCATTTAGAAGCCAGTATACAAAAAGTGTGGTAGCCCTGAATGTCCACAGGTGTCATTGACAATGTTTCTTGTAAGAGGACCAGTTGGAATGCTCTTACAAAGGAGAGCCAGATTGGAGAGACTAGCTGCCTGGCCAGACCAGTTACATTCCAAGAAATCATTCTGAGTGACTTTTTTTTTCTGGCTCCACATCACCAGCAGTAGTTAATGGTCAATCAATCTATGCCCTCCAGACCCCGTTCTTGAGTCTGTGCACCCCTTGTATCGGCATGACTCATATCTACCTCCTTTCTGTAGGCTAAAGCAGCCTGGGGGACCATTGTTGGAGCTAAGGGCTCAGCCAGACACATCTGGTGGGTGCTCTCCCTCAAATTCTTTTCAAAGAATTGTTGTGGGCGTGCCATAATCCCCACTCCCTTGGGGCGAAATACCCATTGGTTGATATCTATGATTCCCTCTACCTGGTCTCATGATTTCATATGGCTCTTTATACAGTTGCACCTGGAGTTTGGTACCAGGCAGCAAACACAGTTAAGAAGGTCATCCCTGATAACTGACAGGCAGCCTCTGACTGCTCTGAACCAATGAGAGCATTTATTTATAAGGCTATCTGCGTCCTCAAAAGCGCCCTATCACAGGCAGGGCACCTTGGTTAAATAAATCACTGGGGGCCCCCGGCTGCCAGGCCCCATGCCTCCTGCTTGGTTATGAATAGGCCTCCTTAACCCCCCTAGTGGGCATTACTTTGGACCTGATAGTGGTGTCTGCCTGCTTTGTCAGCTGGCACTGGGGCTCAGCCTCCCAGTGAGGTTGCTGAGGGCTTGGCACTGATGCCATGGGTCGTGGACACAAGAGCGCCACATTAATCCGTGCCCTGTTGAGTTGGTCCTCAATGAGTATCCACCCGCCAGGGCTTTTACCGCCATATTCCCTACATTGCTATATCTTCCTGTGTTCTCACATTCCTCCTCATGATATTAGTGTCACCCATTGTCTCCCCTCTCGCCCCTCCCATTGGCTCTACAGGGAAGGGGGGCTGGAAAAGTAGCTCTGGTCTCGAATTTGTATTTATAGTGTCCCCACTTTTTCTTGAACCTTTTCCATCTGCCCCTTTATGTCCTTTAGTTGGCCCAGAAGCAGGATCAAGTGCCATTGCAGGAAGGCTATAATTTCTTCCTTGACATTTGAGATACTTTTATTCACCGCACTAGTCAATTCAATCATATGTGAGTTGGTGGTCACCAGGCGTTCCACTTCCGTCTCTGTCTGAGAGCCCATTTCCATGTATCCCTGTGTTTGTCACCTAGTTGGCTTTTTCTTTACCTCTGGTCTTTGCTTGGGTATTCTTGTCTGTTTACTTTTGTTGCCACTCACTACTTTTTTCCATGTGCCCTCAATTCCCCCTCCATTATGCTAGGGTGGGGTATATCACCCGGCCCCCTGCTGGGGTCCTACAGGTTAAACTAGGAGGATAACTCCACCAGTACCATTTTGCCACCCCCTGTCCCGGTGCCCTGCTTCTCCCCCTCCTTCCACCCCCTTCCTTTGGTAAAGGCATGAGTCTCAACGATGTTGACCCCTCTGGTGGGCTTGTAGGCTAGCAGAATAAAAGGCTTGCCACATTCTTGGGTCAGGTTTCGTGGAACTTGGAAGGAGACCAGATGATCTTCCGTCAAAATGTGTGGTTGCTTGATCACCACGCTCTGTCCCTTGGCTGGAGAATGTGTACACACCGTGATCGGGTCATCCAAACCAACGAATACACAGGTAGGGTCACTGTACGCCATCTTAATCACTCCCTCACTACTGGTTACAATAGTGGCACTCTGCCCTGCACCTGGGGTGGCATATTGGTCTGGGCCACCTATGTGGAATAGGAAACCTTTAATCTCTGGTATAAATAGCAAAAGACAATCAAAAAAAGAAGAACGAAAAAATGCCTGCATCTGGTGTGCTCCTGAAACGACAGTTGAATGTAGGTGTTTGGCTTCTCCTGTTTCTTCTAATGGATCCCCATCCTCCCTATGGGTGAGCGAGGGACGCCCGACGGATAAAGGGCCCGTCAGAGTCCGTCTCCTCTTCTTCGTTCAAACCAACTCCTAGGCCAAAGCAGTATTGATTTTCTTCGTTTTTTTTAAAACTTCTTATGTCGTTCTTAGAGTGAAGGGTGAAGTAGGGCCGGGGTATGACTGTAGGTGGGTCCTGAGTTCTGTAATAGTTCTCTAATCGTTTTTTATATCAGTTGATACACAAAATATGGGAAGGGATGGGTAACAAGTGCAGGCCACTCCAGTGCAAGCCTCTCATGGAATTTCACATGCTATCAAACGTAAGTATTAGAGTGTTGCCAAATGTTAGGGGAACACTTAAGATCAGTAGAAATCAGTAGAGGTCAATAGCGGCCAGTTTTCCTTTTTTTGTTTTTGTTAAAGGAATAAAGAATTGAGCAGCATTGACTGAGGTAGAGGCTTTCCTGTTAGGCTTCCTGTTCAGAAGGGGAATCTAGAAAGGGAAAAGGGAAAAGCCTCCTCACCTCAACAAATGTAGTTGAATTAGACACTTGTATTAAGAATGGAATGGGCTGTACTGCCAGGGTGGTTGTAATGGCTGGAAGGGATAGAGCATAACAGACAGTATATTAGCTCTAAGCATTATAAAACCCTTCAGAGGACAATAAAGAGTGAATGAGACACTTGTAAAGGGAAGAGCTTTAATAGGAGGCATACAATACCTTACCCCCTACCTGGGATCTACCTGGGATCAAGAAGGATGCCAAGTCCGAATATCAGTGTTTGCTTTTATTAGGGGTTGGTTTCAAGGTTGGACAATGAAAAATAATAATGAATATGCCAAAACAAAATATGTCATAATAGTTTCTCCTTGAAAGGGTTGGGTCAATTCCTTCGCAGGAACCTCGCCTTTTCCAATTTCTCACTTGAAGGTTGTAGAAAACCTACCACTTACCCGGTTTCAGAAGCCAAAGTTACAGGTCACACAAGTTAAAAAGACATTACCCCATATATCACTGCCATTGTGGAATTTTGGGTAACCCAAACCCTTCATCTTTTTTGTCTGGCCTAGATGTGAGCTTTCAGGGTCTGTGTAGCCGACAACTCATTTTATTGTATAATAATGTTAGCTTAGTGGATGGAGCCAGCAGGAAGAGCAAGAGGAGGGTCTTTTGGGTTAGACTGGAATGAATTCCTTCTGGTCTCTTTTTTCAGACTTCTCTGTTTGTTTTTTTATTTATTTATTGAGCGCACCGAACCCGGAGGTAAATGGGTGCAGCAATTGCATAAGGAGATTTACAGCTTGCATATAAATACAAGGAATAGGAGAAAGGTATGAGGTTAACACGATACAGTACATGGTAAGGCACAGGTATAGATTAGAAAAACAGAACTATATACTATAAATCAGAGATAATTACTAGGCCAAGAGCCGAAAGACAGATCAGATGTCATTGAATGACAGCCAGTTCAAAGTGTTGCGCCTGAAGCTAAGTAGGGATTGGTCAGCTCTGACGTTGATTTGAAGTGCATTCCATGATTGGGCAGCTTTCACTGGGAAGCTAGTCCCATCCGATTTTTTAAATTTAAATCTGGGAATGTTAAGGCGGAAGGTGCTCATTGTTCTAGAGGGGCGGGTAGAGGTTTTTCTTACAATTCTCTCTGTAAGGTAGGGGGGTGCTGCCTTGTTGTGGCACTTGTAGGTCAGGGTCACTGTTTTGAGCAGGATTCTGTCATTTATTTTCAGCCAGCCGTTTTCTTTTCTGTTTTCTGACACATGTCATATGTTGGGGAATTTTCAAAGATGTTCTTAATGCATTATTTTGTAGAATTTTGAGTTTATCTAAGATATACTTATTAGCACCCAGGTAGAGGGCGTTGCAATAATCCAATTTTGACAATATTAATGCGTTTGTGAGGATAATACAGCTAGCCTTTGATAAAAATGGCCTGAAGGCCCTAATTAACTTGCACGTGTAGGCCGATGACGAGGCAAAGGAATTAACCTGTTTGCCAAAGGTTAAAGTAGAATCAAGGTAGAAGCCAAGAGTTTTAGCTTCTTTCATAACCATGATCGTGTTTCCATCTATATTGAAGGTAGTGTAGTTATTGACCAGTTTTTTTTAAGTTGACAGTGGAACCCCGGATAAGGATCTCTGTTTTGTTGTCATTCAGGCATAGGCCATGCGTTGCCATCCCTGCCTGAATGAGGAGGTAGATTTTATTTACCAAGGCTAAATTGTTGCCGTAATTTCCCAAGAGTGCGATGAGGATCTGGTTGTCATCTGCATAGTTAGTGTAGGTGACACCCAGCCTGTCCAATTTGTCAAACAGAGGCTTGGTAAATATATTATACATGGTCGGCGAGACACAAGATCCATGTGGCATGCCACATGTGGTCAGGATGGGGTCTGCAGATGGTCAGGATGGGGTCTGCAGATGCAAACATGGAGAAAACTCCCATCGTTCTATTGCATAAGAAGGATTGGACAAAGGCAATTGCATCTTTCAAGAAATGGGCCAGAAGTCTACACATCACTTCGTGGTCTACCAGTTGAAGGTAGCTGACAGGTCAAGAAGGAGTAGAATGGCTGTTTTCCTATTGTCCTTGAGCTCATCAATTTGTGTTTTTAGGTCGATTAATGCCATTTCCGTGACATGTTTGTGGCCTGAAGCCGGATTGGTGGGATCCTAGGAGATGGTTAGCCTCAAGGTAGGACTGTATTTACAGATATGCTGCTTTGTGGATTATTTTAAGGAGAAAAGGCACCATGGTGATCGGCCTGTAATTAGTTGTGATTTCCAGATCTATAATCTGTTTTTTTAGTAATGGTAAGACCCAAGATTCTTTTAAATTGCTTGGGATAGTGTTAGTTGCGAAGGAGGCATTGATACGTTTGGAGATAAATGGGGCGAGGCCTCTCGCTGCCTCTTTGATTATTTATGTTATGCTATGTTAGAGGTACTTATATAGCGCACCAACACCAACGGAATTGGTTCCCAGGCGCTCTGGCGGATTTGTAAACAGGAAGGACGGGTAGGGTTAGTCAGGAGGAGGGGAGCAGGAGAGTGGGAGAAGTGATGTACTGTTGGCAGCTTCACCTCGGTATACACCGAGTACTGGGCTTTGGTGCTAGTATCGGATCGAGCGAGACCTCGAGTGCTGTGGGTGATGTTTATGTGTTGTTGATGCGGTGTGGTAAAGTGCGTGCGGATTGCTGGGAGAGAGATGGTTGTGTGGCTTTTTGTGTTTAAGTATGCAGAAGATTGAGAGTTGGGTTAGTGGGGTCTGTATCCTGATTCAGGTACTTCTGATTCCGTTAGAGTTGTATCCCTGTGGGTTGGGTTCATGCTGGTTTCCCGTGGGCCGGCTCGCTTTGTTGGTGCTGTGCTGACCACTCTGTATCATAGTAAGTATTGTTTGGATTGATAGGTGCGTCTGAACCTTTTCTTCGGGTGTGGGATTGGGTTGGTAATATCTATTCTATTGTTATCTAGTGTGACACTGGTCAGTTGAGGTTTTGAATGGTTCAGGGTCGGAATTTAATTCATAAACTCAGAGCAAATTCCCTGGCCCCAGCAACCTGCCTGCTCTTACTACCTCGTTTTTGGCATTCACTCGCCTTCTTATACGATTTTCTTGCTATCTGATGTTCATGCCTCAGCTGCCCTTTTGCTCCTTTCATTTCCACAGTCTCCTCCGTACAGTTGTAGCATTACAGCATTACTAACACCTCCTTGTTTGTTTCTCTCTACAGCTTCTTTAATGTATTTTTCTCCCCCTGATGTTACCTCCTCTTTATAACCTCCTCCCCTTATGATTATGACCACCTCCTCCTTTAACGAGGTTCCTACCACCTTCTTTGACTTTCGCCCTCCTGGTATGATGTTATCTTCTCCATCTGGCTACTCTTTATTTCTCTTTCCCTTCATTGTAATTACTTCCTCTACTGTTACCAACTCCACTTGTCCACTCTCACTTTCTGATGTCACCTCCTCCATTAGCTTCCCATGTCACAGGACCTACTTCTTTTCACTTTAACCTCTGATGTCTTCTCTTTTTATTTTATAAAATAATCAAGATAAGGTGCAAGAGAGTCCTGATTCAATTTCCTCTTGGTCATTGAAGAGAAGGATTAGTGGTTGGAGCGAATGAGCTGTTAACGCGAACAATGGAGTGATCAGAGAAGGGGGACTGATGGCGGGACGAAGGAGCAGAGTGAATAGTTAGAAAGACAAGGTCGAAAGAATTCTCATCAGAGTTGGTCAGCGGGTTCTGGAGGGAGTAGAGCAAGTGTCAGATAGGAGGCAGTTAAATTCAAGGCGGTTGGCTGCAGAGCACTTGTGACAGTTAAGTCCCCCATATTGACAATGTGGATGTGGTTTATAAGTTAAGGAAGGGGAAAGTTGGCTATGGAGCAGGTAAAGTGAGAAAAGGGATCAGCATCAATGTGGAGAGCTGTTAGAGTAGCAGAGTCATGAGGAGATATCCAGGTTTCTGTGATAGCAAGAAGTGAAAGCTGAGCATGATATGAGTTGAAGTGATCAATGAAGTGGAGAGACTTCTTGCAGGAGGATTGTGCATCCCACAGGCAAAGTGAAAGATGGATAGGTGGTGGGAGGAAGGAGCAGGTGTTATATGCGATGGGGTAGATGAGGTTGAAGATCCGGGGATACTGAAGCATCAGGTCCAAGTGTGTGGGTGCAGGAGGGTGGAGGGTTGTGGATAGGTGGGGAGTGAGGTAGAAGTTAGACTGCACTGTGGCAGAAGGTTACAAGAGACGTGGCAGAGAAGAATCTGTATAAGGGGAAATGGAGCAAAGTCTAGGGCCCAATGAAGGGTAGGAAAAATAGGCAAGTGATGACAAAGAAGGAAAGCTGCAGCCAAGAAGAAGAGAGTATGTCGTTGAGTGTAAATGCAAGGGTGGACATTTTGGCTGTGAAGAAGCAGGTGCAAGTTTTTGGTTGCGATCAAATGCGTTTTTAGGTAGCCAAAGACAGTTAAAATGCTCCAAACAGTAATGTGGCTTGGTCCTGTGTGGTAACCGTAGCCTCATAGTAAATGGAGAGACACTGAATCGAATGATCACTATGTGTGGAAGCAGGAATCAGGCAAAGGGTAAGCCAGTAGCCGAAGTGTACGAAAATAAGTAGTGGAACTATGTTCCCTACTGGTCCGCACTGCTCCACACAAAGCACATCGCCACACACCCTCCCACGCACAATACTAACCCCAAAACACATGTGCCTGCTGTTTAAGGGAACAACCAATGCAGTGCACTGAAAGTGCAAGTTCCAACTTATTCCTACACTTATTTTAAAACGAAACTGTTCCGGAATGGTTTCTTTTAAAATAAAATTATAGGAACGGTAAAACCTAATTAAAAGAAGTACAGGAGCACCACTCCCGACCGCTCCCGCCCACTTCGACCACTGGGGTAAGCATAGGAAAGTCTTTGTATAAACAATGCCTCTGACCCTAGGCCCTTTCTGGTCCTTAAAGGCCCAAACAGGGAGATTCTCGAAATTACTTTCAGACTACCAGCCAGGATGCAGGCCGGGAGCAGAGTCTTGTAGGAACAGGGAGCTTTGTTTTACAGGCAGGGCCCTCGGATGGAGCACTTGATCCTGTGAGAATACCGGATGTGGCAAAACATGGCTTTAATACTACAAACAACAAACAGATGATATGATCACATGACACTCTGGTAGCCTAGAAATATGAGTGTTCAAGATGGCTTACAGGCAGGATGCATTCATCGTCTTGGGAGTTGTAGGAACAGGGAGCTTCATTTTTCAGGCAGGACCCACACATAGTTTGGGATGTGCCAAATAATGACTTATCATTTGATACAGTAATCACTTCATAAGATTCAAACGGTGCCTTATCAACTGCTTCCCAAAGATCTACCTTGGAAACTTTAGACCGCAACTAAAAAATGTAACACAGGAGCTATGGGATGTTTAGAAGCAGAGAGCCTAATGACATCTTTGGTGGGAATCCTCCATGGGAATGCAAACTCAGAATTGCATAAAGCAAGGAGCAGTCACCCACATGCACACAATAGATATAACAGATTGGAACCAACAGAATGAGATCATTTAAAATCACCAAAGAGTATCTGCAATGGATCCTTTGCAGTGATGTGTATTATCCCTCCCTGTTGGTTGTTTAAACTGTCTATTGTACCAAGTACCAGAGGGGACATTTGAGGTGGGTGTTTGTTCGCTGCATCTCACCTCGCTGTAAGATAATTAGGCAGCGAAGCGTCTGTCTTTTCTGTGATGGAGATCGGCCAGAGGAGCCCTCCTTCATCCCCTGTTGTCGACATGTGCTAATTCTATGTACAGCCCTCTAACCCTGGAGGTTTAGAAACATATTTATATCCATAACAGCTGTTCTGACTTCTAAATATTCTGAGATTGGCCTCCATAAACAAGCTTTCTGTGTCCCTTTGATGCTCTGCTGTAGGAAACTCGTATCCTCTATTTTAAGAATATGTGCCTTATCTAAAGCTTTTTCCACAAATCTATTATATTTCCCCTTTTCTCTTTTTGCTTCTTTGCCTCACATGTTTTCTCTCTCCCATGCCCTTATTTTCCAAGTCTATCTTTTCATCCTCCTTCTGCATATGTGCTCTTTCTCTCTCTCTCTCTCTCTCTCTCTCTCTCTCTCTCTCTCTCCTCTCTCTCTCTCTCTCTCTCTCTCTCTCTCTCTCTCTCTCTCTCTCTCTCTCTCTCTCTCTCTCTCTCTCTCTCTCTCTCTCTCTCTCTCTCTCTCTCTCTCTCTCTTCTCTCTCTCTCTCTCTCTCTCTCTCTCTCTCTCTCTCTCTCTCTCTCTCTCTCTCTCTCTCTCTCTTTATCATTAATGTGTTCCCTTGTAACCTCGCTTACATCTCATGGCCATATCTTAATGGTTCTCTAACCAGATTCTCACTATCCTTCCTCCTGAGGGGTTCCACTTCTTTGCTTTTTTTAGGTGTTCCATGTGTCATCTCTTTTCTTTTGTTCCTTTTCTCTCTCTTCCTGTTCATCTATTTGCCATGTCTTTTTCTCTCCATGTCTTTTTATCGCCCCTCGATCCGTTCATCTCTCATGTAAAAAGCATCAAAGATAGACTAAGTGTGGGCCGCTGCTGCCTAAGTTATGGAAACAATCAGGGCCTGATTCATAGAAAACGTACAAAGATCCCGCAAAGTATTGTGCGCGTAAAGCAACTTTGTGTGTATGTGCGTGCAACACTTGTATTACGTGCTTCGCATATTCATGGAATTATAACCAGTAACCCGAGGCGTAAGTTGCGATCGGAACACCCATGACATGCCCCCCCGCAAACCAAAACAAGCAGCATATACCGACCTTTGCACATGCATAATCCCCACGACCAAGCACCCTGGTAATAATGTGGCCCGTCACCCCACAACCAAGGCAGTACCCCGGTGAGACTGCATATGAACCCCTATAACCCAAAACAGCACTCAGCTGATCTGGGTTGCATTTCACGCAACTCATGGCATCACCCAGATAATATGCGTACAAACCCCCATAATTCAAGGTTGCACCGTGCTAATCTGCATAATCTGCATATGATCACCCGTTTCTTCAAGCGGCACCTCAACTATGTGCTGTTACCCCTAAAAGGCTATGTAAACCTTACATTTGCACATAGGATCCTAGGCACACAGTGCTTTGCACCTCCTATCATGTGGCAGTGATTCCACAGGATTTGCTTGTACTTTTTCTCAGCGTGATGTTGTGCATTGGATTCCATGAATTCGGTGAGGTCTGCGCTTGACTGGGTGTGCGATTTCACTGTGTGGCCGGTCCCTTAACACGCCTACGCTATTCCTTGTTCTTCCATTTTGCGGGGAGAATGGACAATATGCATGTTCCACCCCCTATTTATTTCTTTGCGTAGGCCAGTTTCATACTTTGCGCGGTGTGTTGCACACAGCGCTCGAATGCACGCAAAGTCATTGCTGACCTGCGCAAAGTCCCGGAAATACATGCAAAGTTCGATCCATGAATCGCTGAAAAGAATTTTGTGCACTGAAAAAGTGTGCAAAGTCCCTTTTCAGCACACAAAGAATTCTATGAATCAGGCCCTCAGGGTCTAGTTGTTCACCTTTGTATCCGATCAAAAGATAGACATGTGCAGAATTCAATGCTGCCCATGTTCAGCATCAGGCCTAAATGTCCCCTCAGGTCATGATGCAGGTGGTCAGAAAAGTCACCAAACTCAGGTTTAGAAATGTACAAAAAGACTTTGGGCCTCATTATGAGTGTGCTGGTCCGGAAACAACAGTGCTGGTAAGGACTCCATGGCAATGGGAACTTACAGAATAACCGGCACCTGACTTTCTGGCCACAGGGGTCGGAATACCCTGGTGTTACCGGGAAGTCAGTTGCCGGTAAAATTTGCAAGTCCGGTGGCAACCTGCCGGTTTTACCCACACAGTTAGCGCTGGGCTTGTGATGAGGCCGCTTGATTACAAATGGAAAGGTAGGGCTTCAGATGCTGCTCAGTGATGTCTTTTGTGCCCATACATGAGTGATTTCACAGCAAAAGATTGAAAACTTTGCTTTTTTTTAAGTAACCCCTTATGGCCACACATGAATCTTTTTAATTTGGACTGCAGTTCATCCTTTCTCTTTAATTTTAGTACAAAATGCAACCATTTATATTTTTCTTGAGCTTGTGAATTTGCTTAGATTCACATGCTTTGGTAGTTCGCCATCTACTGGTTGGCTTGCAGTATTGCATATTTCGGGGAATTTGAAAAACTGGGCGTCGACAGGGGAGTTCCTGTCACACAATCCATACCCAAAGTGTACTCATGCTCCTTCACACGTTAAAGTCTTGTTTTTTAAACTTCTTTTTAACCCTCAGTTTCACAGCCTTAGTTGTTACTGGCTTAACTAAAGAGGGGGTAATACTCTTTTTATAGAGACTAATAGAAGAATCAAGTGAGATATTTCATTTTTTCCTCTAGAATATCTTCAATAAAGTTGACATCCTCATTTGCCTCCTGTGTGCGGATACTAAGGGCCTCATCACAAGTCTGGCGGTAACCTTTAAATGCAGCGGTAGCGCTATTACCGCCGCATTTAAGGGTATGCCAGATCATGGCTTTGGTGGATTTCCCCTCAGCTCTGAGCTGGGGGGAAATCCGTGGCAAAATTGCTGATTTTCGGCGCGTTTACCGCCGGCGGGAAATCTGCCGGCGGTAATAGCGCAAATTTTCCCCATTGGGCCCAATGGGGAATGGGGAATTCCCGAATAGACCCAATGGGGAATGGGCAATAACCCTTCCGCCAAACCCGTGATCCGGCGCTAATATGATGATGAGGCCCTACATCAGTATTCTCCTCTTTCTAGTAGATCTGTGTACTATAAAGTGTCTTCAGTAGGTGCTGATGAAATTGGGGGGTGTGGGGTAGGGTTCCTCCTAATCCTGAGGTACCATGACACAGTCATCGAAGACCGCATAGTCTTGGGAGCCCTGCTGTGAATCGGTCTCCCATAGGTCCTTGTGGTTATCCTGATCAGCAAATGGGTCATCTTGGGTGTCCAGCTGACTCTTTAGCCTGGCTTTAATTTTTTTAAGGCTGATCTTGGTGTAAATATAGATTCCTAAAGAGTTTTCCCCCATTATTTGAATCTCTCATTAACTGTTATTTTTTGTGTGAGGTATTTCGAACCCCCCCTTTTCAGCATGTCTATTTTTCTCCAATAAAGGCATTCATGGAGGGAGTAAAACAAATTCATCCTTCATTTGTGCATGGCCTCCCAATTGGGACCTCAACACAGTTCTGCAAAGGCTTGTTATCCAATGCATAAGGCAACATTAAGCGACCTCACACACAAAATCGATTTTCTTATAGCAGTAATATCTTTTGGAAGAATAAGTGAACTACAGGCTCTTTTGTTACAGAGCCCTTTGTCTCCATTCACAAACACAAAGTAGTTCTGAGGACTCTCCCTCGATTCTCACCTAAATACATCTGTAATTTCACTTTAGTCATAGTTATTTGGGACAGTGGTACAGGAACACAGCAGATGATTTGCATTTCACATCCAAACGATGAACATGCAGTTAAACATTCTACTCCGCGTAGGTAGACGTGTTTTATATAGGGTTTAGGACTGTGCACCTCATAAATATATGTGGACCTTTGCTAGTATCTGGAAGTGTTGAGATGGTAGATCACTTTGACCACAGAAAGGTAGTGGTTTGACCTTTCTGTGATAAGGTAGCATGAAAAAATGGCAAATGAATTGTAGGAGAAAGTCTGACAGGATAGAAACAATTTCTCTGCATATAGGTTACAGAGTATCTTTCAAGGAAGCCAGTATATTGTTAACTCTGTATCCTCCCAATTTGAACATATGCCTTATAATAATACTGGGATAACAACATATGTTATATGCATAGTGAAAACTAGATGTGACTCAGCAAACACAGAATGTACACAGTATGGATGTCTTGGCTAGCTTGCCATTATGGATAATCTTTTTATTTAAAATCATTGGTGCGTCATAGCCATTGACTTATTTTTGTATAAAACGATAACTTCAAGCCTGTATTATTCCTTTCAAAGGTGTCATTTGGGGGTAGCCAGTAGTCGCAACTGCGACCCCTGAGTTCTCCCTTGCTACCCCTAAGTGATTTCTTTTCTTTTTCTTTTTTTTTTAATGGAAGCTCCTGGGCTGTGGCCAGCACCGTGTGGCTCTTTGTTTCTGGATTGACTGGCATTCTTGTTCAGGCATCTTTTAAAAAAAACAGGGGATTTCACAAGTGTAGCATTCTGAGCAGTGATCCTAAAGAAGAAAGAATAGAAATAACTAATAATTTGTCTTTCTGGAATTCTATACAATAATTGCTAGACTCGTTAAAGGTTTATTTCAGGCACACTTCAGGGGGTGAGTCACTGGTTTAGTCTGTTCTTAAGCACCTCAAATTCATAATGCAGACACAAACTTCCAAAAAGCATTTAGAGTACAATTAGCATACATTTCGGACTATGTATTTTGCTTTTCGCAAGTTGCAGTTATAGCATGTTTTTTCTGCTGCTGTCTCTGTTACAATCATAACAAGACATTCCATCTCAGTGTCCTCGGTCACTTGACAGAATCCTTGTGCCTAAAAGCTTGTGTTAAGTGTAGAAATATGACCATAGCACATCATGCTTTCATTGTGCCACAATTAATGCTATGTTGTAATGTGTCTATCTTTCCCATCTCCCTCGCATGCTATTCCTAAAGTTTGTTTGCATGTATGAGGTAACGGGTTCCCAGAGTACGGGATGTCGCGTGAGTGCGCTGCTTTCCCTATTTTGCCAAACTCTGAAGCCTGAAAAGTAGATCCATGCAGGCCTGACATGTGGCCAAATTTTCACCAGACATGCAGATGAACTGGCCTGCTGTTTAATCTCAGTTACCAGTTTAATGGTATCCAGAGTCTAAGTTGCTTTCTGACGTTGTGAACATTCAGACATGTAATTGCTCATTTTACTGTAGCTGATAAGAAAGCTGAGATGTGTGTGATCTGCAGGTTACAGGTTCGAATCCCAGCAAGGCGAACCTAGCCTATCATCCTTCTGACATCCATAAATGTGTACCAACACAA
This sequence comes from Ambystoma mexicanum, assembly GCF_040938575.1. NCBI lineage: Eukaryota > Metazoa > Chordata > Amphibia > Caudata > Ambystomatidae > Ambystoma > Ambystoma mexicanum. Next base: position 95,262,672 of record NC_090924.1, read on the forward strand.
GTTGGGTGATATTGTATGTATATTTGTTCTATATAAAGCGTTTCAGCGTAAGAGCTATATAATAACACATCATTATCATTTGGCCTTGGTTGTCTGCTTGCATGCACAGCAATTTGGCCATATGGGCCTACACACACTGATATCAATGATACATATGGTGATCCATTCTTGTATGAAATGTATATCACATTAGTGTAATCGTAACCATATTTTTCTTAGTGTATTGAGGAACAATCCTATATGACGCAACTTCCTGTTTCATCAAGTGGTGAAAGGTTGTGTTTCATAGCGTCCTGTGATGTCACTTTGGGGTAAGGTCAAATGACATAAATTCCCGTAATGTTATCAGAGGACAAGTGTCATGTGATGTCACTTCCGCTACTCCTGGCCTTTTGGTGAAATGACGTCCCAGGAAAAAGTCCCAAGTTCCAGTTTTAATGAGTTTGCGTACCATCTCTTTATCTTAAGTGTTTACTTGTCTATACAATTTCACAACCACTACCATTTACATTGTTGATGTTCTATAGCAGACAGTTCTTATAGTTCACTCTCCTTACTATTCCTTCATTAACATATGCCTGAGTTCGTATCATGTTTGTAGGTCAAATCCACACTTTTCAACCAAATGTGTCATACATAGCCACACATAGTTTTTATTGGGCTATTAAGCACAGAATATTATTTCCCTTAAATTTCTCAGTAACAGAGAATTTCAATTCTCTACTCTGGTCTGGTCTGTGGCTCAGTGGACTAATGCATCCGCTACAGGGACCTGTGTTTGACCTCGTGGTCACAGGTTCAAATCCTGGCAGGTACACTCAGCCCTTCATCTTTCCGAGATCCATTAAATGAGTATCATTTTGTTGGGTAACAATAAACATCTGTTATTAGCGCCAAGATTCCCCTTTGGGGGTGAACGTGTGCTTTACAAATACGCCTGTTATGTTATAACTCACATTTGGGGCTGCAATCATAGGGCCATAGTATCCCATCTGATTTTCGAATGGTTAACAAATATACAAATCTCTTCTGAAATGAGCTAGCCCTGATTTCCAGATGGATATCTGTGCTCTAAGAGCTTTGGCATTTGGACTAAAACAACTTTGTGCCACCCTAGTTTATTTCATATATGCACAGAATGAGAGCAGGTGCATCAAGGCTGGCAAACCATCATGCAATAGCGGTAGTCCACAAAGTGTGGCTGAAGAACGGCCATTCAATGAAAGACGTTTGCATGCAGAATTTACACATATGGCATGAAGAATTTGCTGTGCGTGGGTTTCATTTTAGCAACTTTTCCCTTTCTGAATGCTGTATTACTCCAAAAGTCAGGTCATGGCAGATGATTATAGAATTCATAATAAACTTCCATGACTTCAAGTCAGGGAGATCCTGCTGGGTAGGTTATTGTATGTTAAGTTGATTCATACAGCGCACCCCAGCCATGTTCATGGTCTCCAGGCACTCAGGGGGCTCTTTAAGGTAACTTGAGTTGGGTTGGTTAGTGGAAGACAGAGACAGGATATATGTTGTGCTCATTTGTTGATACATGCAGAACCAGGAGGAACTGGCATCTGTGCGTGTGAGCTTTCTGCGTGTGCTTTGTTTTGTGCACAGGGGCTGAGGTAAGTTATAATGTACAATGTTCATTACAGAACAGTATGGTTGTTATAGTGAAACAATATATTTGACGTTGTGTAGTATATTCTGACCTCTTCTATTCCAATCGTGGGAAAGAAAGCAATTAGTACAGCAGTCAGTTCTGGAGTTTATGTATTGCATTACAGGGCACCCTGGTGATTTAGGGCAAACTACACATCCAAGGCCCTTGTGTTGCAACCAAGGGTAGAAATTGAATCAATTATCACTGGAAAGTAAATGTTTTATTGTGGAAATATTAGATTGTTAGATTGTTAGATCATGTCTTCTATTATTATACATGACACACAACACTTTGCAAGAGTGTTTCCTCTTGGATGAGGATTCCCCCTGAACCTCACCCACCATTGCACATGAGCAGGTTTGTGTTATTTAATCTGCCCCTGCCTTCTCCACAGTCTGTAACATAGCATTACCCGCAGTTCGTCCTACCTGGAACGGCACCCTTTCTGCTTTCTGCAAAATAACAAAATCATATTTTGCACTTGCTGATAGCTAATTCCCAAATGTACAGTCTAAGCTTGATGGTATTTAAACAGGATTTAGTTCTGTTGACCACAGACTATTTTAAAACCTCCATTATACAATGTTTGTAGTATGTTTCTGTGAAGCATTGCACAAGTGATACACGTAGAAAAGTTCAAAATCATTGGCAAAACCAATAGTTTTGGTTTTACAGAAAAATCCTACCCTCTACATTTAAAAAGTCAGTAAGTACAAACCAATTGTGGGAGATATTTCAATATGCATCCTATCAATTCTGCATTGCAGCATGCATATGTGAAACAGTTCCAATCAGATGGATACGATGTGCATTATGCTGGGAAGAAACTGCAGGCTGGACCTAACACTTAAACCTATTAGAGGGATCATAGTTGCTGAGAGCAATTTTGCTCCTTCTTGTAGCCTAGAAGGAGCAAAATAGCTCCCAGCAACTATGATCCCTCTAATAGGTTTACGTGTCAGGTCCATCATAGCAATAGCAATGCCAGATGCTACGTTGGACTCTCCAGGTCAACTGGTGCCATACAAAGATACATATCTGACATCAACTCTGTGTGTTTGGGAATGTGTATCCCTTCTTCCTGGACTCAGCCATTTCCTGAATATGGGTGCCCACACTCAGAGACAGGTTTGCTGCAAGCTACCTAGAGCCTTTCTTGCTTGCCTGGATGCCTCCTATTGTGTCTGTCTTTGGGCTGCTGGGAGATTACAGGGCACAGGGCCCTATCATGGTATTGGTTGTCTTTGTCTCTTTCCTTGCTGGGTGAGAGACCTTGTGTATTCAGTTGTTCTCTGGAGTCAACGTGTAGACGCCACGCTGAGCCACTCCCTGCGGAGCTCAGTGTGATGAAGGACTACATTATCGAGGCCTTTTCTGCACAGCGAGAGGCCGATCTGACCTGAAACCTCACAGTTAGTAGAAGTGATGCAAGGATCACTTCCAAGGCATCTGGGTCAGATCCAGCAGCGTGGCATTGCGGACAGTGAGTCAGATCTAGAGGGACACCACCACGGATCAGGTAAGTGCTTCTGAATAGATAAGTCTCATTTCCATCACTTTTACTCCGTAAAAACAGGCAAGTAATCCCAACAGAAGGAAAATAGGGACCAAAAATACTCCCAACAAAAATAGGAAACAACACATTGAAGCCTGCCCTTACGTCCACCCACACCCCACATATATGTGTAGAGGATTCTTAATGCCTGGTTCGAAGAGTAGTTTTAAGCTAAAGATGCATCTTAACAAAGAAATATAAATGACCACAAAATATCTCACTTTTAGAGTTCAAACATATATTTACTGACCAACGAAGTACCCCTCACCCCTTGAGAAGGAAAATTATTTAACTCCCTAAAAAATCATTTTACTCCAATCTTCAAAACATAGAGAATAAAAGGCTCAAACTTCAAGATCTTAACTGGCAGGAATCCAGGGAGATTTTCTTTTTAGCACAATGCCAGGCCAAAAAATCACCAGAGAAGACTCTCAACCTCGTGGACACAGCACCGCCTTCTGTCCATCAGGCCACCTTTCTCCCTCCTGGCAGAGAAAATGAGGGCTTTAGTTGAGGCCAAAACCAGCAAAGCCATTATTTCAGAAGTTGCCCCTAAAGGCACTGGGCCCCAATATCTGATCTCATCCTCGGAGGTTTAGGGTGAAGGGAGCTAGATAATATAAATGTTAAGGCCCCCCCAAAAAGGTGATATGAGGATGTAAGTTATATCAGGAAAGTGGTGCTGATATCGCTCTGGACAGAATCTAGGATACATTGGACCCTCTAGAGCACCATTGCGTCCGGACGTCTTCCAGTAATTCCAGCATCCAACCACATTGAAACTGCCCTTTATCAAACCAGTCAAAGAGGATATCTAAAAGGAGTGGGAAAACATGAAAATGCTACTGCACCTCATTTCATTGTAAGATCTTACGTTAATAATGAGGTCACATTCGTTTCCCCAAATTCTCGATCCTCTCCTTTGCAATGTATGGAGAAAACTGCAGTGGCTCCGGAAAACATTACCTTGAGGGACTTGGTAGACAAAAATACAGGCACTGACCTCATAACAATGTTCAACAGCTCGAAATTGGCTCTTGGGCCAGCAATACTAAAACAATGGGCCTCATTACGAGGTTGGAGGTAGCCATGGCGCTATTAGTGCCATGTCTGCCTCCGAACTCGTTCCGATTCCGCCTTGGTGAATGGAGCAATTACCGGTCCATTCCAAGGTTGGCGGGACTGGTAATTCCCCATTCACCAGGGACCTTCCCCATTCCCATTTGAGCCTGCATAGGGCTCAATGGGAATGGGGAAGGTGCTAATAACGGTACCGCAAATTGCAGTACCGTTATTAGTTTAGTTTCGTTTAGTTTATTCATTTGTATTGCGCACCACACCCCAGGGTATTAGGGTGCAGGATCAACAAGGGTATTTGCAGCTTGGTTACATGTTATAGTGCAGTACAGTAATTACAATGGTTTTATAGATACAATACAGTAAATACAATGTCTCAATCAAAAGTTTTTATTTCACAACAGCAAATAACAACAAAATATGGCATTAATCTTTAATTCATACTCCAAAATGCAATGGATAATAGATGGTTGAAGCAGTCATGCAAAAGGCAAAAGTTTACGGATTTACAAATATACATATTTACAAGGTGGATAGCGGTGAGGTGGGATGGATGGAGTTAGTGGTCATTGTTCTTTATCCAGTGTATCTAGTTGCGTCTAAAGTGTGTGTAGGTTTGGGGTGTCCTTAGAGAAGGTGGTAGGGAGTTCCAGTGTTGGGATGCTTTCACCTGGAAGCTGTTTCCACCCATGTTGGTGCGTTTGAATCTGGGAACTGCGAGAAGATTAGCGTTGGAGGTTCTGGTAGGTCTGTTGGGGGTGTGTTTACTTATTCTATCGACTAGGTAGCGGGGGCAGCGTTGTTGAGGCATTTGTGTGTTAGTGAGGCTACTTTGAGCAGGATTTTATCTGTTGTGTTGAGCCAGTTATGGGCTCTCCTAATGTTGGAGATATGTTCTCTGTAGGGGATGCTGAGCGCTGCTCTGAGAGCGTTATTTTGTAGCGTCTGTATTTTGCTAGTAACCTGTTTGCTAGCTCCTATGTAGAGGGCATTACAATAGTCCAGTTTTGATAATACAAGGGCTCTGGCTAGTGTAATGCAGCTCTGGGAGGATAAGAAGGGTTTGGCTGCTCTTATAAGCTTACATGTGTAGGCCGTGGAGGATGCCATAGAGCTAACCTTTTTGTGGAAGGAGAGGGAGGAGTCAATGTATATTCCTAGGGTTTTCACTTCCTTAGCTACTTTGATCGGGTTCCCATCTATAATGAAGCTGGTGTAGTTGTGGTCCAATTTGGTTATGTTTGCGGTGGAACCAAGTATAATGAGTTCAGTCTTGTCATCATTCAGGCATAGACTGTGAGTTGCCATCCATGCCTGGATGATGAGGTACACCCTGTTCACCAAGGCCAAATCATGGTTGTAATCTCCCGTCAACGGGATGAGGACCTGGGTATCATTGGCATAATTAGTGTAGGTGATACTCAGACCATCTAGATCATCAAACAGGGGCTTCGTGAAGACATTGTACAGTGTAGGGGAGACACATGAGCCCTGGGGGACTCTGCATGTGATGGGGATGGGTGGGCGGCAGCTGTGGTGGAGAAGACACGCATGGATCTGTTGTTGAGGAATGACTCGATCCAACCAATGGCTTCTTGGGAAAAGTGGGCAGCTGAATCCAGGTGATTGCATAACATTTTGTGATCAACTAGCTCAAATGCCGCAGAGAGGTCAAGGAGGAGCAATAAAGCCATTTTTATGTTGTCTCTAAGAGTGTCAATTTGAGCCTTCAGGTCGATGAGGGCTGTTTCTGTCCCGTGTTGGGGTCTAAAGCCTGATTGCCGGATACCAAGGAGATCGTTCAGTTCAAGGTATTTTTGAATTTGTTGGTAGGCTGTCTTGTCTAATATCTTGAGCAGGAAGGGGACGGTGGTAATAGAGCTGTAGTTGGCGGGAGTGGGGGGGTCCAGAGAAGGCTTTTTGAGAAGGGGAGGATCCAGGACTCTTTGAGGTTGCTGGGGACGGTACCTGAGGAGAAGGAGTCATTGATGAGTCTTGTGATGAATGGCGAGAGGTCTCTTGCTGCATCTTTAATAATTTGTGGGGGGCAAAGTTTGCCCTGACAGTTAGATGGTTTTAGGCTGAGAATGATTTTTTCCAATTCGAAAGTGGAGACTTTGGAGAAGCTCAAGCGGGTGGGGTTGGACAGAGGGTGTTGGGGCGTGGGGAGCGGGGTCGTGTTAGTGGGGTTGGTTGGTTTGGCTAAGGAGTCTCTCTTATTTTTGATTTTTGTTTGAAGGCTTGTGACTTTGTTGTTAAGGGCATTTTGGACACTGGTGCACCATTGTTTGTCCCTCACACAGGTGTCTGGGGTTAGCACAGGTGTTTCCAGTTCTTTAATGATCGTAAACAACTCTTTGGTGCTGAAGTTGGATTGGGCGATTCTCAGGTTGTACGACTCTTGTTTGGCAGCTATGATTTCTTTTTTGTAGTTGGACGTTATTTTATTGAGCACATTTTTGTTGGTCTGTGGGAGAGTGTCTCCAAGCTTGTTCCATTTTGCGTTTTTCTAATCTAAGGATTTTAAGGTGATTGGAGAACCAATGGTTGAGATGCTTTTTCGGTTTACATTTTCTTAGTTTTAAAGGTGCAATGGAGCCTAGGGCAGTGCGCATAGTTTTGTTATAGCTTTCTACAAGGTCGTGGCGGTTGGAAGAAGCAGGGAGTTGGTAAAGAGTAGCTCCAGAGTCCCTTTACGGGTCCCTTTCTTAACTCCTGGAAAAACCAGGCATTAAGGGAGTACCCGCATAGGGAACTCGTAGTAGGGTGGTAAGGGATGACCGGCACCAGTGCCCTTACCGGTGCCGGTAATCCCTTACCACCCACCTCGTAATGAGGCCCAATGTCTTTCAAATGCTGTTAATATATGTCCAATACTATCTAACATGGTGAGTGAGGACAAGGACACTTTGGTGAAGCTGCACATTATGACATGGTAGGTGGGACATCAAGTGACATTATAGAAGGAAGATAAAAACCGGATATATGTACAGACATGCACAGCCCATACACGTCGTTGTAGGCAAACTGAACAACCAATAATGCAGATTAAATGTTGGGTAGATTTAAGGGTTTCTACTCATCCATCCGAAAAGTTCCAGTACAAACATTTGATAACTACAGTGAAAGCTGATGCCCAGACAGTTTGAAGTGTAGCTGTTCCCACAACAATATTACATTTGCTGTTTACAGACAGACCATATAACAAACAAGTTGTGACTGCTTTCAACGGCTTCGTGGGACAACATTAAAATGTTTTACTGAATTTCATCAAGTTGCTAGAAGGATCTGAGGTTTTCTTCGTTTTTGAACACCAATAGTTTATGTTTTGGAAGGAGACATGAACTCCAGGGTGATGTTCAGAATCGTTAATCTATGTCTTCAAACCTTCACTAAGATGTCCTCGATGCTAAGACATTACCTACCTGTGCTAAACATTTCGGATCAGAATCTGACGGTTATGAGGGCCTTCAAGAAAAACATGCCTTTGGACAATTCAAAGAACGTGAGAAATGCCAGTATTTGTTGTAAATTGTGGGTGTTTTGCTAAAGCAAGGAAGAGTTTAGGTAGCATTGCCATTGATGGACAAGATGACAGAGGGGGATAGATTCTTACTCAGCGTCATGTGCCTGAGCTCTGAAGTTTTCAATTTTTAATATTTTAAAAATATGATTTTATTTCTCACAAGACGAACCTGCTTAGACTTCTACAAATAACTTGAGGGCTTTATTCCCCCTGCAGTCATGTTCTGAGTCAATGCTTCTTGGCCACACCTTTTTTCCTGTGTTCTTCCATGTATGTCAATATATTTTAGCAGTGTTTTTCGATGTTTTCATTATTATGAAGATAGAGTAAACCATCCGCCTTAAATCTAACGTTTAGAAATTTCTCATTAGTGAACAATAGATACTTGATCATAATACATGTGGTCATTTTTTCTAATGCTCTACTATAACACAAAACCTTGAAGCATTACATATATTGTCATTGTCAAGGCATATGTATGTACATGTAATGGAGTAAACACACTTAGTACAGAAGACATTGCTTGGCATGATCTGGTCATACACAACTTATTTTATATGATATTGTTCAAGCACTAGGTCTTCTTGTTTCATAAATCTTTCATTTGCCGTCTATATTTTAGAGTGGCAGTCGCTACCCTATAGCTAAAGTGAGTTCAACTCCAATAGGAAACCCAAAAAATGAATTGCTAATAACCTTTGACACGTGCAACAGATCTGGTTGAAACTGTGAAGATAACTAGGTATGCCCGGACCTCTATCCCCCTAACCCCCACCGGCTGCAATTTTTAAGAAAACAAAAAAAACAAAAAAAGTTTCAACCTAGTCCCCATTCATTTTTCCATAGACAAAAAAGGGTCAATCTTTGCCCGACCACACAGCCCAAACCTCTGGACGGATTTGGACCCGATGCGAAACAACTTGGGCATGAAGCATTGACTTAAGTCCATTTTGTGGTTTGGGGTTATTCTGTCCAGTAGTTGTTTTTAATATTTAATGGATAAGGGGCTGCCCCCTTCTTCAAAATAACTAATGAGATCTCAGGTAAATTACCAATCACCTAGAAACCGGGTGTTTATAAAGGAAACAGCGGGCATCTTTTTTTTCTCAATGCAAGATGCAAGATGCTATAGCTGAGGATATCAGAAAATCAAACACAGAAAAAAGACATCTGTAGTTAAAATCCATGCAAATGCCATAAGGCTAGAGGTGGGGGAAACATGAAGACACTAAATGAAATTTGGGAGTTGGAGGGGGTCTAGGTATAGAGTTTGCAACACAAAGCTTTTCTGTAACGTCGACTACAGCCGCGAATAGCTGAAATCTCAAAGCAAACTGCGTCACAGATACACTCTGTGCTGTGGGGGAATGAGAAGCGGCAGGGGAGGTGAGGAAGCCATCTGGGGAGTAGGGGGTACAGGCACAGATGAGGCGGGCACTTGGTGTGGGTCCAGGGGGGGCAAACAAGCATTCATTTTCTCTGCTATAAAAATACACATAGCCACGCTATCTGTAGTCCATACACTGGAAATAGGCATTCTGCGACTTCCAGGACCGACCGTGCTTAGCTTCGAAGCAAGGAAGGTACCAGCTCCCCCAGGCCATGTTGCCTAAAAAATGAGCACAAGTTACAAGACCACTAGAACACTTAGAGCAACATGGCCTGAGGTGACTGATATGTTCCTTGCTTTGAAGCTAAGCAGGGTCAGTCCTGAAAGTCCCGGGTGCCTATTTCCAGTGTACGGACTGCAGATAGCCATGTCTATGTGTAGTTCTATAGCAGAGAAAATAAATGCTCCCCCCCCCCTCCCAGGCCCTTTCCTCGCTTTAATGCTAGGCAGGGTTGGTCTAGGTTACTGCACAGGTGGGAGACAGTACAAAGTCCTTGATGCTGTGTATTTTCATAGTTTTAAATATTTCATAACACACTAAGAAAACACACAACATCTGCCTTCTTTATTTAAAACTGTGTTACTGTCATTTTTTTAAGGTATTGCATTCTAAAGTTCAAGCTGTCAAGAGGCCCACATGAGAGAATTGCAAATTCAGCTTTCACGTGCGTGACAAACTAGAATAACCTTTTGTTTTATATATATATATATATATATATATATATATATATATATATATATATATATATATATTTATATACTAGCAGTTGTACCTCTGCTGCGCACAGTAATTGTGACTAAAAAATAAAATGATTAGACAAAGGTATATTGATATTTTGATATTTAAAACTTGGTATATTGTCTAGACCATGGAACCTACCCACATGCCAAATGTCAGGTTTGTAGCATGTTGGAAGTAATCTGAACATTTCAAACAGACACACACACATATCCACAAATGTTCCATATATATATATCTTGTTCGTTGGTTGGTTCATGCTTTATTTCGACAAACGTGTCATAAAAGGAGAGCTTACAAAACATATATATGCCCCAATATGTTTTAAAGATCTTCTATGTTCCCAGTGGTCACTGAGAGCTCTGAAAGACCATTTGTCTGCCATTTGTTGAATTACATTATGGTATTTGTAGTCTCAGAGTCAAGATGGGGGGAATAATGACACAATTGTACACTTTTTTCCTAGCATAGTTCTATAAGGATTTATTTATCTGAATGACACTATGGTATGCATACTTTTCAAGTTAACTTTATATAGTAGAGTATTGTTGAAAGCCAGACATGAGGGTGAGGAGGGGAAATGATGAGAGAGCAAGTAAGTCATGAGCATTTGCCCAGGATGTGGCAAGATAAGTTGCAATCCTGGACCCTGATGCAGTTATTTTCCCCTTATTGTGGCTGCTTTTCAGGGCACCAGTAACAAACACATGTGGGAGGACAGCTCACATTTATTTCAGAGGGCGGACACAACCCCTTATTTTTTTTTTGAGGTTGTCAAGCTTGCTCAAGCATTTGACTACCAGGACTTTACTCAGGTTGTCATGTTCCTAGTTCATACGCTTACCCACAAGACTAGAAGCATGTGTTTCGTATTTGGATTTTGTTTTCAAGGGAATATTTCACTACAGATTGCTGGGTTTAAAAGGTGAGTATTGTTCATACTTTGCCAGCATATTTATTATAACATTTCCTTTCTTAGGTTATTTTTCTGGTGTTCATGACTTTTTTAAAAAGTCCAATGCTATTTTGTCTTGCACACTTTCTTCTAAGGTGAAGGTCTATTGAAATACATTTTTCTATTTTACTTTAAGACATGTGTTCACTTACTGTGGTATATTCATATGTGCCAGCTTTTGATGAGCATATGTTATTCTAGCAGCCGGACATTTTTTTCCCTTTTCCTTGCAGCTTTAATGTGGTTAGTGGGGGTTGTGTGATGTATCACAACTGTCACCAAGAAACCGGCCATAAAACAAAGGGCTTGTAGCACTCTGCTTAACCAGCGTGCGTGATCCTTGGCAAATCATTTAATCTCACTGCAATTTGTCTAAAGAAATTGTGAAATTGTGAGTTTGCAACCCCTGCCATCTTTTATATATAACAATACTACTGTCAAAACAAGGTCAAAATCAGTCTGTGATTCTATGGAATAATAAAACCCTTGAAATTCAAGGAAAAAGCTTTAGTTGCAGGGACATTCAAGTGAGAATGTAATGCAACAAACCCCCTGAAATTCTGCTTAAGTCCCCTTAACTTCACTCCCCCTGCTGAGCAGCCTGTGACCAAAATGAAGACATCACGTATGACATCCCTGATGACATCACTGATGTCATCATTAATTATATCATCATGTACATCAGTGATGACATCACTGTTTACATGATATATAACATCGCTGATTATATACAGTGGGCACGGCCGAAGACTGGGACCACTGCCTGTGGTTGAAGGCCATGGCTAGTGGCTCATGAGTGTTGTAAAATATACAGTGGTCAGGGTCAGGGTCGAAGGCTATGGGCACTGGACATGGCTGAATGCCATGGTTAGGGGTCTGTTAGTGTTGGAAAATAAACAGTGAGCACAGCTGAGGGTCGTGGACACTAGACACGGCTGAAGTCCATGAATACTGCTTGTTAAAGTGTTTTAATATACAGGGGGGAATGACAGAAGGGTGTTGCCACTGGACATGGAGGAAGTGCCCCCTTAATGTGGTAAAATATACATTGGGCATGGCCCCTTAATGTGTTAAACTATACAGTAGTCAACGCCAACTGCAGTTGGCACTGACCATAGCCGGTTAGTGTTGTAATCTAATCAGAGACTCCATCAGTGATGCCATAGATGATGGAATTAGTGATGTCACCAGCAATGTCATCAGTGATGTCATCTGTGATTACATGAATGTGGTCAAAGGCTGTACAACAGGAGGCAGGAAGTTAAGGTGAAGTTAAGCTGAATTTCAGGGGGTTTGTTGTGTTAAGTTCTCACCTTAACGTCCCTGCCACTAAACTTTTTTCCTTGAATCTAAACATAGAAACAGCAGTCTGCCTGTCCTAGATCCAAAACTCTTGAATTCCCTGACACTTGATAAAACAATACCGTTTCTAGCATTCATAGCATTAACAACCTTTCACAGATTTGTAATGTTTGTTAGATGTGTTGCTCAGGTAACTCATGCCTGCAAGCCTTTATCCACTGAAACATGGCTCTAAAGTGTGTCTACTCCCTTCCTTGGCCTGCTCCCATGCGGCTCTTCACCTTCCCCACTCTGGGTTTTTAGTTGCAGTTATAGTTCTGTGGATGCTGGTTCATCTCTGAGAGTTGCAACTGCTTGGAGTATTGTTGGCAGAGTATTACTGGGAAAGTAATTGCACTTTCAGTTAATCACTGTTTTGTGGGCTCTCTGGATACAGTGTTATTCAACCAACAGCCTGCTTAATAACAAAGTAAAGCAAGCTTTGCTAAGCCAACAGTGGTGTCTTTTCTATATTGAGACACGTTCCCCATATTCATATATTTTTAAGTTGCAACTTTTATATATTGCAATTTTCTACAAAGCTTCCCAATACAATTGCAAAAATCCTACAACTGGCCTTTACCCTTTTTTCACAAAACAATTAACAATAACATGTCACAACAAGTCTTTACTTTTTCTGGACAAAAGGCTACAAATGAGGCCCGCTATGCACTTTAATGCAGAACTGTGTGCTACAGTGCTGTTTTTGCGAAGATATTAAGTGAATTAAGTCACACTTGGTTATTAAGTTTTAATTACACCAGAATGTGTTTATGAGTTGCAGTTAACCTATTGCCCGTCAGACAGATGATGTTGTAGGCATAAATGGGTGTTCTAAATCACATTGATGAGACATTAATTTAGATAAGGCATATCTGAACGGTTGCAATTAACCTATCATCTCCCATGCTTCCGGTTTTGTAGACTGTTGTTGTTTTAAATCATCTTAATCTGATTGGAATTTTAATAACACAGGCAATTTGTCACTGGTCATGGTAGTGGTGTAAACAGAATGTAGGTCTCCGCAAGTGATAAAAAAATGTCAAGCCTACATACACTTTCATAAGAGGTGTTTAGCGAAAACAAAACAAAATGAATATCTCTTCTCCTACGCTTAAGATGTTTCTGTAGTACATATTGAAGAACTTGTGGTATCTTGTTTAATCTCCGGATATAGCATTTACTATTGGCAGGCCATAGTCGCACATTAATATATGTCACGTGCTGTAAAAGTTGGGGGAATTTATGTTCCCTTGCATACTGTCTCTTGCCTAGTTTTCAAATGCACACCGGATATGTAAGGGGTAGGACAGATGCGTGTTTGGGTGTGGCCATGTCTGTTCATGTATGTGATAGGCAGTGCTTCAAGAAGGAAACGAAATTGAGGGGCGCGCTCTGGAAAGGGGGTGTGGCCAAATTGTGCTGGGTGTTTCCTAAAGGAAGGACATACCACTTAGGTAAGTGCTGCCTGCCCCAAGCAAACAATACATCTTGAGACCCTGCAAACATGTACCCAGCAGGGTTTAAGTTGGTCGTGTTTGCATTCAGTCTGCATACCATAAATAAAACTAATTCTGGTTTAGTTTCCAAATAAACTCCTGCCGGAACATATATCCCTTCCTTACTTGCAAGATAATTTATTTAACTACTGATTAAATCACCTTTATTCTGTAATTAAATGACCTAGGCACAGTGTGCTTAATCGCTGTTAAGTGCTCATTTAGGATTCTGGCTCCCCTGCTATCTGCCTGTCCCGTGATAATATGTTTCTATTAGCCTCCTGCAAGAAAGGGTTGATAGTATGTACATATTCCCAAGGGAGACACCAGTCCTCTCAAACTAAAGGCTGTAGCTCTTTCAATGTGCTTTTGCTGGCCAAAGACAGACCTCACAATGTTTACTTAACCCCGACATCTGCAGCTGGCCCTGAACACCTACCTGTGAGAAGGGGGTGGAGAGCAAATAGCACCAATGCAAACTATTTCCTGCTTTGCATAAAATCAAAGAGCATTTTGGGAACATTAGAACAAACACACAATGTTATATATCACATATATTTGACAGTGAATCAAGCTACCAACCATTCTCAGCGGATCATGCACACTGACTTTTTTTCGGCTTACTTCATTTATGATTAGACTCTGCCAGTAAAGTAATGGCAAATGACGAGTTGTATATAGAAATGTAGAGATTGTTATATGGTAGTCAGGTCCTGGGATTGCGGCTTTAGCAGCGAGACGCCTTCCCTGTGTGTATTCTGGGCGTTCTACCCCACCTGGCCCCCGCCCACTTAAAGCCCTGGAGACCGTGAGGTCAATAGTGTGCCTTTTGCTGCTTATATGTGCAGTATCACTGCCTCATTATGCGTCAGGGCCTGCTAGGGTGTGCAGCAAGCTCTGCCAGCACACGTCCTTACTCTAGTCTGGCTCCTTAATACGTGATAAGCAGAACCCACGGTGCTGCCATCCACGAAATGTGAGCCGCAGGATCTACATGAACTGTTTCGCCTCCCCGGACCTTTTCTGTCTGATTATGTGCGGTTTATCGTCCGAGCACCCACAGCCCTCCAGGCGTCACAGGCATGCATCCGAAAGCCAGGGTGTCTCTCAGGATTCCAAGGTGAGCCTTCCTGTCAGCCACCCACCCACATGGTATTCTGTGCTGCATGCCATGAATTTGTGGGCCACTGTGGTAGGAAACACGATTGCGTCATCGTCAATGACCAGAGTCAGCGCACACATCTGACTATGATGCACATCCAAGACACTTCAATGAATAGGTAAGTATGTGCTGGGGAGAGATGCTTGATAAAATGTCATCTCTGTGAGGTGTCTCGGCCTGACATTCCCCCTGTGTTTGAATATTTGCTACTACCACCAAGAGTTAAAAGCTCTCCGTCTCAGGAGCAAGGCTTCTACTTTTGTTTTGCTTTCATGATCTCAAAGTGTATTTTAGTCTCCACTCAGTGTATTCGATTGCTTAACGTCTAAGCTCTAATTTTATCATGACTATTCTCCCTTGCCAAATTATCGCAGTGTAGGCGCCACACTGAAAGAGCCCTTACGGATGAAGTCAATTCAACAAATTGCTAACGAGATATTTAAGATGGCGACTAACTAAAATGAGCCCTACTTAAAGTCAGGAGGCAAGAATCCTGTCTAAGAACGCAGTCTGCCTTGAACTTGATCATAGTTCTCCTTATATACCGCACCCTTGCCACCTTCACCGCCGTTACATGCACATGACCTCTGCTCATTTTCCACTAATTATTGCTCTCTCTCATGATCATTGCCAATCATTTCATCCTGCTGTTTGACAATACATCTGACCCTCTATGTTGCCCTTCTAGTCATTGGCAGTCTTTGCCAAAGCTTATGACAGCAAACCCCACACTGCAAATCACTCACTAATCGAGCCATCCGTCAGATCCAGGTTCGGACTGGCCTATAGGGCAATAGGCCCATTGCCGAACCAAAAACCCAAAATGCTGGTGTGGCATCACATTTTATCAAAAAAAACTCCCCTTTAGGTACTATTCAAACAGTGTCACAAAAGGAATGAATAGCCATTTGCAACTGTGGGCCACTTTTTCATTGGTTCCCGAGACAATGTTATGGCCCTGGCCAGATCTAATATCTCACAGCATGAAACCCTTGTAAAATGTTACACTAGTCTGGGTGCATTCTGCTTTGCTGAGATCCAATCCCTGTGATAGCCAAATTCATCCATTCACTTTAATAATTCCTATACTGCTCAGCGCTGTATCAATCTCACTTCATCACATTGCAATCATAAACTCGCAACACACAACTAATGGGCCGACTCTCAGCTCTTGATAAAAAGAGTGTGGAAATATGACATTCTCTCCTCCATTTTCCAGCACCACCATTCTGAAGTGGCCGGAAGTATTGGAGGGGCGATGTCGAGCTTTCCAGCAGAAAAAGCTGCTTAAAAAACTTGTGGCGGAAACATGTGCTCCTGTGCCATTGCGAGCATTTCTTAAAAGACTGAACTTTTTTGATTTAAGAAAGTTTTCTTAAACTTTCATTAAACTAGAAACGTGGTGAAATGCCAAATGTTTGAAGGGAACAATTGTGCAGTATAGTTTAATGGCACAAAGGTGCCATATTGTAACTCCTTTTTTTGTCTGTTAAACCAGTGCTGCTGGGAGGAGAATCTCCTCCATGTGGCTGCCGGGCATTCCTGATGGTTGCTAGGGCTGTTGTCAAGCTTTAAATAAGGCACATGCAAAAGCTGAGGCTTTCATGTACTTGCACCACATTCTTTCTTTGACAGAATACGGTTCATGACACACTTGAAGACATTGTTAATGTGAAAATATGTGACTATATTCAAGAGTGTATTTAATTATTGTAAATGCTGTTCAGATTTGTCAGGTGACCTATGACTTGCACTTCCAGCGTCCAGGTGTCCCCATTGTTCTTACCCTCCTGATCTTTGTTGTTTTCAATTATTCCATATGTTTTAGAAGTTGTGACTCAAAGTTTCAGCAGGCAAGGTTTTCCTCTTGTTTTGTTTACTCAAAATGCTTTAGGATTTCTGACTCCCATTTCCACAAAGCAATGCTTGTCTTTATCCTGACTTGCACAATAGTCTGTTGGATAGGGGCCTGCAACCTTCGGCTCGCCACATGTTCTCACTACAAATTCCATGATCCCTCACCATTGACTATGATGGCTAGAGTCAATGTGAGTTGCAGCCCAAAACACCTAAAGGGTCAAAGTTTGCATATCTGTGCTTTAGAAGTAATTACTTCGAGTTCTAATAGGTAATGTTTTGCTTCATCTTTAATTTCTCAGGGTGGCCTAGGAGGTATGCCTCCAAGTTCCAGCATGCAGATTGTTTCTCTGTACCTTCACTTTCTTACAACACCCTGTGAACTCCCAATCCAACTTACAGCATTTCTTTGTAATGTCACCTTCTTAATGCATTTAAAGAAGTGGACATTTCAGATGCAGTATATTTCCCAGTGTCCATGGGTGGCTCAGTCCGGGTTTGGCCCCCGACTCTTCTTCTCCATCACGGGGTCTTCAGCATGAATCCTCTCTCCGGCCTCTGGTGTCCACCTGTTTAGTCTGTCTTCCGTTGTGGTTCTGGGTGTTGGCTCCTCCTTGTCCCCGGGTCTGCTTTCCTGTGTTTATCCACTCATCAGGACTCGCTGGTGGCTTTGCTTGGCCACCGTGTCTGGTGTCTCTCTTTGGCTACACGTTCTTGCATCCTCTTCACATAGAGTTGGACTGCTATGCTCTGGCAATGCTCGTGCTACTGCTGGGTGGCCACATGTCCAACATCCTCTGAATCACACCACCACCGCTTACGATGACCCTGCCCTCTCTTCTTCTCCGGACCTTTCTTGCGGCCTCAAGGCCAGAGGCTGGCAAGATGATTCTGGGAATAGTAAACAAACTTTTGTTTCATTGATGTCCTTGTTCTTGTGGTTACCGCTTTATAACACTGGCACAATACCATGCTTAGCGGAGGGGACATACTATACCCAAAGACATTGAAGGAAGTCCCATTACACAATCTTTGATCAACAGCGCCCTACCCACCCTGTATGACAATAGAGGAAGGGGTGAGCCAAATGTAAAAACGCCTACATAAAGTGTCAAATTGATGAAATAGCAAACAGTGAAGCCTCCATTTGACATGACTTGAGTGCCGTCAAGATATGCCAGGGGCAGGCACAGCAGAGCCAACAGTGCACAGGGACTACCTTCATTTGGTAGCCCAGTCTCACATGACCGCTTACTTTACACATGACTAGGTAAAATGCATCTAAATATTATGTTGATCACTAGATGTGGTGAATCTCTTTGTTAATTACTGATGTTAGAATGAGACAACAGAAAATTCAGCATGATGTGTAGTTCTAAAATAGTATTTATTTATTCTTTTTAGTTCAATTCTTGGCTCTTGAAGAAGAGATTATATTCTCGAAACGCATCAGCCATTTTAATTCTTTATTTATTCACACAATCTGTTGTTCCTTTGTGTTTGTTTTCTGCATCTAAGAAACATATGTAAAAACAGTATTTGTTAAAGAACATAAATAACTGCTTTTTTATTGAATGAATATCTGGAATTTTGTTTCTATAATGCATATTCATTGAATAGCACTAAATTTACTTGAATTATTGTTGAACCGTCTGATGACGGATTAGTAACAGTGTGCAGGGGACAGGAGGGCTCCGTATTTTTGGATCCTCTTTTTTCTTTACATAGTTGTATCAGTAGACCTGTGCCAGATCTACTTGTCCTCCCCCACACCTTGAAATCTTTAAAAACCTCCAAGAATTACCTGTAACCCTAAATTAAGCCCTTTGGAGTGCATCCACATACTTCACTTTTTGCTCACATGACAGCTTACTGCCATGTTTTACCAATTAAAGCCTTGCATTCGAAGTATGGTCATGATGTGCTAAAAACAGCAACAGTAAACATATCCAGGTACTGCCATAATATGCTAATCCGGGCCTCCTAAACCAAGGTAGGGCCACCATCTGCCACGTTAAGCCTCATATCCCAGGTTAAGCCATCATATATGAAGTATAACCTCATAGAACCATCTAATGCAGATACACACTGATTTGCCAACTATAGTCATCATATGTAAGGTACAGCCCCACACCTCTAGGAGAAGCTATCTTATGCCAAGTCATAACAAAAATGATTGATGTGACACCAACATCTGTTACATGGAGCAACACAACATATGTTCTTCCTAGAGTGTACCCAATTTGTGCTTGTTACATTGAATCACGCCTCTGCTGTATTTTGCCACACTTGCATTTCGCTTTCCAGAGTGTTCCCAATTTGTACTTGTTACGTTGTACTTAGCCACTATTATATTTGGTCACACTTGCATTTCGCTTCCCAGAGTATTCCAATTGTAGGTTTGTCACTGTGAATCTCGCCACAGTTGTTTTTTCCCGCTCTGGCATTTTGCCTCCCCAGTGTTTCCAATCTGGGTTTGCTACTTTGAATCTCAACGCTGCCACACTTCCAACACCACTGGCCCCAAGATCTACACCCTATAGAGTACAACTGAGGCCCATGCAAAATTCAGTCCAGCTGTTCACAATGCTTGACCCTTTGACAACTTGACACAGTACCCATCCACACGTCTTTGCAATATGAGCTTCAGTTAGAGATCTAGCCTTTCTCTAGCTATTTTTTATCTGGCTATAAATGCACACACACATTTGACCACTTCTTTCATTATGTTCAATACAGACTATGGTCTTCATCCTCACAGCACTTTGAGCAATGGCAGCAGGCACTATACAAATACTACCTAACATAACATAATATTAGGTAGAAATACATTGCTTTTTAACTTTATAAATTGGGCTTGTGGCCAATGGCACTGTTTCTGGCCAGGGGTTGCAGAGAGGTGTAGCAGATTCTACTCCTGGCTAATCCGAATTGTCATCCATTACCTACACTCATAAACCACCACAGACACACCTTGATTGCTCCCCTTAATATACTTAAGAGAGAGTATTTCAAAATCACTAATCTAAAAGCAAAGCACTACCGAAAAAATATCTATTAAGTTCAAGAACTATTCTCTTAGACTGTGCTTCAATGTTTTTGGGGACATTTTTGTAATATCTGTGGCTTTGCCAATCCTACAAAATGAAACAGAGTGGAAATTAACAGTGAGTGAGCTTGGGGACAGTTTCAGGGCGGCCCCCACGTAGGCTACTTGAGAAGCTTGTAGAGGACGGGTGTGATAGCCAGAAGTTCTCAATATGCAGGGTGCCACTGAATGGGAAAGTTGTTGATCTGGAGGAAAAACTATGACACCCCCCCCCCTTTTTGTAGATGACCCCCGTAGGTATCGTAAAGTCGAGTAGGTATCTGGAAAACGTTACCAAAAGGCAAGGTGCCCAAAGGAAATTCGGCATTGCATGCAACACAAGTGACTTTGCCACAGCGGTCAAACAAATGGGATCCTGCATGTGGGAAAGACCATCAGATGGCCAGACCTACTCATATGATCTGCACAGAGACTAAAGGATACAGAATCAGGTTGTCCTGTTTAACAGAGGCCCACCCTTAAACCCCTAAATGCATGCAACCATCAAAAGCACATTCTTCAACCCCAGCTATCTGTAAGGAGTTTTCCACTACTATCCCACACTACACCTACCTCATATGAGGCAGTTTGTAAACTGGGAAATTGCAATGCCATCCAAATGGGGCAACTAAAAAAGACGCTTTCCAAACTCTGAGGAGTTCCAAACCTAGCTTGCTATGTCATAATCAGCCTTGGAGGCCATAAGCAACTTACACTTGTCTTGAATACTCTTCAATTACTCCACAGAAACTGACAAATGTGGCATAAGGCTATGCCATAGGTTTCCACTCCACGGTTTTCCAGCCTTAGCAACCTGCGATTGACTTCATAGAACATATTTGTCCTGATGGTCATGCAAGGAACCTAACGAGGCAGGGATTCCAGAGCGATGGGGAGTGACGGTTGAAGCAGGATCGAGAGAGGAGCAGCAAAGGAGTCAGTGGGCCTCTCTACAGAAATACTTAGTTCTGATACTAAATAACTTTATTCCACACTTCACGACTCCATGTTATGAGAGCACATACTACAGTTTGGTGACGAGGATGGGATTCAAACCCACGCGTGCAAAATCAATAGACAGTAGATAAATGGGAGATCGAGTATCTAGGGCATGTCATCACCGTAGACATCTGGCGGAGGCAATTGAAGGGATGCCAAGTCCCAAGTTTCGTGAGGAGGCGTGGACATTTCTAGGAACGGCTGAGATTTATTCCAAGTTTATTCATAGCTTTGCTAGGCATAACGTGTGCATGAGCAAACTGATCCAAATTAAATGTACGTTTGTTTGGGATGAAACCTGCGAAGAAGAGTTCAAATTTATTAAGAAGACTTTGACAAGTGCACCTGCAGTAAAGTTTTTTAGAGGAAACAGGAAAACAATCATCACTTACAGACAGCAGCAACGTGGGCTGAGGGGCACTGATGACCCACAAGGAAGGTGGTAAAGAATATCTGATTGCATTTGCCTTCAGGGTGTTGAAGTGAGCTGAGCGATATTATGCCACGATTGAGAAGGAGGTGCTGGCAATCAAGAGGGCAGGTGAGAAAGTCATACATTTCATCTCGGGCACAGACTTTGAATTCCACGTAGCTCATAAACCTTTGGTGGAAATAATAAGTTCAAAGGGATTGAATAA
This sequence comes from Ambystoma mexicanum, assembly GCF_040938575.1. NCBI lineage: Eukaryota > Metazoa > Chordata > Amphibia > Caudata > Ambystomatidae > Ambystoma > Ambystoma mexicanum. The sequence goes on from NC_090924.1 coordinate 95,284,161, forward strand.
GGTGTCTGCTCACAACAGGAGATGGGTGTCCCAACGACAAGAGTATTATTGTGTGGTTAAATACATACCTGGCGTAAAAGAGTATATGGTGGACGGTATATCATGGATGATGACGACAATGGAACAAGGTGATCAAGAGACATATCAAGAAGTAGTCCTTGAGATATCGGGGTTACCCGTGCGGCAAGATATCATGGGTTTATCATCTTTCTGGGAAGTAAGAAGAGATTTGGGTGCGCAAGGAGGCATGATAAGACACAGTGACAAGATAGTGCCTCTGGAAGGAGTATGAGAAAGTCTTATAGAACTTGGACATGAAGCTCACCAAGGAATTGTTAAAACAAAACAGAGGATGAGAAATGACTACTGGTGGCCAGGATGCCACCTGCAGATGGAAAGGATTTTCAGAAATTGTATCCTTTGCAACCATAGTGGCAAAGTGTGTGTGATCACGGATATCCCAGAAAGACATATGACACGTTGGGAATGGATGTGCTGGGTCCAGTGTGGAGTGATGAGTGCAGTCTTTTTGCCTGGTAGTCATAGATTTCCTTACTAGATGGGTTGAGGTTCTAATCAAAATCCCAATGTGACAACAAAAAGTGTCCTTGAGTTTTTGGAGATTTGTACACTTGAGGGGTATCCCAGTGTGATAGGGACAGGGACATACAATGGATCACAGTTCAGGTCAAGCGAGATGGAGGAGTATTGCCAGAAAAAATACCAGTGAACACAGGAAGAGTGCCATATATCATCCCCAGACCAATGGGGTGGTGGAGCATTTTAAAAAGGTGTTGAAGGAAGCAATCAGTTGGGCCGGGGCAATGGCAGATATTGAAAGGGTGCAGTGAAAGATGTCATTATTGGTCAGAGGTTCAACCCTCATTTCACCACAAATTTCAGTCCATTAAAATTTAGCAGCCTTCTGGCTGCTGTGCAGAAGTCTTGGTGGTTACGTGAAGAACCAGACGAGGCAGGGATTCCAGAGCAATCGGGAGTGACGGTTGAAGCAGGATCGAGAGAGGGGCAGCAAAGGAGTCAGCGGTGCTCTCTGCGTATATACTTAGTTCTGATAATAAATAACGTTATTCCTCACTTCGCGGCTCTGCGTTATGAGAGCACACACTGCAGTTTTGGCGACCTGGCAAGTGCAACTCTAAAAAGTTCAAAACCTTCCAAAGATAGAGGTACATTGCCTTCCATGTGACCTGGTGTGGGTGCTTTTTGATGGAGAAGCAGTAATCAGAGGAGCTGGGAGTCAGAGCTCTGGGAAAAAGTACTTATGATGCATAAGGAAGATTATTTTGTGAGTGCAATCCCTCCTATGAAGGCTGTGAAGAATTTCTTTTTATAGTCCTTGATCTCAGCACCAAATTCCACCGCAAATTATGATTGCATGCTAAACTAGAGATTGTTTTCAAAACAAAACATTGGGGGAGTGTCCCAAACACAGCAGTGGGGCGGGACACCAATATATCAATAACAATAAGGTCCGAACTGCTGGTTAAATGATTCAACAGAATGTTTTTCAAAATAATGATTCAGATATGCAGTGTATCAAATGGTGATATCACTACAGAAAACAAATTTGGAGGCGTTCTCAGACTTTGAAAGCAATCAAGACAATATTGAAAAAGTAGAAAGGGTAAAAAAGGAAAACATTTATTTTGATAATTGTGTTACGAAAGTCCAAATTGGACCAAAGGATCAGTAAAAAAATACATATGAAATCAGTGAAAACATTGTGACACTTATTAGACAGTCTAGAATTGGAAAATAATCCGAAAAAGTATTTAAACAGAAAAATGTTTACAAAAATTAAACATTAACAAGAAAAACAAAATAGATTGTTTTTGATTTAAGAAACAATATATATCTCCACAATTGCACAACTGCAGACCTGTATTAAGTTACAATTTGAATTGTGGAGATATATATTGTTTCTTAATTCAGAACTTTATTGAGAATAGCTGATGGAGCCAAGCTGATTGCAATTGATTTTGAAAGTCCCAGTATTTCTGCTGTTTGAGAGACGGTATCACTTTGGATGACCTGCTTTCAACCTTGATTCTCTGTGTAATTTTTGTGATCTAAACACTATGCGGCTTAGAGGATTAACTTGATTACAGCAGATGACCTCGTTCTTTAAATTAGGACTCGAGATTCCTACAGACCTGTCTTTTCCTGAAAGGTGACGGAAATGGAACACTACCTATTTTGTGCGCTTGTCAAATGGCCAAATTGAGATGATTTCTCTTTTCAAGGTGTTACCCACAAGGCTCCTGATATTCCCTATCAATAATGGACCCTGTAATTGTTTCTATGCCCCTGTCATTGCTCCCCAATCAGTACTACCATCCCCTATTCACACTGTTAGTTTAGCACGAATAATGTTTCCCATGCCCAGTACTAAATGGTTTTGCACTTACTGCTTTTCTGTTGTTATCACTTATTGTAAAATTTGGTATGGCCTTGCTCCCTTAAACTTCACCGTTGCACCTGTCTGATTTGAATATTATTTGTTCTGTACCCTTTACCTTTCCTTCGGTGGTGCCATGATGCAATTTGCTCAAGATTGGAAACATACAAATCATTAATGGGAGATTTTGTGGAGTGAAACGTAGCCCGGAGTTGTTTCTTCCCAGTGTTACGCATATTGGCCCTTTCAGCCATGGTGGTGGAAGTATCAATATTTCAGGTCACTTTCAAAGGAGATCTCCTAGGGTGTGTGTTTAACGGAATGGAAAGAGGATGTGAGGGGGAGAATATAGGCGGGGAGATAGGGATGAGACACTTGTGTTAAGTAGAGCAGAGGAATTGACCCTCAGCGAGGAAGTGTCTTTCGATGGTGGATGGTGCCGGGGAAATTGGAGAGGCAAGAGGGTTTAGGGGTGAATAAAGGGAATGAGAAGAAGATGTTGGTGTGTGTGGTATGCTCAGTATTGTAATAAGTCGCTTAGCATGGAATGGTAGGATGGAATGGTGAGAGTGTGAAATGTAGAAGGTGGAGGGTAGGAGTATTCTGTAGGAGGCAGATAGAAAGGAGATGAGAGAGAGAGGGAAGCATTGTTGTTGTGCGGCCAGTTATTGCTTTTTCTAATCATAAAATAAAGTGTGTTCACATCTATATACCTGGTGTATATGTTTTCCAGGATGATATTTTAGTGTGTGGATTAGGCATGGAAGAACAAGACCAAAAATTGTGTATGGTACTGAAAGGACTAGTGGAAACAGGATTAACAGTAATATACACTAAGTGTAGGTTTGGGAGTGGCAAAGTAGATTACCTAGGACGCACTGTATCTAAAGGTGGTAATAAACCCAAATCTAAGGCCATGGAAGCTATAGTGAAGGCACCTTATCCTGGCAGCAAGGGAGATTTACCTTCTTTCTTAGGGTTAGAGGAGTACTATAATAAATGTGTTGAACATTTTGTAGAAATAACTCAACCATTCGGAGAAATGATGAAAACAAAAATTTAAATTATTTGGAAAAGCGACCATTAGAAATGTCTGGACACTGTAAAAAAAAAAAGATCCTTGATGCACCATTATTTTTTTGTACAGGGAAGGAAATCTATATTCACAGTGGTTGCCAGTGGCAAAGGATTGGGTGCTCTTTTATCTCAAAATGATGGAGACAGAGAAAAAATCATAATGTTTGCCTCTAGGGCCATAAATGACACGGAAACCAGGCATTCTGTTTTTGAAAGAGAATTACTAGCATGTTGTTGGGGAGTAGAACATTTTAGGCAATATGTGTGGGGAGAGAAATTCACAATCAAAACTGATCACATACCATTGGTAGAAGTATTAACTGTTAAAGGCATGCCTAAAGCTACATCAAGAATTGCCACGTTAAGTCTCAAACTACAAGAGTATCATTGTGAGATTGGGTATGTCCAGGGAAAAGGAAATGTATTGTAGATTTTCTATCTATAATGCCCTGTGGGGAAAGCATAGTAAGAGTAAATACAGAAGGGCAGAAGATTATTTGGATGAGCAAGTATTTGGAGCACTCAAGTTTGAGTCAAATGTGCAAGTATGTGGTGTACTGAAAACAGTGAGTGTGAAAAAGTGGAAAGAGGAATGCACAGAAGGCAAGATTTTGAATCAAGTAACTGAATGAATACTGAATGGTTGACCAGACAAATTTGATGATGAATTCAAGGCTTATTTTGGGTTTAGAGATAAGTTAACTATTGAAGGTGAGTTAGTCATGAGGGTTAGTAAGGTGACACCACCAGAAGTGTTGAAAGAAGAGATTATAAAGTTAGCTCATGAAGGTCATCCTGGATTATCAATACCTAAGAGGAAGATAAGAGAGAAATTTTGGTGGCCAGCTATGGACATGCACGTAGAGAGATATTTGACGTGTGGGCATCTTGTAACAATTGTGAGAAAAATATGGTTACTAAGAGGTCACCTTTAACTCCTATTCCAGTTCTGAATGGGCCATGGATGGAGTCAGCTGTTGATGTGTTGGATCCTTATGAAGGGCTGGGACGTGGAAATAGATTTTTGTTAGTATTAGTGGACAGATATACCAAATGGCCTGAAGGTGCAGTTATGGATTGTGTTACGGCAAAAAGGGTTATTGAGTTTTTGGAAAAGATTTTCTGAAAGAAAGTAGTACGCAGTATGATTAGGAGTGATAATGGTTCTCAATTTCATAGTAAGGAAATCAATGAGTATGTTGATAAGATGGGTTTTCAATGGAAATATTTAGCGGTGTATCATCTCGAGAGTAATGGAATGGTAGAAAGGCTAAATGGAGTGATTGCAAATTGCATACAATTGGTGCCAACTAATGCATTGAGCAGAAGAGAAAACCTTAGTGATTTATTGTGGCATGTAAGGATAACACCACATATTACCACAGTTGTTTCCCCTTTTATATTGATGAGAGGCAGAAAACCTAACAGTAAATTGTGCCTGTTTTTGTTGAATTATATGTTAGGGGTACCAGTTGTTGACAAGGATTGGGTGGACAACAAGATTGGGCTAAGTCAGCAAAAATATAAAGTATATCATGGTAGAAAAGGTAAAGGTAACATTGCCTGGAAAAGGGAGAACTTTTGTGTGGGAGATTTGGTGAGAGTGAAGAAGAGGAGAATGAGCAAAAAAAGGAGAATCCAAGTTTTCTAAACCAGTAAAGGTTATTGAGTGTCTTAAGAGTGCCGTCAGAGTAGAAGGTGGAACGGTTTGAAATTGAAATAGAGAATTATTGAGAGAAAAGGTAAAGGAAGATGAAAATGTTGTGATGAAAGAGTGGGATCACTGATTACCCTTTTGGGGTACAAGGCAATAGTGAAAATAAAGATCTGAATGTCAAAGGGCAAGGAATCTGTGCTGTGAATAACGGGAATGGCAACAGTAATGTGGAGGCACATCAGAATAATAGGTGGATGATTCTTCCATCAGGTGGGATTTAAGAGAAGTTAATTTAAGGAATTCATGATGTATAGATAAGTATTGCATATATTATGTATTGTGCTGTTAACCTTCATCTTATTGTTCACAAAGTGCTGTTAATTTTGTTTTCAGAGAGGTTTTACACTATGTTTTGATGTTGATTTAGAGACCAACAACAAGCTTTATTTGATGTACCATATTTTGTATGTTACTGTGTTTTTAGGTTGTGTATATAGTTGACTTTGGATATATGTTTAATTTAGTTTTATCTTTATATTGATGTGGGGGTGATGTTAAGTGTTCTAATTAGGGGAATGGGGTGTGTAGTATCCTCAGTATTATAATAAGGCACTTAGCATGTAATGGTATGATGGAATGGGGAACGTGTGGAATATGGAAAGTTGACGGTAGGAGTATTCTGTATGAGGTGGGTAGAAAGGAGTTGAGAGAGAGAGGGAAGCATTGGAGTTGTGAGTCCTGCTATTGCTTCAATATTCTAATCATCAAATAAAGTGTGTTCGCATAACTCCTGATGATAGTGCTCTTTAATTCAGCGTCTCAGTGAACAAGTGATAGAAGACGATGAAGGAGATGAGTTTGTTGAGGAGGTTTAGATTGTGGAGAGGAGGGCCCAGTGACATATCCTTGAGCAACCCCTACTGAGACCGGATGGAAAGGGAGGTTTTCTTTTCCAAGAAATGGAGGCGAAGCATTCAGACAGGTGGAAAGTGTTCCAGTCATGCATGGTAACTTGGAATCTGAGGTGACGGAGCATAAGGAGAAGCGAGTGATGGTGAACACTGTCAATGGCGGAGAAAGATTTAGGAAGATGGGGTAAGAATAGATTGTGTCCGGTGAGCCATAGGAAGTTGGAGAAGTGGGTAAGTGTCATTTCAGTGGCTGCTTCAGAATCTGGATTGGTGGAACTCACAGTTTGTCGTCTTTTAGGTAGACTGTATTAAAGTTGATCACCACATGTTCTAAAATTGTACAGTGATGGGGACAAATGTTGTCACATTAATATCAGTAATGGTTCCTTCTGCATGCATAGGACAGTACCGATTTTGAGCCAAGGTGGGAAGGTCCCAAAGGAAAGCAACATGTTTTAGAGGGGAGAAAACAGGGCACGTGAATGGTGCAAATGACTTCATTTTCTGTGGTGGGAATAGGCTACTTGGAGCACTGGATGGGTTGACAGACTGAAGAGTGTGTGCCAGTTGGATAAGGGGCACGTTTGGGGCATAGGATGTGGCAGTAGCAGTTCTGCAGACATTTGGCACAGGCATTTGGCACAGGCAGCTCTGGGGCAGTGTCAGTGACATGGCTCAATTCAGGGGCAATAGGATGTGACAGGTGACATTCTTGGGGCAAAAGGAGTGGAAGTCAGGAAGTGTCACAAGGTAGTGTAAATGACAGAGGTGTGCTATATAAATCCCACCTAACATTTCATACAAGTATGTCATGGGGCTTGTGAATGGACAGTGTGAGTGCCAGGGACACATATAGGGCCATTTGGACTTGGCATGGGGCAATTCGAGGGGAAATGGGATGTGATATGCATCTGTTTTGAGAACAATGAGAGTGCCTCTGGACATTGGAAATAGGCATGGGGACGATTTAGGGGAATGAAAGTG